>NC_064626.1:1063075537-1063414621 GCF_023864275.1 Schistocerca cancellata | reverse complement strand
AGCTCTAACTACACGCGATGACGTCACAGAATAGTGCACAGGCCTTTTTTTTTAATGAGGTTCTGGCTTGGTGCACAATACGGCGATTTTACCTTGTGGTGGGCAGACGTGGTCGACCGATACCTTGACGACAAGTATGCCCGCTCTCAAGTACCCATACAGTCCAGCATCGGGCCACTGTCACACTTGAATGCCCAACAAATCTGGATATTGCACGATTCCATCAGCCAGCCAGATGAAGACCGACAATGAGTCACTGTGCAGACTCTGTCAGGTGCTGATAATACATCTCCCTGCTCCCTGTCGTTAAACCTGGCACGTATCCATCGTCCATTGGCAGTTACTGGCCCAGCAGCCTGGCCAATGTTCCCTGTAAGTTATTCAAACACATGGTGGCTCATCGGCTCCATTGGGTCCTTGAATCTCGGGACCTTTTATCTCCTTACCAGTGCAGCTTTCAGGAGGGACAGTCTCCAATCGATCATCTGCTTCGATATGGTTAAACACGTGGAAGAAATATCGGCATTATGGAGGATAGAGGTGTCGAAGCAACTGGTTATGGATGAAATCAGGACCAGGAGCTCAATCGTGGGAATAAGAGAGTACCAGAAGAAGCTCCATTCAGTAAAAGGTTCATTATAGGATTTTACCTGCCAAGGGATAAAACATAACTCGGAAGCATCAAACTGCTGTTTCTGGAGGAGGAAGGCAGCTGGATAGGAGGTGGACACTCATGCCATTGCAAAATGGGTCGTGAGATGTTGCTTGAGAACTGATGGATCTGTACAAAGGCCACTTGGAAGGGCAAGGCCTAGAATGGATGACTGCCGCTGACAACCTTGGAGGTTGTGAAATGTAGCCCACACCACATGATGAAGGGCCAGAAGAATCTAGAGAGCAGACAAAGCATTCGTAACACACCTGTTTGCTCTGTTGGATTAAGTAACAGGCTGTGGGGCAAAGACGTGTCAAGGTAATAGAATTGGCGGGGGAGGGTGCTGCATAAAATGTTGCAAGGAACGACGACGATCACAGACAGCAGGGCTATAGCCATGCTCCACCACAAAACTGGCTGATGTCGAACAGGACCTGTCAAATGGGGAATGGCGAAGGCGGCAGTATGGATTACCTTAACAGACCGATCACAGCCGACTTCATCAATGTAACCTGACAAAGAACGTGTAAACACAACCTGGGATGTATACAGAGGGAAATCATCACGATGGAAAGCCCAGCAGGATAACTTGGTCGTCGGGAGGCGGGAGGGGAATGAGAGAATCAACAGGAAGCGGTTATTGTCACATAGGTCACTGTGTGGCGACGAATGTAAGGAAGGAAGTTGAGGGGAAGACAGTGAAAGATCAATGGCAGAGAAAGTGCCATGTGCAATACTAAAATGAATAGGGGAGCCATAATTAAGAACAGGGGAACCATAATTAAGAAGGCTCACGTCGTGGTCTGCAAGAAAATCGTCAATGAGGCGCCCCAAGTGGATAAAGAAGCTTGCCCCACGAAGGGTGATGGGCATTAAAATCCCCACAGAGGAGAAAGGGAGGGGAGAGTTACTGAAGGAGGGCGGAATGGGCAGCAGATGTAGGAAGATAGAGATTGCAAACTGTGGTGGCAGAAAATGGCTCTGAGCACTATGGGACTCAACTTCTGAGGTCATTAGTCCCCTAGAACTTAGAACTAGTTAAACCTAACTAACCTAAGGACATCACACACATCCATGCCCGAGATAGGATTCGAACCTGCGACCGAAACAGTCACACGGTTCCGGACTGAAGCGCCTAGAACCGCTCGGCCACCGCGGTGGCAGGGAACAGGTTGGAGCCAATCACCAGCGATGATGCAATGGCATCCGTAAATAAGATGTCAGACTAAGGTTGCAAGGGGAGATTGCACCTCCTTGGGGCATCGGGGAGGCCTTCCCCTGGGACTTAGGTTTCTTCTTCTTTTTTTCTTTTGGAGGTTGAGGAGTGCAGGGAACAGGGGGAGAGCAGGCTTCTGCAAGATCCCAAACGAAAAGAGAGTGGGCAACCCTGGGGCCGAGTTTGGTAGCAGTCCTCTGGCCTAGAGACACCAGAGAGGGGGGGGGGGGCTACTGGGAGGGAGCCCCATCTCAGGCAGATGCCAAAAAAGGGGGGGAGCACTTCTTCAGCTGAGGGGGTGGATTGGCACCTGGAGGGGAGGGTGTGCGAACTGTAAGGAAGAGGTAGGAGGGGGAAAGTATGTAACAATGGCAATAGTAAAAGAAATCGACTCTGAGTGGAGTCGGTCATATTTTTGACAAGTCTCAGTATAAGAGAGACGATCCAGGTGTAGACTTACCAGGTGTAGAAGTATGAAAGCGGAATTTGGTTGCAATAATTACACATCTGTTGTTTGAAACTGATAGACAATATTTTATCCAAAACAATATCCATTTGCTATTTATACATTTCTTCCACCTCTCTGGCAGGCTATGAATGCCACGGGAAAAAAACAGTTCTCCTTTTGAAGCGAACCAATCAGCGAGGCATTTTCGTACATTTTCATACGAACTGAAGCGTTGTTCAGCGAGAGCGTATACCAGTGTTACAAACAGATGGTAATCGGACGGAGCCAAGTCTGAAGAATAAACCGCATGCCTAGTATTTCCCAATTGATGGAGCAATATGACTTTGTGTTGCCTTTTTCCATATTCCGGTCGTTTTCACACAATGATCGATTTAAATCGATCATTTGCTGTTGGTAGTGATCAGTGTTAACGGTTTCACCAGATTTTAGCAGCTCATAATAGATGAGATCCTGATGACCCCACCAAAAACAGGGCAATGTCTTCTTTCCAAACCGATTTAGTCTTGCAGTGGATGTTGATGGTTTGCCTCTGTTCACCCATAATTTACGAAGCTTAGGATTCTCAAAATATATCCATTTTCATCACCTGTCACTATTCGATGGAGAAATGACTTTCTTTTGTATCTGGCGAACAGCATTTCACAAGTAGTCTTTCGATCTGCTTTCTGTCTTTCATTCAGTTCATACGGAACCCAATCTCCCACTTTCTGTACCTTTCCCATAGCTTTCAACTGAAGAGAAATGGCTTTATGTGTCATATTCAATTGTTCCGGGAGTTCCCGTTGAGTTTGAGTATCATCTTCATCCAATAAGGCCTGCAGTTCGTTGCCTTCCAACGTTTTCGGTGGTTCCCGTGCTCGTCAAAATCACCACAGTGTTTTCCCAAGAGCATGTTCGCTGAAAGCTGCGACAAGCATTCGATGCGATTCTGCAGCAGTTTTCTTCAAATGATAACAGAAAACTAGGGCTGACAGCAAATGTAAGTTCGTAGGCACGAAAGTCTACATATTTACGAGTTTGAAACAGATACCGGTGTATGGAACTTGGGTTACTGTGTGTCGACATTCGTCGTCAATTAGTACAGGAGGCAGGTGGCGCTGCAAACACGGGCTCACGGGCCCTACGCTGATGGCTAGCAGCATCTACAGGAAAAATACACTCCTGGAAATGGAAAAAAGAACACATTGACACCGGTGTGTCAGACCCACCATACTTGCTCCGGACACTGCGAGAGGGCTGTACAAGCAATGATCACACGCACGGCACAGCGGACACACCAGGAACCGCGGTGTTGGCCGTCGAATGGCGCTAGCTGCGCAGCATTTGTGCACCGCCGCCGTCAGTGTCAGCCAGTTTGCCGTGGCATACGGAGCTCCATCGCAGTCTTTAACACTGGTAGCATGCCGCGACAACGTGGACGTGAACCGTATGTGCAGTTGACGGACTTTGAGCTAGGGCGTATAGTGGGCATGCGGGAGGCTGGGTGGACGTACCGCCGAATTGCTCAACACGTGGGGCGTGAGGTCTCCACAGTACATCGATGTTGTCGCCAGTGGTCGGCGGAAGGTGCACGTGCCCGTCGACCTGGGACCGGACCGCAGCGACGCACGGATGCACGCCAAGACCGTAGGATCCTACGCAGTGCCGTAGGGGACCGCACCGCCACTTCCCAGCAAATTAGGGACACTGTTGCTCCTGGGGTATCGGCGAGGACCATTCGCAACCGTCTCCATGAAGCTGGGCTACGGTCCCGCACACCGTTAGGCCGTCTTCCGCTCACGCCCCAACATCGTGCAGCCCGCCTCCAGTGGTGTCGCGACAGGCGTGAATGGAGGGACGAATGGAGACCTGTCGTCTTCAGCGATGAGAGTCGCTTCTGCCTTGGTGCCAATGATGGTCGTATGCGTGTTTGGCGCCGTGCAGGTGAGCGCCACAATCAGGACTGCATACGACCGAGGCACACAGGGCCAACACCCGGCATCATGGTGTGGGGAGCGATCTCCTACACTGGCCGTACACCACTGGTGATCGTCGAGGGGACACTGAATAGTGCACGGTACATCCAAACCGTCATCGAACCCATCGTTCTACCATTCCTAGACCGGCAAGGGAACTTGCTGTTCCAACAGGACAATGCACGTCCGCATGTATCCCGTGCCACCCAACGTGCTCTAGAAGGTGTAAGTCAACTACCCTGGCCAGCAAGATCTCCGGATCTGTCCCCCATTGAGCATGTTTGGGACTGGATGAAGCGTCGTCTCACGCGGTCTGCACGTCCAGCACGAACGCTGGTCCAACTGAGGCGCCAGGTGGAAATGGCATGGCAAGCCGTTCCACAGGACTACATCCAGCATCTCTACGATCGTCTCCATGGGAGAATAGCAGCCTGCATTGCTGCGAAAGGTGGATATACACTGTACTAGTGCCGACATTGTGCATGCTCTGTTGCCTGTGTCTATGTGCCTGTGGTTCTGTCAGTGTGATCATGTGATGTATCTGACCCCAGGAATGTGTCAATAAAGTTTCCCCTTCCTGGGAAAATGAATTCACGGTGGTCTTATTTCAATTTCCAGGAGTGTATTTTTGCTTTCTTGTAAGCTGGGCAATCTGGCGAGCGTGGAGAATGGTGGTCATGACAATTTACACACACAGCTGGCAGAACAACGGAGCTTCTTTCTTGGAGTGAGAGTCCTCAGTCACCACACAGAGGGCCCGCTGTACGTTGGGAAGACATGTGCCCAAAACGCACCTCATGGGTGACAGAATGTATGGCTTCATGTCACATCAGTAATACAGATCCTTGATTTTTTCTGGGAGGGTATCTCCTCTAAAGCTAGAATAAAGGCAGCGTTATTGGTCTGGTTGTCTTTACAACCCTTCCACACAAGTCGAACAAAAATGAACGCCATGTCGCGCCACATTAGCCCAAAGTTCGTCATCTGTTTGAAGAATGAGCTCCCTATGAAAAACCACCCCCTGGACCATATTAAGAGTCTGGCGAGGGGTAATAGACACCTGGATGTCACCAAGACGATCACAAGCACGAAGAGCTGCAGACTGGGTGGCAGAAGAAGCTTTGATCAACAGGAAGCGTGACTACATTTTACTGACAGACTCCGCTCCGTGAAACTTGTCCTCGACATTCTCCACAAAAAACAATGGCTTTGTGGTGGCGAATGTGTCCCCGTCTGTCCTAGCATAGACCAGGCAGCGGGAAAAGTATTTCATCTCAAGGTGGCGAGCCTGACCCTCCTCCCAGGATATAGCCAGGGAAGGGAAGGGTGCAGCATCATACAAAGCAGCATTCAATGTTTCGTTACCACTCAAAGAGATGGCCGTTTGGGAATGACCAGTTTTTTGTAGCTCAATATGCTTAATGCACCAAGCATCCGCCCTGATACCACCAATCCAATCAGGGGCTCTCACACAGCCACAGTAAGGGTTGTCGGGCACAGTGGCCATTGCTGGTAGCTCCGATGCTCCAGGATGATAAGCAACCACTCCTTGGCACACGTGGGGAGATAACAGCCCATGTAAAAGTAGTGTGATCCCCATGTTGTCAGGGGACTGAGCTAGATCGGCACATAAAAGCTCCACCACACTCACTGGCTACACATGCTGTTGACGTAGTGGGGCAGAGGAGGGCTACACTGGGGAAGGAAGAGGGGAAGGAAATGGAGGGGGGGGTGTGGTCGCAAGGGAGGGAGTTATTCCCCAAATTGGCTTACAATAAAGACAGAAGATACAGACGTGGAGATCAAACCCCAAGGGGAGGCCAAAACTCCAAAAATGAAGAAAGAGAACAGGTAAGAGGAACAAAACCGCAAGGTATATTGGGAACTAGGTGGATTCGCAGGTCCGAGAGAGGGGGAAGGATGTGGAAGTGGGGAAGGAGCGAGGATGGTGAGGGAGGGGGGGGGGGGTGCACTGTGAAGGAAATGCAGCCCAGGAAGGAAGAATGGGCTGCAATAACTCGAGGCCCCTTGTGTACAAAGCACGAACTCACGCAGAGTCGTGAGCCCCCTGGGGGTTGAAAATAGTGGACATTCCACTCATTCTGATGTAGGTTTTTACGCAAGTCCCTCAAAAAGAGTCAAGCAATGACAGTACTCATATATAAGGCCAATTTCTATCTTAAATTTTGTTTATTCAGAATAACACTATAACAGCATCAGTCATCGTTCAGTGTTATACAACACATCAAATAACGTCTGTATGCTATCGGGGAGTACAGACAACTGTGTAGGAAAATAAGTGTTTACTTATGGGAGAAATTTCGTAAGGCGTGCCTTTATTTAGTTTCAAAGCGATATGATTAAGCTTCATTTGTTTTAAACAAATCACACTCTTCGACCGCATTCCCTCATTCTGTTTCGGTAATGAATGCTTTGTTCCAACCTTTTGACGTTGGTCCAATTTCATTAGAGCACTTCTATTGTCCGCAACAACTTTCGTTTCCAATTTGCGTGTAAACGTATTGCTTTTGAATATCACAACGGCAATGTCCCTCAGCGCAAGGCGGAAATATTTAATACGAGACTTGCCGAAGGGCTACACAGCTCCGCGTACACAACAAAGAGAGAATATAAAGCCACGCCAGCGACTATTGATAGGGAAAATGACAGCCTTTCATTAATAACTTTGAACGACGGACTACGTTAATCAAATTTATCTTTTACATGGCCCACGCATGATGACACTGAAAAGAACAGTTATAAAATCTGTTGCTATATTTCTAGGGGCTACAGCACACCGTTTTCATAGAAAACTAAACAAAACTGATCTGACATCCCTAAAACCTTAGTCGATTGTAACGAAGTTTCATTTTTCTTTATTACTGGCTATTGGTTTCAGGACCATACATCCATATTCATGTATGTAAATCTTTAGCGACAATAGCTCTTAATCCTTAAGTGGATTGTGCTTTCTGCTAATTCAGTTACACCGAATTTACGCTGTATTAACTACACTACGTGTCACGTCACCAGCAAGAGATACTGCGACACTCCAGTGCTAGAAACTATCGATAAATTAAAGCAACTTGCTACATTACCATCACTAGTACTCGTAATGATGAGGAATCCGACAGCATGACATAACTGCCACGGTAACATTGTTGTTGTTGTGGTCTTCAGTCCTGAGACTGGTTTGATGCAGCTCTTCATGCTACTCTAACCTGTGCAAGCTTCTTCATCTCCCAGTACCTACAGCAGCCTACATCCTTCTGAATCTGATTAGTGTATTCATCTATTGGTCTCCCTCTCGATTTTTACCCTCCACGCTGCCCTCCAATACTAAATTGGTGATCCCTCGATATCTCAGAAAATGTCCTTCTAGTCAAGTTGTGCCACAAGCTCCTACTCTCCCCAATTCCATTCAATACCTCCTCATTAGTTATGTGATCTACCCATCTAATCTTCAGCATTCTTCTATAGCACCACATTTCGAAAGTTTCTATTCTCTTCTTGTCTAAACTATTTATCGTCCACGTTTCACTTCCATACATGGCTACACTCAATACAAATACATTCAGAAACGACTTCCTGACACCTAAATCTATACTCGATGTTAACAAATTTCTCTTCTTCAGAAACGCTTTCCTTCCCATCGCCAGTCTACATTTTATATCCTCTCTACTTCGACCATCATCAGTTATTTTACTCCCAAAATAGCAAAACTCCTTTACTACTCTAAGTGTCTCATTTCCTAATCTAATTCCCTCAGCATCACCCGACTTAATTCGACTACATTCCATTATCCTCGTTTTATTTTTGTTGATGTTCATCTTATACCCTCCTTTCAAGACACTGTCTATTCCGTTCAACTGCTCCTCCTAGTCCTTTGCTCTCTCTGACAGAATTACAATGTCATCTGCGAACCTCAAAGTTTTTATTTCTTCTCCATGGATTCTAATACCTACTCTGAACTTTTCTTTTGTTTCCCTTATTGCTTGCTCAATATACAGATTGAATAACATCGGGGAGAGGCTACAGCCCTGTCTCACTCCCTTCCCAACCACTGCTTCCCTTTCATACCCCTCGACTCTTATAACTGCCATCTGGTTTCTGTACAAATTGTAAATAGCCTTTCGCTCCCTGTATTTTACCCCTGCCACCTTCAGAATTTGAAAGAGATTATTCCAGTCAACATTGTCAAAAGCTTTCTCTAAGTCTACAAATGCTAGAAACGTAGGTTTTCCTTTCTTTAATCTTTCTTCTAAGATAAGTCGTAGGGTCAGTATTGCCTCACTTGTTCCAACATTTCTACGGAATCCAAACAGATCTTCCCCGAGGTCGGCTTCTATCAGTTTTTCCATTCGCCTGTAAAGAATTCGCGTTAGTATTTTGCAGCTGTGACTTATTAAACTGATAGTTCGGTAATTTTCACCTCTTTCAACATCTACGTTCTTTGGGATTGGAATTATTATATTCTTCTTGAAGTCTGAGGGTATTTCGCCTGTCTCATACATCTTGCTCACCAAATGGTAGAGTTTTGTCAGGACTGGCTCTCCCAAGGCTGTCAGTAGTTCTAATGGAATGTTGTCTACTCCAGGGGCCTTGTTTCGACTCAGGTGTTTCAGTGCTCTGTCAAACTCTTCACGCAGTATCATATCTCCCATTCCATCATCATCTACATCCTCTTCCATTTCCATAATATTGTCCTCAAGTACATCGCCCTTGCATAGACCCTCTATATACTCCTTCACCTTTCAGCTTTCCCTTCTTTGCTTACAACTGGGTTTTCATCAAAGCTCTTGATATTCATGCAAGTGGTTCTTCCTTCTCCAAAGGTCTCTTTAATTTTCCTGTAGGTAGTATCTAACTTACCCCCCGTGAGATAAGCCTCTACATCTTTACATTTGTCCTCTAGCCATCCCTGCTTAGCCATTTTGCACTTCTTATCAATAGCATTTTTGAGACGTTTGTATTCCTTTTTGCGTACTTCATTTACTGCATTTTTATATTTTCTCCTTTCATCAATTAAATTCAATATTGCTTCTGTTACCCAAGGGTTTCTACTAGCCCTCGTCTTTTTACCTATTTGATCCTCTGCTGTCTTCACTATTTCATCCCTCAAAGCTACCCATTCTTCTTCTACTGTATTTCTTTTCCCCATTCCTGTCAATTGTTCCCTTATGCTCTCCCAGAAACTCTGTACAACCTCTGGTTCTTTCAGTTTATCCAGGTCCCATCTCCTTAAATTCCCACCTTTTTGCAGTTTCTTCAGTTTTAATCTACAATTCCTAACCAATAGATTGTGGTCAGAGTCCACATCTGCCCCTGGAAATGTCTTACAATTTAAAACCTGGTTCCTAAATCTCTGTCTTACCATTATATAATTTATCTGATACCTTTTAGTATCTCCAGGGTTATTCCATGTATACAACCTTCTTTCATGATTCTTAAACCAAGTGTTAGGTACGATTAAGTTATGCTCTGCGCAAAATTCTACCAGGCGGCTTCCTCTTTCATTTACTAGCCCCATTCCATATTCACCTACTATGTTTCCTTCTCTAGTCACCCATGACTATGAAATTTTCGTCTCCCTTAACTACCTGAATAATTTCTTTTATCTCATCATATATTTGATCAATTTCTTCGTCATCTGCAGAGCTAGTTGGCATATAAACTTGTACAACTGTAGTAGGCGCGGGTCTTCGTGTCTGTCTTGGCCACAATAATGCGTTCACTACGCTGTTTGTAGTAGCTTACTCGTACTCCTATTTTTTTATTCATTATTAAACCTACTTCTGCATTACCCCTATTTGATTTTGTATTTATAACCCTGTATTCACCTGACCAAAAGTCTTGTTCCTCCTGCCACCGAACTTCACTATTTCCCACTATATCTAACTTAAA
Source organism: Schistocerca cancellata (assembly GCF_023864275.1). Taxonomy (NCBI): domain Eukaryota; kingdom Metazoa; phylum Arthropoda; class Insecta; order Orthoptera; family Acrididae; genus Schistocerca; species Schistocerca cancellata. The sequence continues at coordinate 1,063,404,422 of NC_064626.1, read as the reverse complement.
CCTATCCATTTCTCTTTTTAAATTTTCTAACCTACCTGCCCGATTAAGGGATCTGACCTTCCACGCTCCGATCCGTAGAACGCCAGTTTTCTTTCTCCTGATAACAACGTCCTCTTGAGTAGTCCCCGCCCGGAGATCCGAATTGGGGACTATTTTACCTCCGGAATATCTTACCCAAGAGGACGCCATCATCATTTAACCATACAGTAAAGCTATATGCCCTCGGGAAAAATTACGGCTGTAGTTTCCCCTTGCTGTCAGCCGTTCGCAGTACTAGAACAGCAAGGCTATTTTGGTTGGTGTTACAAGGCCAGATCAGTCAAAATTAAACATTTTGATTTATACTTCCCAGACAGTCTATGCTTTCATCTGATTCCACACCTTTATCTGCAATCCTCAATAAGATGCCTAGCGAAAGGTGAAATTTATTCATTATTGTGTTTAATTTTCTTCCCGCACCATGCACTGGTACAGAGGAGTGTAAAGAGGATATGGATGGGATAAAGTGTAATGGAGTGCAGATCAGAATCAAAAAATTTGAGGATGACATAGCTGTCTTTGAGGAGAACGTAGAGAAGTGGCAAGAAACATTGGCACGAAGGAACAAGGTCTTCACACTTAATAAATAGATCTAAATATCTCGTAATAGACATTAGAATTAATTATAAGCCACAAAGGCAAATAATTAAAACAGCAAATTGCACGGGAAGGGCAGTCTATTACCAGAAAAATGTGCTGCTTACTACAAGGGTTCTAAATGTGGCGACCAAAAGGAAAATTACTAGGAATATGATTTTTGATCTCATGGAAAAACACAGAGATCGTAAATTACAGTTTTAGCAAAGAAAAACAGTTCAGATCGCAATAAATTATTTATTCTTAATTCTGGTGACCATCTTCAGAACCGGCATGAGGAGTTGCTGTAAGCACCACCTGGTACCTGTCAACAACAGCTAACTCATGGTTGCAAAATAGACACGAAATATTGTCACGATATATTTACGAAAGGATGAAGAAGATGGCAGAAATAGACCTGGAGAAAGTTCAGTACGGGTTCCGGAAAAGTACAGGAACACGCGAGCCAGTACTGTCTTTACGCTTAGGAGATAGGTTGATGAAAGGCAAACCTACATTTATAGCATTTGTAGATTTCAAGAAAGCTTCTGACAGTGTTTATCGAAGTAAACTCTTCGAAATTCTGAAGATAGCAGTGCTAAAATACAGCAGTGAAAGATTATTTATAATTTGTAGAGAAACCAGACGGCAGTTGTAAGAGTGACATGAAAGGGAACTGACAACGGGATGAGACATACTTGTACCGCATCGCAGATGTTATTCAGTTTATACACTAAACAAACAATAAAGGACCACAGAGAAATTCGGAAAGACGATTTAAATTCACGGAGAAGTACTAAAAGCTTTACTGTTTGCTGTCGATATTATAATTCTGTCAGATGCTACAAAGGACTTGGAGGATCAGCTGAACGTAGTGGGTGGTGTCTTGAAAAGAGATTATGAAGTGAACATCAACAAAAGTAAGACAGGGGTAATGGATTGGATGCAGTCTGGAATCGCGAGACTGCTACTGTCGCAGGTTCGAATCCTGCCTCGGGCATGGATGTGTGTGATGTCCTTAGGTTAGTTAGGTTTAACTAGTTCTAAGTTTTAGGGGACTAATAACCTCAGAAGTTGAGTCCCATAGTGCTCAGAGCCATTTTTTAATGGATTGGAGTCGAATTAAATCAGACTAAGATGAGGGAATGAGACACTAAAAGTGAAGATAACTTTTGGTATTTATCAGAAAAATAACTGATGACGGTCGAAATAAGAGAGGGTGTACAACGCATACATCATGGAATAACTTCCATGGTACTAGAGGGAACTGTAAAGGGTAAAAAGTGTAGAGAAGGCAGAGACTAGAATATGTCCACGAAATAATTGAAAATGCTACTCTGAGATGAAGAGGTTGGCACAGGAGAGGAATTCGTGGTGGGCCGCATCATACCCGTCAGAAGACTGATGACTCAAGAAAGGGCCTACCGATAACGCAACTAATGGACAGAGTAAATATATACTACACAAAATACGTGAGAACCGTATAGTCGAATTCTAATAGGTATTAAGCAGCTTACACAGCGACAAAATAATAGAACAAAATATAAGAGAGAGAAAGAGAAAGATATAGGACATTTTAATAACTGAAACCGTCCAATGTGACGCTGTGTGATGTTGAATGTACATCATGTCCTATCAAGCTCTTACATCTGCACTAACAATATACTTTAATACAAGCCTGATGTTATACATTTAATAGACTATACCAAGTGATAAATGCGGTTTATGTGTTAGAGATGTGAGAATGAGAAAAGCCATATCGTGTATTGCGAATTTCAGACAAATTTATTGCTTAACTGCCCTTTGTTCAGCAAGAGCTCACGTCGGGATTCTTAGATTCAGGCTAATTTACTTCTAGCCATGGCGCTTAGGGAGTCGTGTGCCTGCTCGACGTTTTCAATCACACAGTGCAGGACTGTCGCCGTTTTGGCCTTCCGGCTGCCCGTATTTCTTCGATGTAGGCTTGCACGTCTGTCGTCACACGACGCAGTGTGTTGTGTCGCACAAAAGTGAATCTCGTCGAGGACTTGGCGTTAGATGATAGGCTTTCACACGACCTGTGCTTGCTTTCGACCTCCAGAAAAGTCACCTTGTGTGATCACAGTATGTTAATAGTGCCACGGGTGCTCACTAGAGATGGGGGATCCGCTCTTGAACTAATTCATAGAGTTGAATCTTTCAAAGGAGTGAACAATCAGTGATTCAGAAAAAAAGAACGCTAGCTCCAAACGTTTCCCACGGCAGAGAGAGAGAGAGAGAGAGAGAGAGAGAGAGAGACGGAGCATATCAGCAGCGCCTCTGCTGGTCAGAGCACAGTGCACACCACACAACACAGCCAGCGCCGGCCTCTGCCCTGCTTCTACCTTGGCTGCCTACATTGTGCAGTGCCCCATTGGATTTTGTGTTTCACATATGCCGTGCCATCTCTGTGCGTCGTCTGCCGCCTGCAGTGTCTGGCGCAGCTTAACTTCGCATCGCACTCTGTCGGCGATCGTTTCAGTCGCACGTCCTGCCCTCTGGGCAGTTGATGCGAGCTACAGGACAGAGAGCCACCTAGCGGATAACATAGGAACTACTTGCAACAACCTGCTCGCAAGGGAACGGACGATTTGTCTCGGAGCGGGTGAGTTCACCGCTCTCCCCACCCTCGGAACTCGCCTGCTCAACGCTCGCCCCACCGTCTCGACTCTAGCCAGAGCGTTGAGCAAAGCGACTCAGGTGTCACTCTGGTCTCTGTGATCTCAGCTCATGCAGTAATACAGCTCGCGGCTCGACCTGCTCGACTCAGCGCCTCTGCATCGGAGTTCGTCTCTACTGGATATTGTTCTTCGTAGTAATACCGCTATGTATATTACATTATTATGTTATGTATACATCAATTGTTTTTATTTTATTTTTATTTGTTTAAACTGATTAGATTAGGTTCCTGATGACTCCTCTTACTATAGGATTTTTATTATGGACACTCGAATTTACGCTTTAATTACGAGCGAACCGATAAACGTATCGCAAAATGTGATACACCAATATTTTCCTTGTTTTATTCTGCGTAAGGCTATATGCAGCACTTTCGTTTTACAGTCAAATTTGCCGGCCTGTGTGGCCGTGCGGTTCTAGGCGCGTCAGTCTGGAAACGCGTGACCGCTACGGTCGCAGGTTCGAATCCTGCCTCGGGCATGGATGTGTGTGATGTCCTTAGGTTAGTTAGGTTTAAGTAGTTCTAAGTTCTAGGGGACTGATGACCTCAGAAGTTAAGTCCCATAGTGCTCAGAGCCATTTGAACCATTTTTGAACAGTCAAATTTATATTTTTTTTTCTTATTCTGGTACGGATTTTGCGATTTTAGGCGTCTTCGGAAGGAAACGTTCACTTTAAAAATATATGGCTTGCGATGTATTTGTATGAGGTTAATGAAATTTTAATACATTATAGCCAAATATATTGTTAATGTAAATCTCAAGTTACAACATTTTCCGTTCACCCAAAAAACCACGATAGTGCAAAATAAATCAATAATCAAAAACTTTGTCATATCGTGGAAATTTCAATAAACAATACAATATTCTTACTCATTATCTGTGTTACTTCAAAATAAGATCAAATAAGATCAAAATACAGGTATAGTACTGGAATAAACCAAGTTTAAAGGGCAATGTGCCTTCCATTTATTTTCTATTGTAAATGAGTGGTGAGTCATGAAAAAGAGCTAATTCATTTCAGGGAGTGAACAGTTCTGATCCAATCTCTGAAAAGAACAGTTTTGCCCATCTCTAGTGCTCACACCATGACATACTGTGAAGAAGTTTGAACTTTTAATCCAGTACATTCGCGCCAAATGTGGTTATCAGGAACAGCGTACAAGCATTTCATCTCACCGTCCTGGCCAAATACTGACGGTGAACACCATCTCAGAACTGAGCGTATTCGCACAAGTACGCGTTAGTGACATCGGTTACGAAAGCAAATATTCCAGTTAGTGGTCAATGCCTCAGTGTTGATGGATCTTTCTTTTCGGCGACTGCAATTCCATTGTCAGAGTTTGCTAAGAGAAGTTTCCTAGAACAGACAGTGTTAGTTCTGGTAAACGAGGTGCTGCGGAATACTCTAGGTAGGACCAAATCATTTACGCCAAACGAAAAAAAAGAAAAAAAAATGCACTGAACACGAATCTAAATTATGAATGCACACAAAATAATTTTCTTCGAAAAAAAGGAATGAGCATATTGTTGTGGTCGTCAGTCCGAAGACTGGTTTGATACAACTTTCCACACAAATCTAATCTGCGTGCGTGCGAACCCCTTCACTTCTGCATAAATACTGCAGACTAAATTTATTTGAGCCTGCTTATTACAGTCGACACTTAGCCTCCCTCTACAATTGAAACCTCTCACAGTTTCTTCCGTTAACAAATTAAATGTTTCTTGATGTCTAATGATGAGTCCTCTCAAACTGTCCCTTCCTTTAGTCAAGTAGTGCGACAATTTGTTTTCTTCAGTTCGATTCGGTGTCTACATCTACATCATACTCCGCAAGTCACTTAATGGCGCGTAGCGAAGGGTCCTTCTGTATCCACTAACTGATCCCCCCTGCCCTGTTCCACTCGCGGATTACGGATGGGAAGAATTATCGTCGGTAAGCCTCTTTATTGGCTCTAATTTCTCGAATTTTCTCGTTGTGATCACACCTTCTCATTTGTTATTCGATCGGCCCCTCTAATGTTCTTCATCCTTCTGTAACGCCAAATTTGAAAAGCATCTATGCTTTCTTTCTCAGCTGTTTGATGTCCACAATTCAGTTCCTTACATGGCTACAGTCCAGATAAATAACTGCAGAAAAGACTTCTTGAAACTTTATCCCATATTAGATTTTAGCAAATTCCTCTTTTTTCAAAACGATTTTCTTGATATTGCCAGCCTGCATTTTATATCGTCTCTAATTCACCTTTCGTAAGTTGTTTTGCTGCCCTAATAGTAAAACTAATATACTACTTTTGATGTCTCATTTTCTACAGAATTCCCTCAGCATCGATGATTTAATTCTCCTACATACCGCTACCCATATTTTACTTTTGCCTCATATCCATCTTATAATCTCTTTTCAAAGGCATTATCAATTACATTCAACAGCTCTCCCAAGGCTTTTACGGTCTCTGACAGAATTACGGTGTTATCAGCAAACCTAATTCTAATTCTTCTGTCTGAGTTTTAATTTCCTTTCTAAATTAATCTTTGGTTTCCTCTAGTGCTTTCTCAATGTACAAAGTGAATAACATCTGAGATGGTTACAACTCTGTCTCACTCCCTTCTCAAATACTGCATCCCTTTCATGTCACTCTTATAACGGCAGTCTGGTTTCTGTAGAAATTTTAAATAACCTTTCGCTCGCTGTATTTTATCCCCTCATGAAGTTCCGACCTTTACAGGATGGGGTGGCTTGCTTGCCTCAACGACACAGATAGCCTCAGCGTTGGTGCAACCACGGCGGAGGGGCGTCTCTTGAGAGTTCAGACCAATGTATGCCTTGTGAAAAGAGGCAGCAACCTTTTCAGTAGTTGTAGGGTCTACAGTCTGGATGATTGACTGATCAGGTGAACATGTACTTCAAATGGTTCAAATGGCTCTAAGCACTATGGGACTTAACATCTGAGGTCATTAGTTCCCTAGTCTTAGAATTAAACCTAACTAACCTAAGAATTAAACCTAACTAACCTAAGGACATCACACACATCCATGCTCGAGGTAGGATTCGAACCTTCGACTGTAGCAGCAGCTCGGTTCCGGACTGAAGCGCCTAGAACCGATCGGTCACAGCGGCCGGCCAACATACACTTGCTGTGCTGAAATGCGAATAGCTGAAAGGAAGGGAAAATTACAGTCGTTTTTCCGAGGGCATATAGATCTACTCCGTATTTAAATGATGATGTCATCTTCTTGGGTAAAATATTCTGCAGATAAAATATTCCCCCTTCTGTAAGCGGGGAGAGAGGGGCGGGGCAGGAGAGAGAATGAGTAAGAAAAATGTCGTCATCACGGAAGACAAAACTAACTTCCTTTGGTTCGAAGTGTTAGATGTTGGATTACTTGATCGGATAGCTAGGTTAAACAATTTATAAAAGGAAATTTGGTAGGTTGAATTTAGAAATAGTGGAAATTAGTAAAACTCGGTGGCAGGATGTACAGGACTTCTGACCATGTGAATCCGGGACTATAAATGCAAAATAGGTATAATGTAAGAGCAGTTCTATTAATAAATAAGAATGTAGGAAAGCGGTTAAGCTACTATGAATAGCATTATTGTAGCCAAGATAGACACGAAGTCATCTAACTCCGCAGGTGACGAAAAGATTGAAAGAATAAATGATGAGATAAAAGAAACTATTCAAGTAGCTAAGCAAGGAAAAATTTAGTTGTAATTAAGGTTTGGAATCGATAGCAAGAAAGAGAATACAAGGAAAAATAGTAGGAGATTACGGGCTGGGAGAGAGGAACGAAAGAGGATACCGCCTAGTAGTTATGCTCAAAGCATAATTTAATCATTCCTGACACTTGATTTAAGATACATGAAAGGACAATATAACCGTGAAAGAGTCTTGGAGTTTCTGGAAAGTTCAGATTTATTATATAGTGGCAATGCAGAATGCTAAACCAGATTTTGAACTGTAAGACATTTCCAGCGGCAGATATTACAATTTATTGATTACGAAATGTAGATTAAAGCTGAAGAAACCGCAAAAGGTTGAAAATTGAGATGGGGTCTGGATAAATTGAAAGTACTAAACGCTGAAAGTTTCAAACCGAGCATTACGCAACGTTAAATGAAACGAAGGAAGGCATATATAGAAATGAATGGGTGGCGTTGAGAATGAAACGGGGGAGGCAGCCACAGGTAAAAAGTAACTGCCGAAAGAAACAGCATTACCCTCATGGCCACAGTCTGCAGACTCGTGTTCACACTCGTAGTGGTAGGTGAATTGCTGATAATGATGAGTGCACTTTTCAGTTTTATACTGTATGAATTACAATGTTGTCTAAGTTATGATAGTATTCTCTGTTACAATTTTAAAATCAATTGAATTAATCATCTACTTCTCAATTTGTCATACGAATACTTTTTAAGAGCTGTGTTTCTATGAATCACAAATTCTTCAAGGTATGCTATAGTGATGTATGAAACACTAAAGTAATCAAATTATTATTATTATATTGAAATATTTTATATATTGAATTTAAACTACTGTATGCTGGAAAGAGTCGTAAGAGAATGGAAATTAGAGGAAGAAAACCGAAAACCTAATAAGTAGAAAATGTTGGGTAGATCGAAAGAAGAAAGAAACTGTTAGAATTGTGCAAGGGATCTCATAATAGTAGATGAAACCATATAAAATGAAAAGACTAGAACTACTGAAGGAGATGGCTGAAAAGGCAGGTCTACAAATATGTTTTGAAAAGTCAGAATATGTCATCAATGAACTCACTAAGAATTTTCAAAAACTAATTTGGCAACATCAAGAAAAAGAGAATGTTAAATATTTGAGTGAAAATATAAAAAGAAGCAATTAAAAATGAAAGGTACATACATGAAAGTGGGAAATCTATAAAATAAAAAAAAATTGCTCAAGATGTTAAATTAAAGCAGTATGATAAAAAAAGGAAAATAAAGGAAACCCCGCCATCAGACCATGAAGACCACGCGGTAGTCGTCCGACCGCCGTGTCACGATGATGATGATGATGATGATGTTTGGTTTGTGGGGCGCTCAACTGCGTAGTTATCAGCGCCCGTACAATTACCCAATCTTTGCTCAGTCCAATTTTGCCACTGTCCTGGATGATGATGAAATGATGAGGACAACACACACACCCAGTCATCTCGAGGCAGGTGAAAATCCCTGACCCCGCCGGGAATCGAACCCGGGACCCCGTGCTCGGGAAGCGAGAACGCTACCGCGAGACCACGAGCGGCGGACGGCCGTGTCACTCTGGGTCATTAATTGTCGGATGCTATACGGAGGGGCATTGGGTCGGTCGGCGCACCGCGCTCCTGGTCGTGTCGACGTTTCGACCTTGGAGCCGCTACCTCTCAATCAGGCAGCTCCTCCACTGAGTGCACCTCGATCGAATCCGCTCATCACGGAAAAATCACGGGGACAAATGGGAACTGATCCAGGGTCCCCCACATAAAGGTCTGTCGCGTAGATCACACAGATACCGACGGGGACAGGCATTATTGCACAGTTGCAAATTCATTAGTTCTCTGTGGGTCGAAAAAAGTACTTTTATCGCCATATGAAAAGACAGTGGAAGATTTGGAAAAGAAAGAAAGAAGAATCTTGCAACAAATATTAGGTCCAATCAAGATTAAAGATGGTAGTTAGGCTTTGATACCAAATAAGGGAAGTCCACTCATTCTGTCCTAAAATAACAGGGAAATCAGGAAAAGACGTGTTACCTTCTACGGACATCTAGACAGAATGAAGGAAATATTAATAAAGAAGACCCAGACATACTTCGAAAACAGAGGAACGGAAAACGAAAATGGAAGGAGAGGCAAGATATGACTTAGAAGAAATGCAAATTGAGCAGGAGATTTTATTCAGCAGGGACACATTCAAGGCCACGACATTCAAAGGTTTTCAGGAGAGTAAAATAAACAGATAAGCAATTGGAGTCAAATAGTCAGATGAGAGGAAAAGAAAGAGTTTTACAGAAGGAGGAAGGATAAGAGGCATAAATACACTACTGGCCATTAAAATTCAAAACATGGTTCAAATGGCTCTGAGCACTATGGGACCTAACTTCTACGGTCATCAGTCCCATAGAACTTAGAATTACTTAAACCTAGCTAACCTAAGGGCATCTCAGACATCCATGCCCGAGGCAGGATTCGAACCTGCGACCGTAGTGGTTGCGCGGTTCCGGACTGTAACGTCTAGAGCCTCTCGGCCACCCCGGCCGGCCCATTAGAATTGCTACACCACGAAGATGACGTGCTACAGACGCGAAATTTAACCGACAGGATGAAGATGCTGTGATATGCAAATGATTAGCTTTTCAGAGCATTCACACAAGGTCGGCGCCTGTGGCGACACCTACAACGTGTTGACATGAGGAATGTTTCCAACCGATTTCTCGTACACAAACAGCAGTTGACCTGCGTTGCCTGGTGAAACGTTGTTGTGAGGCCTCGTGTAAGGAGAAACGCGTACCATCACGTTACCGACTTTGATAAAGGTCGGATTGTAGCATATCGCGATTGCGGTTTATCGTATCGCGACATTGCTGCTCGCGTTGGTCGAGATCCAATGACTGTTAGCAGAATATGGAACCGGTCGGTTCAGGAGGGTAACACGGAACGCGGTGCTCGATTCCATCGGCCTCGTATCACTGGCAGTCGAGATGACAGCCATCTTACCCGCATGGCTGTAACGGATCGTGCAGCCACGTCTCGATCCCTGAGTCAACAGATGAGGACGTTTGCAAGACAACAACCATCTGCACGACTAGTTCGACGACGTTTGTAGCAGCATGGGCTATCAGCTCGGAGAACATGGCTGCGGTTACCTTTGACGCTGCATCACAGACAGGAGCGCCTGCGATGGTGTACTCAACGACGAGCCTGGGTGCACGAATGGTAAAACGTCATTTTTTCGGATGAATCCAGGTTCTGTTTACAGCATCATGATGGTCACATCCGTGTTTGGCGACATCGCGGTGAACGCACATTGGAGGCGTGTATTCGCCATACTGGCGTATCACCCGGCGTGATGGTATGGGGAGCCATTGGTTGCACGTCTCGGTCACCTCTTGTTGGCATTGACGGTACTCTGAACAGTGGACGTTACATTTCAGATGTGTTATGACCCGTGGCTCTACCCTTCATTCGATCCCTGCGAAACCCTGCGTTTCAACAGGAAAATGCACGACCGCATTTTGCAGGTCCTGTACGGGCCTTTTCTGGATACAGAAAATGTTCGAATGTTGCCTGGCCAGCACATTCTCCAGATCTCTCAGCAATTGAAAACGTCTGGTCAATGGTGGCCGAACAAGTGGCTCGTCACAATACGCCAGTCACTACTCTTGATGAACTGCGGTATCGTGTTGAAGCTGCATGGGCAGCTGTACCTGTACACGCCATCCAAGCTCGGTTTGAATCAATGCCCAGGCGTATCAAGGCCGTTATTACGGGCAGAGGTGGTTGTTCTGGGTAGAGATTTCTCAGGATCTATGCACCCAAATTGCATGAAAATGTAATCACATGTCAGTTCTAGTATAATATATTTGTCCAATGAATACCCGTTTATCATCTGCATTTCTTCTTGGTGTAGCAATTTTAATGGCCAGTAGTGTAGTTGTTTTGACATGGTTTCTAGTTGGCCTGAAACAGATTAAAAATATATTAATGTTTTATTGTAATGAATCAACTTATTATTAATATATTAAAACATTTTATGTACTTATTGTTTTATTACTAAAAACGAGACATCTGTGACGCTTTAAAAGTGTAGGCGACTCAAGCTATATGTGGCGAAAGGTGGGGAGAGACAATAGCAGACTGTTGCCACCAGAAACGAATCCACGATCCTGACCTGCCTGTAACTTACCGGTGACAGAATCCAGTGGTAAGAGACTGGTGACAAGAACGGCTTTCAGACGTTACGGTTTACTCTCGACCTCTTCCCTTGCACAACGATGCGTAACCTGTTCCACTACTACATCAGGAGTGAACAGTGAGCATTCTTACCATACTACATTGTCGCCTTTAGATGTGGATTTGTCACATATACTAAAGCGTTTTCTCCATTAGTCTAACGACTTGAACTGCTAACAGAAGAATGTGTTGCCTAGGACCGCTCGCGCTTGGGGCACGCACGCACACGCACACAAAAGGACCCCACGTCGTTTTAAATGATTGTCATTTGAGAAAATTATTACAAAATTCCATGCTGCGAGAATTCAAACAGTTAGGAGTGCAGTTTTCTATTCATCAGGTCCCTGGCATTCTCGAGAGGCAAGTCATTTGTAATGGGATAGCGACTGCAAGAGGGTAGAATTAAAAGAAAGAATATTCATACTTTTTCACCGGAATTTTCATCTGTTTTTCTCCTTTTCTGGGTGCGTATTAAGTTAAGGAGACATTTCCTAATTTCACCAAATTGTTGTAAAATAAGAGGCCGGCCTCTGTGACCGAGCGGTTCTAAGCGCTTCAGTCCGGAACTGCGCTGCTGCTACGGTCTCAGGTTCGAATCCTGCCTCGGGCATGGATGTGTGTGATGTCCTTAGATTAGTTAGTTTTAAGTAGTTCTAAGTCTAGGGGACTGATGACCTCAGATGTTAAGTCCCATAGTGCTTAGAGCCAATTTTTTGTAAAATAAGACAAGAAGATAACTTGTTTACTTTTTCCGCTCGATATTATCTTCGTCGATACTGAGAATGGCATAAACGAGAGTTGAAAATATTGAGTATTTGCCATTTCATCTACTACTGCCTAACAGAAGTTTCTTTATTTCTTCCTACCTCAAAGACAATGCAAAAACAGACAATATCATATGTTGTGTACTATACCAGGATCCATATTTACAGAATTTGAACGTTCTGCCTGAAACGGATGAATATTGAACACTGGCGTAACAGTACTTTTCTCACCGGGTCACTTATCTGTTACGGCATTACACTAGGAGTCCACACTATTAAAACTATTAAGACGTTGTTTACTTGTTACATTGAGCCAATAATGGAATAAAAAATAAGGAAAACAACTTGGTATCCTAATATGCTTACGTTATATTGAAGAGACTATAAATTTCTTGTAGCTAATTAACGCCATACTAATAATGTGGCATCCAAACCAGGAGCATCGTATTATGCACACTCAAGTACAGCACGTTTCATCTAGAGAGCATACAGATCTTTTATACGAAAAAACATGTTCCTACTTCATGATGACGTTTTCGTATTCAATTTCAGCTTATTATTAAAAAAATAGTTTTATGTATGTTTATCAATGAAAAAATTCACGTAGTTTAGTTATCAAGTTTGTTATAATTATTACGTAAGGCTGGTGTTTTGTTTACTTAATTTTCCCAAATGTTACTTCTCTTGCTGACCGATTTACAAGCTCTCTTTGACACTTAAAAGCACTTGCTACTGAGTGAAAGTAATTCCAGTTTTCAGTGGCGTTTGGAGATGTTTCCTGACAGCAGCTACCTTCACAACTGCAGGACTTTCATACGACATTTCATTGCAATACCGTCGTGCAGTTATGAGAAAAGTCTGGGGCTCTACGAACTCCTTTCCCTGACAAGGGCTTATATATGCCCGTTCCCCTCACCATTCCTCTCGAGACGCGCGGTGGAAGGGCGAAAAAACGCTGGGAAGGGTCTGCTCGCAGAGTGGGCCTCACCCAGAGTTGGGTCTTCGTTTTATTGCTGCTACGTGCTCTACGTCACGTTCTAGGGGATCATTCTTGAAAGTATATACAGTCATGATTCAGATTTTACGCAGCAGGTACGAAACAATTATAAATGAAAAAATGCGTTGCGAATGTGGGGAACATTTGATTTTCACAGAGATAAGAACAGCACAATACAAAGAATAGAAAGTTTAGAAGATCATTTGAACATTTGAATAATAATTAAATTTTATGGTAAACTGGTTTATGGTAAATGACATGTAGCAACATACAGTTGTAAAGTGACTTACGAAGTTTCAAAGCTGTTTTCTTTTTTTTAAAAAAAGCGACTGCTGCAAGTTCGCTGTCTTTTGATAACCGTATTTAAAATACTTTGATTTTATTAAAGTAGGGAACATTATACAAATGGTTCATATGGCTCTAAGAACTATGGGACTTAACATCTGAGGTCATCAGTCCCCTAGACTTGCAACTACTTAAACCTAACTAACCTAAGGACATCACACACATCCATGCCCGAGGCAGGATTCGAACCTGCGATCGTAGCAGCAGCGCGGTTCCGTACTGAAGCGCCTAGAACCTCCCGGCCACAGCGGCCGGAGGAACATTATACAACAGATGACGATGATAGAGTAGTTTTGGGCGCGACGTGTAGGTCTTTCGAGCCCGTACTTACTCCAGGGAAGACGAATGTGGCTATAACGAGTGGGACTCTTAAATGTCTGTAGGTTAAAAAATAAAATATTTCCTGAAACTTCTCTTGTGAAACACGCGCACATAATACAAAAGCTTGTCAGACGTTGGTTCCTGGCTAAAAGAAAAACGTAGTTCAAGGAGAAAGTATTAAAAGTCTGTAACAGTATATACGATTGGCTCGCTGATCACTAAAGAAAAACCAGTTTCTCCAGCGACTCTGTAACACACTAAAACGTCCGTCATAACAGTTTAGCTTGGAGCCGCATCATCAGTTTCCATAAGAGGAGACCACAGCTATGGTAGAACACGTTTGGGTGATAAAACAAAACAATAATTTGTGCAGTTGCAAAAACGACAGACTCGTCCTTAATTCCTTATTAATATCTGTAAGGCTATCCAGACAAGCGGGGATATGTCTAGGTGGATTTTCAGATTGGTGGAAACACCTTGACATATCCAACATAGAGAAACACTCCCATCTACTGGGTGTTGTGTGATGTCCTTAGGTTAGTTAGGTTTAAGTAGTTCTAAGTTCTAGGGGACTGATGACCATAGATGTTAAGTCCCATAGTGCTCAGAGCCATTTGAACCATTTTTGAACCACTCCCATCTGGAAGAGTGGATTGCCTGTGAGCAATGTGGTTTAGATAGCTACCGAGAGCTACAGCTCACTAAAGAATTCCTCTGAGTAAGACATCTCGAGGCTGAGGATTTTATTTATACGGACTTGTCTATCTTCAGTTAAGCCAAGATTCCCGTTCCACGAGACATACACCGTTCCACCGTCGCGCCGCAAGCTGGCCGCTGAAGCATGCCCAGAGATTAGGGTTGAGCCGTTGGCACACGGACCGTGCAACCGAACGATGAGCGTTGGGCGTGCCGAATTTCCGTCGTCATAGCGTGAAATAGCACGTGCGGGGGTCTTTCCGAACGGGCAGAGCAATATCTAGTATCCAGAATGAAAATTTCACTCTGTAGCGGAGTGTGCGCTGTGAAACGTCCCCTTAGAAAAACTTAATGAATTACTGTGCTGATAAATCTCTTACATTATTTGGTTTTCAAACAGCTGAGCAAAACAGAACGTATTCAGACATTTCGCTCTTTACCTATTCTGATCAACACTAAACTGACACACAATATTTTTTGGCGCAACGCAATCTGACTGTCAATAATCCCTACAAAAGAATGGCCCTGACTAACATTAACCTATACCTTTCACAAATCACTTACCTCACAAAAATCTTCGTTACTCGAACTACTGCAATACAGCGAGCGCCACTACTTCCAGCTAAATAAAAGATTCAAACTACTGAAGGTAATGACTACTGATAGGCATAGTTTGCAAATGAAAGATTTTGATGGAGAACAATGTATTTACCTTAATAGTGTTCAAAAGTCATAATATATATAGCAGTCCATGACATCCATTCTTACAAATGTACTGTTTCTGATGGGCACACGTGGCGTTACCAATATAAAAACCTAAACAGGCTACTTACAGCTGATATGAAACTACATGGCAGATCGAAACTGTGTGACGGACCAAGACTCGAACTCTGGACCTTTACCTTTCGCCGGCAAGTACTCTACGATATGAGCTACCCAAGCACGACTCACGCCCCGTCCTCACAGCTTTACTTCCGCCAGTACCTCGTCTCCTACCTTCCAAACTTCACAGAAGCTCTCCTGCGAAACTTGCAAGACTAGCATTTCTGGAAGAAAGGATATTGCAGAGACATGGCTTAGCCACAGCTTGGCGATTAATATCTAGTATGTCAAATATACTGAGCGTCTGTCTGAGCATTGACCAATCAGATGGCACTACGCCACCTACGTCACATGCACGCCATCTCCCTTCAGCACAGAGCTGTGAGGTGCCATATTGGCATTGAGTTCAAGGCTATACGTATATATGCCGTTTCTGAGCACCAGAAAATTGAGAATCATTCGGGAACCTGTTGTTAACTGTGTGATTCGTTGCAATGATATGATGAGAAACATCATAACTTGCGTATTATGAGAGTATGCCATTTGAAGGCAGCAGCACTCTTGAGGCTCCACCAAAAACACATTGTTCTTGGTACAATGTATTATAATTAAATTTCAATTAATAACTTAGCTACAAATAAAGCTTTTAGTATGTGGCAACATGTTAGGCTTGAGCCTTAGTGGTTTGTTCCCCATTTAGCGAATTCAGTAACTTTACTGATTTATCGTGGCAAGCGTAGTATGGAAATGGTTCGCGTCTCGCCACGTCCACATATTGTTTTTCCTAACATTTGATTTTTAGTAGGTTCTGATGCTTTATTATTAATTTAATGTAAGTATATACTACAATATTTGATGTTATGCAAATATAAGTTTACCTTTTTTGAGGAGTGAGTTTGTTCGATTGGTTTAATCTACAGGAGAGCTTGCGCTACTCATATAAAGATATTTTGTTCCTTTCTTTTTTAAGTTTCGTAATTCACATGTTGTAAAACCTACTGGGTGGGAACAGTGATCAAGTAAGAATGACCTTAGTAAAATGTGGCAATGATGAAATAATGTTTATCTTATGTGGAAAACTATTGCAGATTTATGTCGTACTGTTTGTAATGAAACTTTTATGAGCCTGCGTCCTTATTAATTGGACATTGAACTTTCCTTTTTGTCTTAAAACATGTACATGGATACTGAAGTTTTTATTGTGTATATTACATATAGAACAACGTGACTAGCATACGGACAATGGAGGAAATGTGTGTTTTAATAGAGCTAACGTGGGAATTTTACGCGCGCCCTTTGAGTAAAGAGTTGATTTACGAACTAGAAACATCCCACAACTGCCGCTGGAGCGCGTTGCGATCGCGTATACCACGATGGGGCCCACGTACCGTACGCACAAGTCGCACCGTTCCTGAGCGTTCAGAAGCACGTTGAACTCAACAAGCTGAACGTTGACGTTCGACAGTTCGGTCCGTGTGCCGACGGCTTTACGGAGAACTGGCATCGCCCACCATTCACCATTTCAGGAAGGTTGGGTCAACGGAGACTGAGCTAAGGTGCTCACCCCTGGCACGACCCAGGACGCGCGTTGTGACTTGTCAGCTGCCACGGACACGGCTAGCTCTACCCACCAATCATGCAACAAAATGGTTCAAATGGCTCTGAGCACTATGGGACTTAACATCTGTGGTCATCAGTCCCCTAGAACGTAGAACTACTTAAACCTAAGGACGTCACACACATCCACGCCCGAGGCAGGATTCGAACCTGAGACCGTAGCAGTCGCGCGGTTCCGGACTGAAGCGCCTAGAACCGCTCTTCCACCGCGGCCGGCTACAGCATAGTGACACAGTGCTACCAGTCGTGCTGTCTATGTGTGCACTGCGGGGACGCTAATGGCAACAAAACTGCCGTCAGAAGCTGAACAACTTGGCGGATTTCCCCGTAGTCTCTCAATGTTGAGCCCCTTCTGCCATGCACCAGTAAGACTTTAGTAACTGTTCTCTTAGATCATTAACTGTTGTGTAGCGCCTATAGTAGGTCAAACTCACAGAAGGACTAGATTTTTTGTTTCACCAATATTACGCTGGCTCCAGGGATCCTGCACCGAGTTGTCACGCCAACAGTTGGTACGTGGTATGCAGTTCTCGTCTCGAGATCCGCTGGAATATTCCTTTCACAGTGATGACGAGAGATCTCTCGTTCCAGTACAACACCTATCTCTAATTGCTCATATGTGTATTTGAACGTTTGTTCAGTCTGTCCGTCTTAGCCGGCCTGGGTGGCAGAGCGGTTCTAGGCGCTACAGTCTGGAACCGCGTGGCCGCTACGGTCGCAGGTTCGAATCCTGCCTCGGGCATGGATGTGTGTGATGTCTTTAGGTTAGTTAGGTTTAAGTAGTTCTAAGTTCTAGGGGACTGATGACCTTAGAAGTTAAGTCCCATAGTGCTCAGAGCCGTTTGAACCATTTTGTCCGTCTTAACTCAAGTAGGTTGTAATACTACCCCGCCAGGCTTTCAAGAGAAAAGGGCTCCATTTGAGCTGCACATGAAGATAGTGAGGCTTTTCCGAAAGCCAGAAATTTGGAAATTTGTGGTATGATCCTATGGGGCCAAACTGCTGAGGTTATCGCTCCCCAGGCTTACACACTACTTAATCTTACTTAAACCAACTTAAACTAAGGACAACACACACATACGCACCCATGCCCGAGAGAGGACTCGAATCTCCGACCGGAGGAAGCAGCGCGAACGGGACAAGGTGCCTAGGACCGGACGGCCACCCCGCGCGGCCAAAAGCCAGAAATCTGTTTTTTAACTGATGTGTTTGCTTCCCTCTGTGAGGTTGTCTCATTTAAAGACATCAGAGAGCCACCGTTCAGTCCCAAACACCCGGAGACTTTTGAGCGAAGTTACAGCATTCGAGTTACAAACAAGCGCGTTTGTTGTTGGTTTACAGCCTTCTTGGGACGTCAGGAATGCAGATAAACTCTTGAAGAAATTCTCTGAGGTTTTCACGAGAAAATCCAACATGGAAGCCGCTAGGGACCCGCAGCCCGCGGTGTGGAGGGCTGCGACACGAAACAGCTCGAGAAAAATGCCAGAGTTCCCATGCTACACACCAATTGCCACCCAGGAACTTTTCGACTGGGAAGGGTGGAAGTTTTAAGGCCCGGCAATAAGACTGGCAGTTTGAGGGAGACTGCAGACTGAACCTGCCAGTGTAAAAGAAGATACGACTGGAAATTCGATGCCCTGAAGGACAGAGTGGGAGGAAAATGAACAAGACTGTCGAGCAGCGGCAGCTGATCAGTCAGATAGAAGAAACAGTGACAGGAGACCAAGAGGTGCTTAAGAAGAAGCAATTTGCATGCTGCTACACACAAAGCCTTCTAACTCTGCCTTCGGTAAGTATTTCAACCTATTTTCGACACAGTTTTTAGACCGAGTCTGTTCCCTGCATTCATTTCGATGTATGTTGTCACTTTGTGACATCTTCAGCTTCCATTCCATGTCAGACGGGATTTCTTGTGGTCTGATGCTTGAATCTCTAAAAATCCGATTGTATATCCGCTGTATAACTTCAGCTTCCAATGCTTCATATGCAAAATTAACTTCGGGCGTATCCGGAGGGAGTTTTGTAGGGCCGCTGCCGTTCACAATATACAGGGTGGTTCATTGATCGTGAACGGGCCAAATATCTCACGAAATAAGCGTCAAACGAAAAAACTATAATGAAGGAAACTTGTCTAGATTGAAGGGGGAAACCAGATGGCGCTATGGTTGGCCCGCTAGATGGCGCTGCCATAGGTCAAACGGAAATCAACTGCGTTTTTGAAAATAGGAACCCCCATTTTTATTAAATATTCGTGTAGTACGTGAAGAAATATGAATTTTTTGGTTGGACCACTTTTTTCGCTTTGTGATATATGGCGCTTTAATAGTCACAAAGATATGGCTCAGAATTTTAGACGAACAGTTGGTAACAGGTAGGTTTTTTAAATTAAAATACAGACCGTAGGTACGTTTGAACATTTTATTTCGGTTGTTCCAATGTGATACATGTACCTTTTTGAATTTATCATTTCTGAGAACGCATGCTGTTACAGCGTGATTACCTGTTAATACCACATTAATGCAATAAATCCTCAAAATGAAGTCCGTCAACCTCAATGCATTTGGCAATACGTGTAACGACATTCCTCTTAACAGCGAGTAGTTCACCTTCCGTAATGTTCGCACATGCATTGACAATGAGTTGACGCATGTTGTCAGGCGTTGTCGGTGGATAACGATAGCAAATATCCTTCATCTTTCCCCACAGAAAGAAATACGGGGACGTCAGATCCGGTGAACGTGCGGACCATGACGACCAATCCACCTGTCATGAAATGTGCTATTCAATACCGCTTCAACAACACGTGAGCTATGTGCCGGACATCCATCATGTTGGAAGTACATCGCCATTCTGTCATGCAGTGAAACATCTTGTAGTAACATCGTAGAACATTGCGTAGGAAATCAGCATACATTGCACCCTTTAGATTGCCATCGATAAAATGGGGGCCAATTATCCTTCCTCCCATAATGCCGCACCATACATTAACCCGCCAAGGTCGCTGATGTTCCACTTGTCGCAGGCATCGTGGATTTTCAGTTGTCCAATAGTGCATATTATACCGGTTCACGGTACCGCTGTTGGTGAATGACGCTTCGTCGCTAAATAGAACGTTTGCAAGAAATCTGTCATCGTCCCATAATTTCTATTGTGCCCAGTGGCAGAACTGTACGCGAGGTTCAAAGTCGTCGCCATGCAATTCCTGGTGCATAGAAATATGGTACGGGAGCAATCGAAGTTGATGTAGTATTCTCAACACCGACGTTTTTGAGATTCCCGATTCTCGCGCAATTTGTCTGCTACTGATGTGCGGATTAGCCGCGATGGCAGCTAAAACACCTACTAGGGCATCATCATTTGTTGCAGGTCGTGGTTGACGTTTCACATGTTGCTGAACACTTCCCGATTCCTTAAATGACGTAACTATCCTGCGAACGGTCCGGACACCTGGATGATGTCGTCCAGGATACCGAGCAGCATACATAGCACGCGCCTTTTGGGCATTTTGGTCACAACAGCCATACATCGACACGATATCGATCTTTTCGCAATTGGCAAACAGTCAATTTTAGCACGGGTAATGTATCACGAAGCAAATACCGTCCGCACTGGCGGAATGTTACGTGATACCACGTAGTTATACGTTTGTGACTATTACAGCGCCATTTATCACAAAGCGAAAAAGTGGTCTAACTAACACATTCATATTTCTTTACGTACTACACGAATATGTAATAAAAATGGGAGTTCCTATTTAAAAAAAATGCAGTTGATATCCGTTTGACCTCTGGCAGCGCCATCTAGCGGGCCAACCATAGCGCCATCTGGTTTCCCCCTTCAATCTAGATAAGTTTCGTTCTTTATAGTTTTATCGTTTGACGCTTATTTCGTGAGATATTTGGCCCGGTCACGATCAATGGGTGTGCGTGCTACTCTGCGATGAAGAGGTGATCGGAGAGCAGGAACGAAGCGCTCGCATTAGAAAGGCTGTAAGACAGGACGTAAGCAGTCCCCCTCGTTCTGCCAACCGCGATGTCAAAGATGGCGGAGGAGCGGACAGTGTTTCGGTACACTCTCTTGCCCTTTGGACGGGAAATTGCCCCCAATAGGCGGAAGAATCAGCAATGATAAGCGGCATGAGGATGTAGAAGGCCATGGAAACCAGTGCATTAAGGACACATTATGCGTATCCACAGGACATGTGGGTTGTAAATGAAAAAGTGTCATGATGGCCTCTCCATATTCAAAACATTCCAGATTAGTTCCCCTTTTGGAATTCCGGGAGGGAATCTAGAAAATCAGAAAAAGATATTTCTGAGACTCAATCTAGATACGGTAGGGATAAGTGAAGTGAAATGGAAAAAAGACAAGAATTTTTGGTCAGATGGGCATAGGTTAATATCAAAAACAGCAGAAAATGGTATAACGGGAGTAGGATTCGTTATGAACAGGGAGGTAGGGCAGAGAGGGTGTTATTGTAAACAGTTCAATGATAGGTTTGTTCTTATCATAATCGACAGCGAACCAACGTGGACAACAATAGTTCAGATATACATGCCGACATCGTAAGCTGAAGATGACGAGATGGGGAAAGTATATAAGAGCACAGAAAGGTTAATACAGTACGTAAAGGGAGATGAAAACCTAATAGTCATGGGTCACTGGAATGCAGTTGCAGGCGAAAGACAAGAAGAAACTGCTACAGGAGAATAAGGTCTAGGGACAAGGAATAAGAGAGGAGACAGACTAATTGGGTTCTATAATAAATTTCAGCTAGTAACAGCGATTACTCTGCTCAAGAATCACAAGAGGAGGAGGTGTACTTGGAAAAACCGGGTGATTCGGGAATATTTCAGTTGAATTACATCGTGGTCAGACAGAAATTCCGAAATCAGATACTGAATTGTGAGGCGTACCCATGAGCCTACATAGACTCAGATCACAATGTAGTAGTGATGAAGAGTAGGCTGAAGTCTAAGAGATTGACCAGGAAGAATCAATACGCAAAGAAGTGGGATACGGAAGTACTAATGAATGACGAGGTACGCTTGAAGTTCTCTAAGGTTATAGATAGAGCAATAATGAATAGTTCAGTAAGCAGTTCACGTGAAGAGGAATGGACATCTCTAAAAAGGGCAATCACAGTTATTGGAAAGAAAAATATAGGTACAAGGAACGTAACTAAGAAGAAACCATGGGTAACAAAAATGTTCAGAGAGATTCAGGAATACAGAAATGCAAGTCACTTAGGAATGAAATAAGGGCAGCGGAAAGAGCAGATAGGTGTAAAGAATACACTGAAGGCCTCTATGAAGGAGAGGAGCTATCTGATGACATGACGGAAGAAGAAATAGGAATCGACAGGATGAGATAGGAGATCCAGCATTAGAATTTAAAAGAGCTTTGGACGACTTTAGATCTAATAAGGCAGAAGGGATAGATGGCATTCCATCAAAATATCTAAAATCATTGGGGGAAATGGCAACAAAACGCTACGCACTTTAACCTATAGAATGTATGAGACTGGCTATATACCATCAGAATTTCGGAAAAACGTCATCCAAACAATTCTGAAGATAGTACTAGCCGACAAGTGCGACAATTATTGCACAATCAGTTTAAAAGACCATGCATCCAAGTTGCGTACAAGAGTAATATACAGACGAATGGAAAGGAAAACTGAGGATGTATTACATGACGATAAGTTTGACTTTAGCAATGGAAAAGACACCAGAGAGGCAGTTCTGACGTTGCGGGGTTGATAATGGAAGCAAGTCTAAAGAACAACCAAGATAAATGAAGGAAGAAGCAAGGAGGACATAAAAAGCAGGCTAGCACAGGAAGAGATGGCATTCCTGGCTAAAAGATGCCCACTAATACCAAACACTTGCCTCGATTCGCGAAAGAAATTTATGAGTATGTATGTTCGGAGCCCAAGGTGATGTGGATCTGAATCATGGACTGTGGGAAAATCGGGACTGAAAAGAATCGAAGCATTTGAGATGTGGTGCTATAGAAGTATGTTGAAAATTACATTGGCTGATAAGGAATGAGGAAGTTCTTCGCAGAATCGGTGAGGAGAGGAGCATGTGGAAAACATTGACACTGACAGGATTATAGGACGTGGATTAAATATTCCATGACACTAGAGAGAGCTGTAGACGCGAAAACTGCAGAGGAAGACAGATATTTGAAAATATCCCACGAATTATTGAGGCCGTAGGGCGCAAGGTTGGCGCAAGAGGGGAAGTCATAGTCCGAAGACAGATGATTTTCAACCAATACATTGCTTCCTTGTACACACAACTCGCGAAAAGACTGTGAAGGTAAAATTAGAAACATTCGAGATGACACTGAATCTTACCAGCAATCGTTCTTACCGTAAACCACTCGTGACTTTAAACTAGACCCTACCCGATTTTATTACGGGAAGTTGAGAAGGTCTCTCCCTAAACAGTTATTGTGAAAGCAAGAATAAATACCTACTATTATAAAGAACTTCTCTTAGTACATTTAATAAAGGAAATTGCACTTCAAATATATTCTTTACATAAAGTGAAAATATAGTGAAGCTAGTAATTATTATTCTGAGATCATAGATATATTTTAATGCTACGAGAAATTATCCCTGGTATGGATATTAAATATTTTTCTTTCTAACAGAAAATAAACAGAATTTTTTTTTAAAATTCTGAAATATTACTTCTACAGTCTCAATCTAAAGTTAATGCAAGTTTCTGCAAATGTGGTTTTACATAAAGATAATTTTTCAACAATCGGTGATAATCGTGCTGTGTTAACTGAAAACTGGACTTCGTAAATAACTTTAAAATGTAGGTTGTTCACAACGCAGCGCGCGAGAAATGAAAGAAAATAATTTTAAGCTGCTTTTGGGAATTAAATTACAATACCACACGAGCTTCTACCGGTACAAAGTATTGGCCACATTTACGTAAATGGTAAAGAGAGAAAAAGTTTTCTGTTTCATAAGCCGGCCGTTGTGGCCGAGTGGTTCTAGGCGCTTCAGTCTGGAACCGCGCGACCACTACGGTCGCAGGTTCGAATCCTGCTTCGGGCATGTATGAGTGTGATTTTCTTAGGTTTAAGTAGTTCTAAGTTCTAGGGGACTGATGACCTCAGATGTTAAGTCCCATAGTGCTCAGAGCCATTTGAACCATTTTTCTGTTTCATACCAAGAATATTTTAAAAATTCAACACTGATAATTATTGTTTAACATTAATCCTGCTTACACGAATAGGCAGCAAGCCTGAATACACTGAATTGCATGTAGAGCCACGATCGCAAGACAAGACCTAAGAAACAAGATCAAGAAGACAAGAGATAAGAAGAAGACAAGAAGGCGCGTCTCCTTCATATAGTAGTTCATGGAATGTTTATATGTCACCGAGAAATCTAAAGTTTCAGTATACTACTTGTAACAAATATTCTTTGTTAAGCTTATATCACTGTAATTACTTTGACCATTTAATTGGAGGCGTCACAGCTTGAACAGGGAGGGTGGACCGGTGTGGGTGGGTATGGATAAGTGAGGGAGGGGGAAGACGAGAGGAAGTGACAGCGGTCTACAAAGAAGGCTCCACCACCCACAATAACGAGGTTTGCGGAATATAGATATAGATGTGAAAGTATATCTACTGACTTGCTTAGGTGCCTTGTAAATAGGCGCTAGAAGCTTTGATTACTGACTGGCGTCACGCATTTCTTTTCAGTAATCGTCTGAAAGAGAACATGGGAGTTTCAAACTCACCGTACCCATCAGTGCTGAAATGTGCCCAAGCGAAAACTGTTCACGACAAGGCACAGAGTTACGAAAGCTTGCGAAGCCATAATTACAGGAATCGTAATAGCCCTCGGCCACGGGCGCCAAGTTTTGGAGCCTGTGGTCTCCCTGTGCCCCGTCTCTACCCAACAACTGTTAATTCCGACACATTTCCTCGTTCTCGCTAAAGGAGTTTCCTCAGAGCCGCTTGACCACTGCGTTAACTACAGCTTGTTTCCTCACTTATTTCTGCGAGAACTTTGCGCAGAGCGTTTGTAAAATTACGAATGCTTTCTGTCTTGGTTTCTGAGTTTTCACTGTGGGCGAGTATACTTCTGGACTTTCTGATTCACTCTTCTATAACTCAGCTCTTATCACAGATTATATACAGGGTGATCCATTGATCGTGACAGGGGCAAATATCTCACAAAATAAGCGTCAAACGAAACAACTACAACGAACGAAACTTGTCTAGCTTGAAGGCGGAAACCAGATGGCGCTATGGTTGGCCCGCTACATGGCGCTGCCATAGGTCAAACGGTTATCAACTGGTTTTTTTAAAAATAGGACACCCATTTTATTACATATTCGTGTAGTACGTAAAGATAAACATGTTGTTGTTGTTGTTGTGGTATTCAGTCCTGAGACTGGTTTGATGCAGCTCTCCATGCTAATCTATCCTGTACAAGCTCCTTCATCTCCCAGTACCTACTGCAACCTACATCCATCTGAATCTGCTTAGTGTATTCATCTCTTGGTCTCCCTCTACGATTTTTACCCTCCACGCTGCCCTCCAATGCTAAATTTGTGATCCCTTGATGCCTCAGGACATGTCCTACCAACCGATCCCTTCTTCTAGTGAAGTTGTGCCACAAACTTCCCTTCTCCCCAATTCTATTCAATACCTCCTCATTAATTACGTGATCTACCCACCTAATCTTCAACATTCTTCTGTTGCACCAAATTTCGAAAACTTCTATTCTCTTCTTGTCCAAACTATTTATTGCCCATGTTTCACTTCCATACATGGCTACACTCCACACAAATACTTTCAGAAACGGCTTCCTGACACTTAAATCTATACTCGAGGTTAACAAATTTCTCTTCTTCAGAAACGCTTTCCTTGCCATTGCCAGTCTACATTTTATATCCTCTCTACTTCGACCATCATCAGTTATTTTGCTCCCCAAATAGCAAAACTCCTTTACTACTTTAAGTGTCTCATTTCCTAATCTAATTCCCTCAGCATCACCCGACTTAATTTGACTACATTCCATTATCCTTGTTTTGCTTTTGTTGATGTTCATCTTATATCCTCCTTTCAAGACACTGTCCATTCCATTCAACTGCTCTTCCAAGTCCTTTGCTGTCTCTCACAGAATTACAATGTCATCGGCGAACCTCAAAGTTTTTATTTCTTCTCCCTGGATTTTAATACCTACTCCAAATTTTTCTTTTGTTTCCTTTACTGCTTGCTCAATATACAGATTGAATAACATCGGGGAGAGGCTACAACCCTGTCTCACTCCATTCCCAACCACTGCTTCCCTTTCATGCCCCTCGACTCTTATAACTGCCATCTGGTTTCTGTACAAATTGTAAATAGCCTTTCGCTCCCTGTATTTTACCCCTGCCACCTTTAGAATTTGAAAGAGAGTATTCCAGTCAACATTGTCAAAAGCTTTCTCTAAGTCTACAAATGCTAGAAACGTAGGTATGCCTTTCCTTAATCTTTCTTCTAAGATAAGTCGTAGGGTCAGTATTGCCTCACGTGTTCCAACATTTCTACGGAATTCAAACTGATCTTCCCCGAGGTCGGCTTCTACCAGTTTTTCCATTCGTCTGTAAATAATTCGTGTTAGTATTTTGCAGCTCTGACTTATTAAACTGATAGTTCGGTAATTTTCACATCTGTCAACACATGCTTTCTTTGGGATTGGAATTATTATATTCTTCTTGAAGTCTGAGGGTATTTCGCCTGTCTCGTACATCTTGCCCACCAGATGGTAGAGTTTTGTCAGGACTGGCTCTCCCAAGGCCGTCAGTAGTTCTAATGGAATGTTGTCTACTCCCGGGGACTTGTTTCGACTCAGGTGTTTCAGTGCTCTGTCAAACTCTTCACGCAGTATCGTATCTCCCATTTCATCTTCATCTACATCCTCTTTCATTTCCATAATATTGTCCTCAAGTACAGCGCTCTCTATATACTCCTTCCACCTTTATTCTTTCCCCTCTTTGCTTAGAACTGAGTTTCCATCTGAGCTCTTGATATTCATACAAGTGACTCTCTTTTCTCCAAAGGTCTCTTTAATTTTCCTGTAGGCTGTATCTATCTTACCCCTAGTGAGATAAGCCTCCTCATGCTTACATTTGTCCTCTAGCCATGCCTGCTTAGCCATTTTGCACTTCCTGTCGATCTCATTTTTGAGACGTTTGTATTTCTTTTTGCCTGCTTCATTTACTGCATTTTTATATTTTCTCCTTTCATCAATAAAATTCAGTATTTCTTCTGTTACCCAAGGATTTCTACTAGCCCTCATCTTTTTACCTATTTGATCCTCTGCTGCCTTCACTACTTCATCCCTCAGAGCTACCCATTCGTCTTCTGCTGTATTTCTTTCCCCCATTCCTGTCAATTGTTCCCTTATGCTCTCCCTGAAACTCTGTACAACCTCTGGTTTAGTCAGTTTATCCAGGTCCCATCTCCTTAAATTCCCACCTTTTTGCAATTTCTTCAGTTTTAATCTACAGTTCATAACCAATAGATTGTGGTCAGAGTCCACATCTGCCCCTGGAAATGTCCTACAATTTAAAACCTGGTTCCTAAATCTCTGTCTTACCATTATATAATGTATCTGATACCTTTTAGTATCTCCAGGATTCTTCCATGTATACAACTTTCTTTTATGATTCTTGAAGCAAGTGTTAGCTATGATTAAGTTATGCTCTGTGCAAAATTCTAACAGACGGCTTCCTCTTTCATTTCTTAGCCCCAGTCCATATTCATCTACTATGTTTCCTTGTCTCCCCTTTCCTAATGTCGAGTTCCAGTCACCCATGACTATTAAAATTTTGTCTCCCTTCACTACCTGAATAATTTCTTTTATCTCATCATACATTTCTTCAATTTCTTCGTCATCTGCAGAGCTAGTTGGCATATAAACTTGTACTACTGTAGTAGGCGTGGGCTTCGTGTCTATCTTGGCCACAATAATGCGTTCACTATGCCGTCTGTAGTAGCTTACCCGCACTCCTATTTTTTTTATTCATTATTAAACCTACTCCTGCATTACCCCTATTTGATTTTGTATTTATAACCCTGTATTCACCTGACCAGAAGTGTTGTTCCTCCTGCCACCGGACTTCACTAATTCCCACTATATCTAACTTTAACCAATACATTTCCCTTTTTAAATTTTGTGACCTACCTGCCCGATTAAGGGATCTGAGATTCCACGCTCCGATGCGTAGAACGCCAGTTTTCTTTCTCCTGATAACGACATCCTCTTGAGTAGTCCCCGCCCGGAGATCCGAATGGGGGACTATTTTACCTCCGGAATATTTTACCCAAGAAGACGCCATCATCATTTAACCATACAGTAAAGCTGCATGCCCTCGGGAAAAATTACAGCTGTAGTTTCCCCTTGCTTTCAGCCGTTCGCAGTACCACAACAGCAAGGCCGTTTTGTTAATGTTACAAGGCCAGATCAGTCAATCATCCAGACTGTTGCCCCTGCAACTACTGAAAAGACTGCTGCCCCTCTTCAGGAACCACACGTTTGTCTGGCCTCTCAACAGATACCCCTCCGTTGTGGTTGCACCTACGGTACGGCTATCTGTATCGTTGAGGCACGCAAGCCTCACCACCAACGGCAAGGTCCATGGTTCTTGGAGGGAGGAAGATAAACATATGGCTCACAATTTTAGACGAACAGTTGGTAATAGGAAGGTTTTTAAAATTAAAATACAGAACGTAGGTACGTTTGAACATTTTATTTTGGTTGTTCCAAAGTGATACATGTACCTTTGTGAACTTATAATTTCGGAGAACGCATGCTTTCAATTTGTTGTATTGTAGAGCAAAATAAGAGACACATACTTTTTTTATGCGTGCCCTACGGCCGTTAAGCTGTTGAAATAACCTCTTGGAAAAAACTGTGTTTAATATTTCCGAACGAATACCGTTGAAATGGTAACAAATACAAAAAAAGTAATATGGTTTTAATTTACATTATAACGGCGCCCCCATATATGTCGAAAAAGTCATTTTTTCGAAATACTTTCTTCCACACCATTACGTGTTTCACTTTGACATCGACATCGTTAATACAAAATTCAGTTATATACGATGAAGTGGTATTCGTGAGATGCATTTGTCAAAATAAGCTATAAATATCTCTACCTCGCTGTGCGTGTACCCGATAGGTGTGCGCTCAGTGCCAATTGTCATGTTGGACTGTTTAATAAGTATTTCCCAGATAAGTATATTCTAAATGCATATTCTGAATACATTGTTCTATACATATTTTTCTTTTGGTTATATGAAATATAAAATATCATGTGTTGTATCTGTGTTTTATTTTCTCCTTTTGTGTAATTTTTTTCCAGTAGTAACCTTTTCAGATTTAATTATGTTGTATTTGAAATTGTTTGTTCATTAGTGTTGTAACGTTATTATAAATCTGTACAATAATAAGGAAGCGCAGAATTGTTCGGATAAAAGGAAAGAAAGGGAGTGGATTTCGAGAAAATGACCTTTTCGACAAATGTGGGTGAACCGTTTTAATGTACTTTAAAAACCATAAAACTTTTTTATGAGGGTTTCTTTGTTGTTCTTGTATCTTCTAGCGTTTCGGCAGTATTCATTCAGAAATATCAAACTCAGTTTTTTACAAGGGCGTTATTCACTTCCTTAACAACCGAATGAGCATGTTTAGAAAATATGTGTTCCTTACTTTGTTCTACATTACAATATATTCGAAGCCAATTGAAATCCAAGTGTATTTCTTGAGTGGGTTTACTTGTTAGTGAGTCTCGTCCGAGGACCAAACAAACCTGTGACCATTCGTGCTGCCCTTCTTTGTATTACGTTCAGTATTCCCTTTCTAGTACTATTTGGTATAGATCCATCACACTTGAGTAAAATTCTAGAAATCTTCCGTACACATTGTTATATCCCCTGTCCTACCGATGGGCCGGTCTACTACCCTCTTTAACTACGACTCACTCTATACGATCTATCTATTTCACATATTTTTAACATCTAGGTATTTGCATGAGTTGACTGTTTCCAGTTGGGACTCACAGATATTGTAGTAATAGGAAACTACGTTTTTGCTTTTTATGAAGCGCACAATTTTACATTTCTGAACATTTAAAGCTAACTGCCAATCTTAGTACCACTTTGGTATCTTATCAAGATCTGTATGAATGTTTGGGCAGATTTTATCAGACATTGTAGATGACTGAATCATCCGTGAAAAGTCTGGAGTCACTACTAATATTGTTTGCAGGTTCATTAATAAACTGCATTAGATCTGTGTCATTAACGCAATACTAAAATTAGTGGACATGCAGGTGCATAATTGCATGCAGTTTTAGTTAATTTCAAAACTAATATTACCGCAATTATCACATGCACGTATTGCACTCACTGCACACAATTCGCAGACATCGTTTAAGCTGCCACCCCTCCCCCTCCCGTTACATCCCCTATACATTTCCATATGTCTGGCCGAAAAACTGAATAAGCAAGAAATGTTGAGCTCAAAAAAATGAAAGAGGTTAGTATCTTTCATGACTGATCTTGGATTATTCTTATCTATTAACATTCATTCTACTCAGAAAAGATATTAAGAATACATGAGATGTTTTATTCTTTACCAACCCTAAGATCTTGTAACATCCCGTATTTAGTGTCCTTTATGTATTCCTTTCGCGACAGTATTTTTATTTAATAGGATGGCAGTAATTTCATTTTTAAACGTCTTCTAGATATTCCTCTCATTTTCTTGTATACTGTTTTGAGCTTTTTTTCATAATTTTACTCATTACGTGTAAGTTAAACCTCCTTCTTGTTCGACGGTCTTGGTATTCACAAATGCTTTTCTTGATGTGCATTATTGGCTGGTAGATCTCACACAATACTATTGGAATCCCGAACTCTTTAAACTACTTTTGATAGCTCGATTTGTAGTACTCTGTTAATATTGTTATGAGCCGATTCTGTAGTTTGGATATTGTGGCCATATTTTGTGAAAGCCGGCCGGGGTGGCCGAGCGGCTTTAGGCGCTACAGTCTGGAACCGCGCGACCGCTACGGTCGCAGGTTCGAATCCTGCATCGGGCATGGATGTGTGTGATGTCCCTAGGTTAGTTAGGTTTAACTAGTTCTAAGTTCTAGGGGACTGATGACCTCAGAAGTTAAGTCCCATAGTGCTCAGAGCCATTTGAACCATTTTTTTTTGGTGAAAGACATGAATTACAAAACATGATTTTTACTTTTTTTTATCTGAAATAAAGTATAGCAGACCAATACTTCCATACATATTATCTATTCAGAAATTCGTCCGCAGCTCGTGGTCGTTGCGGTAGCGTTCTCGCTTCCCACGCCCGGGTTCGATTCCCGGCGGGGTCAGGGATTTTCTCTGCCTCGTGATGACTGGGTGTTGTGTGCTGTCCTTAGGTTAGTTAGGTTTAAGTAGTTCTAAGTTCTAGGGGACTGATGACCAAAGATGTTAAGTCCCATAGTGCTCAGAGCCATTTGAACCATTTTTTATTCAGAAATTCGTGTTTAGAGTAGAAGGAAGTAGCGACCAGAAATGTTATCAGTTTAGTTTTGAAACTCTTATCAATTTCTACCAACGCCTTTAATTCACAAGTGAGGCAGTAATTACACGATCCATTACTTATCCTGTATGTCAACGAGCAACAACGTCCTACAGATGGCAGGTGGCAACTCTGTCAGTGGAGGGTATATAAAACATGTCTGGAGGGACGCGAAAAACAGTGCAGTCGTTGTTGTAATGCGAGAACACCAAAGTATCTAACCTAGATTGTATCCTTTTTTTAGTGAAAGTATTATTGATAAGATTGTTCTAAACTGATTATTCAGCAAACCTGCATCTGACTGTGTGTGTGAACTTGTTTCTTGCACTGCTCCATTTTGCCAGAAATGCAACATGTATTTGACTCAGCAATAAAATTTAAGAGAATAATGCCGTTTGTGCAATGGCATTAAGATGGTACTGGAAAATTAACTTTTGGCCCTGTTGTTTACTTGGTTCTTTCATTGGTGGGTAACTTTACTACTCATTTTCATATCCAATTTAAGCAAAGGATGTGGATTATGATTCAGGCTGTTAGATTTAAACACAATGTTTATCTCAATATATATATATATTGTTAAAATTTTAAGTCATACACAAAACCTACCATTTCAAACATTTTCGTAGCACGCATCACTCTTACAAAAAATTTTACAAAACGCTTACTGAGTCAAACCTTGGACATACAAATCCTAACTCTGAACATTATCCAGCAAAATCCAATTTGAAATTATATATCTTCTCTCATTTATGTGCTTAAGTTTGGTTAGGCGCAGCGACCTACCTTAACGCTGTCACCACACGTCTGCTTCCTCTGGGCACCTAGCTGCGACTCCTCAGTTTTTTACTGCACGCGCCCGGCTCTCTTAACCATCAAAGATCCTCCTACTCAAAGATATTCTACTCGTTCCACCTTGCGGTTGGCAACTACCGACTATTTTCTGGAGCTACCCTGATCAGACCTTAACACATATCTTTCAAACAGAGGATTTATAGCACGCCCGAAAAGGGCATTATCATTGACGTTCGGGGAAGCATTTCCGAAACAGCTAAGTTCGTAAACTGTTTTCGTACCGATTTGCTTAAAGTACACTATGTATATGGGAAAATGGCGCGATACCAAATCGGCGCCGAGGCAACTGTGGTGGACCACGAGCCATGCATGACAGGGGTGAACTATGGGTGTGGAGATGCTTAAGGGCGAATAGACGTGGAAGTGTCGAGCAACTTACCGTCCAGGTGAACCAAGGGGCTACCTGCAGTGTTTCTTCAAAGACCGTTCAGCGAACACCTCGTTCATGCACCAATGGTGACTGCTGTTCATCAGCAATGACATCTGTAATTTGCACCCCAATACCGCAACCGTACGTCACTGTGTGGCGACAGGCGGCCTTTTCAGAGGAATCACATCTTATGTTCCAACGGACACACGGCCGTTGGTGAACACAGTGTGAAACGTCTGAAAGCCAACACCGTGGAACAATCGTTGGAAGGGTCTAACCAGGAGAGCATTCCCTACGTGATCTCATCGTTCTGGAAGGCGCAATGGATCAACAAAAGTATGCGTTCATCCTTCTGGGTCATGTCCACCCCGACATGCAGTTTGCTTTCATCGGCACGATGCAAAATTACAGCAGGACAACGCAACGTGTCACACAGCTCGCAGTGTTCGTAAGTGGTTAAAAGAGCACCAGGATGAGTTTCTCGTACTCCCCTGGCCACCAAACTCCCCAGATTTAAATGTGGGAGCGCCTCGATTGGGCTGTGCGTATCAAGGATCCTTATTCAAGAAACCTCGCGCTGCTGGCTTTGGCACTCGAGTCAGCATGGCAACACACCCCCATCGCTGCCTCCAAAGCCTCATTGACTCTCTTCCTGCATATCCGCACAGCAAAAGTGGTTATTCATCCTTTTGACACTACTGGCCATTAAAATTGCTACACTACGAAGATGACGTGCTACAGACGCGAAATGTAACCGACAGGAAGAAGATGCTGTGACGTGCAAATGATTAGCTTTTCAGAGCATTCACACAAGGTTGGCGCCGGTGGCGATACCTGTAACGTGCTGACATGAGGAAAGTTTCCAACCGATTTCTCATACACAAACAGCAGTTGACCGGCGTTGCCTGGTGAAACGTTGTTGTGATGCCTTGTGTAAGGAGGAGAAATGCGTACTATCACGTTTCCGACTTTGATAAAGGTCGGATTGTAGCCTATCCCGATTGCGGTATATCATATCGCGACATTGCTGCTCGCGTTGGTCGAGATCCAATGACTGTTAGCAGATTATGGAATCGGTGGGTTCAGGAGGGTAACACGGAACGCCGTGCTGGATCCCAACGGCCTCGTATCACTAGCAGTCGAGATGAGAGGCATCTTACCCGCATGGCTGTAACGGATCGTGCAGCCACGTCTCCATCCCTGAGTCAACAGATGGGGACGTTTGCAAGACAACAACAATCTGCACGAACAGTTCGACGACGTTTTCAGCATCATGGACTATCAGTTCGAAGACCGTGGCTGCGGTTACCCTTGACGATGCATCACAGACAGGAGTGCCTGCGATGGTGTACTCGACGACGAACCTGTGTGCACGAATGGCAAAACGTCATTTTTTCGGATGAATCCAGGTTCTGTTTACAGCATCATGATGGTCGCATCCGTGTTTGGCGACATCGCGATGAACGCACATTGGAAGCGTGTATTCGTCATCGCCATACCGGCGTATCACCCGGCGTGATGGTATGGGGAGCCATTGGTTGCACGTCTCGGTCACCTCTTGTTGGCATTGACGGTACTCTGAACAGTGGACGTTACATTTCAGATGTGTTACGACCCGTGGCTCTACCCTTCATTCGATCCCTGCGAAACCCTGCGTTTCAACAGGAAAATGCACGACCGCATTTTGCAGGTCCTGTACGGGCCTTTTCTGGGTACAGAAAATGTTCGAATGTTGCCTGGCCAGCACATTCTCCGATCTCTCACCAATTGAAAACGTCTGGTCAATGGTGGCCGAGCAACTGGCTCGTTTCAATACGCCAGTCACTACTGTTGATGAACTGTGGTACGGTGTTGAACCTGCATGGGGAGCTGTACCTGTACACGCCATCCAAGCTCTGTTTGACTCAATGCCCAGGCGTATCATGGCCGTTTTGGCGGCCAGAGGTGGTTGTTCTGGCTACTGATTTCTCAGGATCTGTGCACCCAAATTGCGTGAAAATGTACGCACATCTCAGTTCTAGTATAATATATTTGCCCAATGAATACCCGTTTACCATCTGCATTTCTTCTTGCTGTAGCAATTTTAATGGCCAGTAGTGTATTAATGTGAGTGGACCGTGTGTTTCTATGACTCCATATTTAGTTCGTTTTTGTGCAAGAGAATTTGGGGATAGTGGAGCCTATATTCGTTTCTAGCATTACAATTACGAACTATAACACAGAAACAGCCTAAACTGCAAGTGGGCCTCCACAACTACCCAGGTAATTAGCAGGTCAGTGGCAGCGACAACTCTGCAGCTGAGCGCCGCAGTAGTACTGATGCGAGATGTTATCTAGCTTTCAGAAGCCAACAACACCGCGTACTATCGTCGGTGGCTGGCCGTATTACTACATGTGCAGTACAAGCTGGATTCTGCAGTGGAGTATGTCATGCGAGCCTTTTTCCTGCGGCAGCACACCACACCACAGGTAGCATAAATACCTCCGGTTCAGCCGGCACAATCATTCTTCATCCTGTGTGTGACTGGGGCATTCTTATGACCAGTCATTGGTCGAACGTATGGTTAGACCATAGCATCCAACTCGAGCAGTGTCATCTGTTAGATGGAGCCATTGCTCTACAAGCCAGAGCCATCCCTGATGATTCTGGACTGTAAACAGGATCCACCAGTGCGAGGTCGCCTAATTGCCATCATCGCCTGCCACTCCAACTAGTCACCGAGAGCACTGGGTTCAACGTGGAGCGCTGCACATTTTCTGCAGTCGCCATGGAGCCACAGACAGTGTACGTGAGGCGCCTGATCTTGCTCTATCTGACGTACTACTTGGTCGCCAAGCATGGTAAAGCTGTCAGCCGCTCTTGGGCAGCTGGCACCGAATCAGTATTCCACCACGAGCACCTCACACTTACCTGGGAGACACAAGTCACATTACAGCAGCTACCACAGTATTACTGTGTGGAGGACATTAGTATTTTGGAAATTTTTGGTAAGGTCTTATGGGACCAAACTGCTGAGGTCATGGTCCCTAAGCTTACACACAACTTTTTTTTTAAAAAAAATTATTTATTTCAATAACATATATAATAGTTACACAAATTAACCCACCACCTTAGTGATTAGTGGGTCCTAATGTTAATACAATATTATATGTTATCAGCAGCTATTATTGTTATTACAATGTTACAATATTTATTTATGAGCTACAGACAGTGTGACAGGATCAAGTTAATAGGGAGATTACAATTATTAATCTATACGCTACTACCAAGTTGTTAATTTTCCTACCTACTTGTTAATTCCTAACTGCCTGCAGTGTTACAGGTGTGTCAGCCTATATATAAACCTACTTCAAGGCCGTGCTCATCGAGCAAATCCGATGAGCGTGGCCCTGACACCGGGCAGGCCAAACTTGCTTGTCGCTGCAGGTTCCTAATTTAGTATCTACTTCTAATGCTACTAACTACTGTACTAACCTACGTCAATTCCGGTGCCATCATAGTCAAGAATAGGTGTACCCCGGTCCCCCTAGCCCTGCACGTGGCGGATTCCAACTAAAGGTCGACCTCTCCACGCACAGGCGGTACAGGATTAGGGTACTAGGACACGTTCAGTGGTTGTTTCTAGTCGCGAAAGTCCCTCAGGTATGCAGTCAGAACTTCTCATGATACCTCATTTGCCAAGTTGTTCAGAGTTTCGAAAGTCTCTTCGTGTCTTAATAGGCCGTATGTGTTATTGTTTGGAAGTTGTTGTCTTAATGTAGCTGCTACATCGTCGAAAAGGGGGCACTCGTAAACCACATGGTCGGGAGTGCCCTCCAAAGCGCCACAATCACACGCAGGTGTAGCCCCAACCGACATAGATATGTCGGGGTAGGGCCCATGACCAGTGAGAAAATGTATTAGACCCCGTGTTGGTTCGAAATACCTCATGCCTAACCTTTCTTTAACATTCGGCAGGAATCCGAAGGTTCTTCTGCCAGATTCGTCCATTTCCCAAGATTCCTGCCATAAGTCCTCACCCCTTCTTGGTATTTCTCCCTTGTCCCTAGTCAAAGCTCCCAGTATGTTCTCTATTTTCATGTCGTTCCCTTTCTTGACCCATTACCATGCTGTTTGTTCCCGTATTTTGATATCTAGAGGACAGAGCCCCATTATCACTAATAGGGCACTTCCTGGGGATGTTCTGTAAGCCTCCACAGATCTTAACAGCATGTTTCTTTGTACTCTTCTCACTGTCATGGCAGGCACCACCCTTGTGAGCCTGTGCGCCCAGACCCACGATCCGTAACCCACTACTGAAGTTAGTATGCTGTTGTGATACAACTTTATTAGGTGTGGTGGAAGGTGAAATCTTTTGTGCCCTATGGAGGTTCAAAATGGCTCTGAGCACTATGGGACTTAACTTCTGAGGTCATCAGTCCCCTAGAACTTAGAACTACTTAAACCTAACTAACCTAAGGGCATCACACACATCCATGTCCGAGGCAGGATTCGAACCTGCGACCGTAGCGGTCCCGCGGTTCCAGACTGTAGCGCCTAGAACCGCTCGGCCACTCCGGCCGGCCGCCCTATGGAGATAAGGTTATTAAGTACTTGTAGTGCTTTTTGGGTTACAGACTCAATGTGCCTTCCGAAGTTCCAACTTTCATCGATGATGACACCCAAGTCTGAGAACTGGTGAGCCCCCAATTCTAGCTGTAGGGTTTCTTACTAGCTGTCCTTTCAGCAATAAGTATGTTGATTTACTTGGTGAAATTGACACCTTAGTATTAGTACTAGTTGCAATTTTGAGACAGCTCTTTCTATTTTTGGTTCGATGTCTTTGCGGCTCCGGCCGCCGACCAGCAGAAGGAGGTCATCTGCGTAGGCTATCACCTCTAGAACCTCTTCACTCTGTTGCAAACAGTCTAGAAGTGGTTCCATGTGGATATCCCAGAACATGGGACCTAGGACGGAACCCTGGGGACATCCCTTAGTTATGGCTTTTCCAACTTTGCCGATAGGGGATGATAGCCAGACCTCCCGCCCTTTACAATAGCTCCTCAGGCAACCATACAGCGGCCCTGGACACTCTTTCTCCCGCAGGCAGGAGAAGAGCGAAGGCCACCACAGGTTGTCAAAGGCGCCACTGATGTCAACCATGATGCCGACAACGTACTTGTACGGGGTAGAGCCGCAGACCTCGGCCGCCAGAGCGATTGCGTCGGTTGCCGATCGCCCCGGCCTGAAGTCGAAGTGCCTGCCGCTCATCCCGCACAGCACTCGGTGTGCAGTCAGTCTGTCAGCTAGCAATTTTTCGAATAACTTCCCAAAGATGTCTAATAGACAAATCGGTCTGTAGGACTTAGCATCAGCTGCGTCCTTGCTGGGTCTTTTTTTTGATAATCACTACATTGGCTACTTTCCAAATTTCTGGGAATTTTTCCTGTCCGAGACATTCGTTGTATAGCTGGGTAAGTGGAGCTACCAGTTGGGGTGCCAGGAACTGCACCATCTCCGCCACAATGCCGTCTGGGCCGGGGGCTTTCCCTGTCTTTAATGCTTTGATGTGGGCAGCCACCTCCTCTGCAGAAAAGGGGTAGACTGCCCTATCGTTTACTATTCTGTCAGGATCTTGGTTACGTAATTGAGACTGGTCTTCGGTGTCACTAGCCACATCGTCTTCAGGCAGCAGGAACCTGCGACCGAACCGCTGAATCTTTCCATCAGTAAATGGGGTATGTTCTCCACTGACTCGGTTGTTTTAACCCCCTCCACTGACGGAATGACCCACTTCCCAATTCCGTATGTATAAAAGCAATACGGACTTGTAGCTGTCACGCCTTTGCGCTTATTGCTACGTATTTTAGCTGTAAATAGCTCAGTCCCAATGGTAAGAGGCAGTAGTGAATTCACGTAGTTAATATTTGAATCCAGCACAGCTGCCACAAGCTCAGCTCACTTTTACTCCACTCC
Organism: Schistocerca cancellata; assembly: GCF_023864275.1. Lineage (NCBI taxonomy): Eukaryota > Metazoa > Arthropoda > Insecta > Orthoptera > Acrididae > Schistocerca > Schistocerca cancellata. The sequence goes on along the minus strand of NC_064626.1, from coordinate 1,063,365,813 downwards.
TACCCTCGCCATTGCACCACATTAACTAGGTGCTACGTGGACCTTGCTAAATTCACTTGCGTATACATTTTTGACCGTTACTCGCCAGTATTTACCTAATGATTAGTACACTCCTAACCGGACTATTTCCCTAAGAGCTGTGATGATTGAACGGGTTCGATCCACGGCCTACAGTGCCCTACAGTTCACACGGTAACACTGCCTACCTGACCCACTTAACTTGGTAGTGAGCTTATGTATCCAATCACCACTGCTAGCAGCAGTGGATAATACTATCAGCACGACGAGAGCAGCAGACTTACCGTCGAATCCTCCTGAAAATACTTATAACTACGGTCGCCAGCTCTGAAGGAGCAAAAGAATAAATCAATTTTTTGGGCTCGTTTCAAAGTGAAATGGCTTGAGTTGAATTTAAACTTAATTCTGAATATTACTATTTCTGATCATTCTCTCTCAATTTCTGTGAGTTGGCTTGGTAATTACTACCAAGACAGGTTATGCAACTTCGGTTAACAAAATTCTCTCCTTCAACTTATTTAATGATTTTGGATATTACTCTTTGGACCATTGATACAGAATTAGTTAAGTGACTTTACTTGAAAGATTGCTCAGAAAAATTTAAGTAACTATAAATAGGCGACTCATTCTGGTGTGACCATTGCTCTTTTCAACATTCCTATACGCTAAAGTATTCTACAACCAAAAGAATTGTAAATGAAAGAGGCGATAGTGGCCTCAGTCTGATTTCACTATACTATGTTTGAGGTTACTACACTTTACAATGAACAACATGCGTCGTAATTTTACTCATTACTATATTCTGTCCTCTGCACTTGCATAAAAGAAAACTGGTATTCTCCTTTTACATGTATACAAAGTTCGACTTAACAATTGCAAGCAGTCTTGCCTTGGGTAGACGTGTCGGTGCTGGTGGTGAGATGCATGTGGCTAACGCAGCTCTTCACGCCTCATGCCCTTAATGGCGGCTGGAACTATGAGCTGTAGCACTCGTATAAGCTACTGCACGTCCGCCATAAAATCTGGGCACAGGAACTCTTACAATCAGCCCCAGTGGCATAGAGGCGGCTTCAACAACCATTCGTCGCGTTTTACTCCAAAAACGGCGACGATATTCGCCTCTTCGCTGTTGCACAATCACTTTTGCGTGAGCACAGTTACGCACGTCCAATCACGTCAACACTCCCCAGGCCATTCCATTGTTCAGTCCCTGTGTCTCCAGCTACCCCTAGCTACGCTCGTATCACCAAGAGTGGGGGCGTTCCCCTACCACCTTTTTACCGAAATCATTTAGTATTTAAGAATATTTATATTTACTACCCTGGAGTTCATACCAGTCATAATAATTTACTACTAGCGCTTTACAACATTAAATTATACAGTAATAACTTATAATTACAAAGAAAAAGAATACATTTGACTCTGAGAGCTTAGTGCATTGTCTGACAGGCAGCGCTAATTCCCAGTTTCGCCAATAGATGGCATCAGGGTGCACTCCTTGGCAGTCTCACACAAGCGCGCCCGTTTCCGACGCGCGGGCTCCAAATTACTGTCAGCCCACCATCATTTCAGTTCCGTTACAAACCGGAGAAGGACCTCGGCAGTCTCCTGCCAGGATTTCGTCATCCCATCCCCATGCCTGATCGTTAATAGCATCATTGGGGAGCAGATCTTTTCCCTAACTAGTTTATAGGGTACACCCCATGAGTCCAAGGCCAATTGGTCCTATCTCTCTCCCAGCTCTGTATTCTGACTTCTTCAAGTTCTTTTTGAAATTTCTCTTTCGCCTCCCGTTATTGCAGTAACCATCTTTGCTTTTCCCACCAGACGACACTGCGCTGGTAGTGCCTCCTCAGCCTTCTGACAGACTGACGCAAATTCTCTAGTTCCGCTGACCATGGTGACGGGGAGGCCGCCATGGCCCTCCTCCTGGTTGGAACAGCTGCCTTCACCACTCTGGTAACTGCACCCACCAGTTCTTCAGCCCTCTTGTCTATGTCCAGGTCCTGTTGTGCGTCACCTTCTGGCAATGGAGGAATGTCGCACTCGCTCGCTAGTCTCTCCCAATCTGCTCTTCTGAAATTCAGTTGCAGCTCCCACCCCATGGCCCAGTGGCACTCTCTTTCTCCTAGGCTAAAAGTAAATAGATTGTGATCACTTGTTGTAGCATTTTCTTCGACTTTCCAGTTTTGTATTATGTTAACAGTGTTTGGTGTGACTAGTGTTACATCGATGTTGGTCCCTTGGCCCCCTCCCGCCGGATAGGTGGGAGGGTTGCCAGGTTTGTTTGCCACTACAAGTTGTAGGGCCATAATCATGTCCTCCACTTTTCCGCCATTTTGTGCAACTGTACCAGAGGGGGGATTTTGCATTTATGTCAGCTGTTATGACCAGTTTTCGTCCCCGCAACCCCGTGGCTACTCTTGTCAAATGATGTAGGTGTTGTTCAATGTTGTTTCCGTACTGAAAGTACATATATATGAAAGTTATAATTCCCACAGGAGACTGTATCTCCACGACGTTGCAGTGACTGGTGGAATATTGTGAAAGTGTTGTGACTCGTAGAGATTGGTTTGTGATAACTATTGCCGCTTTGTGGGCACCCCCACTGCTAGCTATCTGCCATGTAGCGGCTGCAAATGATAGTTTCCCAGCTTGAGAGTACGGCTCCTGTAGGCAATCAAGCCTCCTCTCCTCCACCTCCCTTCGAAGCTCCTACATCACAAGTCTGCTGTTATGTGTATTTAGTTGTCCGACAGTCAGTTTGGTCACTATGGGAAATAGGTATGTATTCTGTCGTCAGGCCAAGTCTTACTCCAATCAAAGGCAAAGGACCGTGAGCTAGGACTGACTGAGTGTAGATGTCATCTAGGTCAAATTTTTCCCCACGTCTTTCAAATACTTTCTTGGGCAAGTTTCGCAGGGCTCCGAAGTCAGTGGGAAGGTTCACTGACTTTAGTTATATCCTATCTACAGCCTCCATTACTGAGAAGGTGACCTTTCTGCCGTTCTGATGTCCCACCCGGACCACATGTCGTAACGCAGTGGTCAGGATAGTCGGTTGCTCCAATCTTTCCAGTTGCATAATATATTCTATATTGGGATACACCCTAACCGGGTCTACAGGCGGTAGCCTGACTACGGGGGTGTCTGCTGCAGTTGCACGTGCACTGGTGCTAGTGACTGCGCTTTCTTGGAGTGACTGACGATCTAATTGTTTGGGTTATTCTTTGGTAAGGGCCAGGGGGGCTGCCACCACCACAGGATGCTCTTGCCATGATTGATCTTTAATCGGCCTCGTTCCCCGGTTTTGGGAGGGGGAGCTGTGATCTTTACCGGGAAATCTGTTCGTATGCCTCTGTCCACCATAGGGAGATCTGTTTGGATTCCTTTCTCTGCTGTTGTCACTTTTCCGGCGCCCGAAAGCGACCTTAGGAATTCTTTGAATCTGTTGGCCCTCACAGCATCCCTTCTTCTTTTACTCGGAGATTTGCGCTTAAGCATCCTGTTAACTGAGCCCTGCTCAGCCATAGTCAATTCTGGAGATTAGACGTTGCTCAAGCATCCGGTAAGTGGGGCAGTTCCGTCCCGTGGCACCACAGGATTTCTTCCCGCGACTTTTGCACGGACTGTAGACCCCCGCTGCTTTACATTCTTTGTGAGTGTGTCCACTCTCACCGCACTTGGAGCATGCCGACCCCCTGGTGCAGTGCCTCAGAATGTGGTCCAGGTAGCCACAGTTGTGGCAACGAGGTACCACGATGTAATCTGTTGTGTTTATAGCGTGGAAGCCTACATATAATCTGCCCATTGATCTAATTTTCTTCCACATTTGCGCTGAGACCTCGGCGACGTGGTGTACAACATCACGATCTCAAAGCCCTGTTTTGAATTTTAGCTTAAATGAGTTTTTAAATTCCTGTTCGTCCATTTCATCAAAGTTCTGTGTTCTGATCGTCTCATGTAGCTCTTCATTTGTCATTATTGTCAGTACGTCATACAAAATTACTAGTGGGTTTCGTTTTATAGGTGGTTCACATTTAACTACTGAGTTCAGCTTTTGGTTACTTAACAGCTTCTCTTTTTCCTCTTCACTAGCAACTTCCATAATTACCGAGTTCCTACTTGGTTTTACTCTCTTAATTTTAATCTTGTCTTTGACTGGATCGATTGTTGTGGTGAGTAGCTCCTGAATTTTCTTCACACTTGTATCTTGGCCAGGCAGGGTCCTGAGAAAGACTGCCTTGTCTGACTGTTTGGCAACTCTTTCAATTGTATCTTTTGCTGTATGCTGTTTTGTTGGTGCTTGCGCAGCCACAGCCGCCCAGGTCTTGGTGGGTTGCTTTCTCAGCCTATCATTTTCTTTTTCAAGTTCCATGACGCGGCCTTCAAGTCTTGCATTGGCTCTAGCCCAAGCCGATAGCTCATTTTTGATTGCATTCAGAGCCGCTTGACTGATTTTCCCATTTTTTACGTTCTGCTCTAAGAGCACGGTGATTCTTGCGTGTGTCTGTACGACACCTCCATCCTCTGCCTGTCCCGTCCCGTCCTGTGGAGAGGGAGCAGACATCGTAGATGCCCATAAAGGCGCACTCGAATAACTCATTTCGTTCTCAGCCATCATAGGTAACGAGTGATAAAAGGTGTGGCGGAGAGGGGGGGGGAGGGGGAGGGGACTGCTGCAGCTCGCCCACCGACCTCGCCATTAGGTCAAGGGCATTACCGAGTTGTCGGGTTCAACGCGCCGTTGCCAGTGCACTGGTCCCCCTCGGTGTCCCCGTCATCGACGATTTCACGCGACGCTCCTCGGCAACTGCACTCCGCACTCCGGAGAGGCGGATGCACCTCTCGTCCTTCGCCGCCTACTTGCCCGAGTTTCTACCTCTCGGCCGAGGACCCACTCCTACTCAGGTGGCGGGTCGGTTCCCCAGTCGTTCAGCGGTCTGGACCCATCTAACCTGGCCCAGGTGGTGTCACCACCTCCTGGGTTTGGCAGAACACGCCCCGGTTACCCAGGGACGCGGCGAAGCACCCTTGCCGACTCGCGCCGCGTTCCCACGCCCACAAACGAAGTCACTGGCATGCAGAGCACCTGCTGGTCTGTGCCCTGCGAACAGGAAGGGACTGATGTTCGGTTCCTCGACACAGCTCCCCCTGTGCCACGCACCCTTCGCTTTCGCATCGGGTTGGGTCGCAGCTCTCCCTTTTGTCGCAAGGCAGAATGCCGAGCTTAACGTCTGGCACCACAGGAAGGCGGAAAGGGCCACTTGGGAAGGGGAAGCAATGAGAGACGCATCACTCCCCCTTGTGAGGACTGCCGCGGCACACCCGACTAGAAGCGATACGCCCTAGTGCGAGCCTCCGTGCCTAACGGCGCGCCGGCGACGGGCAGGGCCGCGCCGAACGCGCCGTCAAGCGACCGACCTCACGCCAGACACTACTTAATCTACCACTACTTAATCTAACACTACGTAAACTAACTTACGCTAAGGACGACACACACACCCATGTCCGAGGGAGGACTCGAACTTCCGACGGGGGCAGCCTCGCGGACCGTGAGTAGACATCCCAGATCGCACGGCTACCCCGCGCGGCGAGGACATTAGTAAGTGAGCTACAAATTGTCCACCGCGGTATTGCAGTACCCATCGTGCGCCCACAACACTGGTGTTAGAAGAGCCATAATCTGTGAGGGACGTCGCACAGAGAATGTGTGCAGCATCACCACAATCTAGTGAATGAAAGTGAACTATTTCTCATGCTGTAGGGCTGAACACTCAGTGTCTAAATTGTCTGGATAGCAGATTACATGTTTAGAGGGTTATGTTAGAATTTAGGGGGTGCAAGAAAGGGGGGAAGATTAGGGTTTAAAGTCTCATCGACTCTGACGACAGAGCACAAACTCGGATTCTTTCAAGGATGGGGAAGAAAAACTGCGGTGCCCTTTCAAGGATACCATCCCAGCATTTGCCTGGAGCGATTTAGGGAATCATTTAAAACCTAAATCTGGATACCTGGATGCGGAGTTGAACCTTCGTCCTTCCGAAAGTGAGTCCGGTGTGCTAAGCACAATACCACTTCACTAGGTTTTAGGGGGTTCATTTAATGATTTGAATACTTTAAAGCGCACAGCAAAGGAACAGAAGCAGGTTTAATCCCAGTTAGGTGCTATCAAGGTAGCATGTTGGGGTTCAGTGCTCAGTGTGGTCAATCAATCATCCCCTCTGATATGCTTTAAGTGTAGGAGGCCAGGACATTATGCCAGGCAGTGTAGAGTGTGCTCATAGTTGGCACAAGAACTGCTTTTAAATGTGTCCAGTGGCGGGAAACATGACTATTGTGTTGGTGATTGGTTCCTTTCTTAATGAATTTTTCTTTCTTCCGAGGACACAGGATTTTAAATGGACGAGTCACAGGCTGTTCAGACTTTATTGACTCAGATAGTGCAAATGCAGGTAGAAAATACAGAGCCATGCAAGTAACAAAATGCATTAAGGGAAGATAGGAGGGAACAATCCTCATTTAGTACGTTGGTATCTATCCAAAATGCTAATACCACTAAACTAGACTCTCCCGTTTAGGGTAAGGCAGGAGAGGACATGTTGGTATCCATAGACAGTTAACAGCCGAAGAGCTAAGGTGTTGGTCAGAAAGGAAACTATTACATTTGGTTGGAGACGCTAAAGAGTAAGTGATGAATCACGAAGATGTGTGGATGTCTGAAATTTTGAGCATGGGTGTGGTGCAGTGCTATAGAAGGGCAAATGCCTGTTGATCCCACAGAAAGCAGTTAAAAAAATTGTTGAAAAGAAGGGGGACTCTACCGAGGGATCTGCGGATTGGTTATTACCATTTAAAGATAGCATCAGAATATCGCCTAAAGGCAGCATTTGCAGTGTCTTCAGGACGTCATTATTGGCGTACAGCATATGTATTAAAAACGCCTCTTGGAAGAGGAATTTCGGATATTAAAACCTAGACAATGTATGGTGTCAATAAAATTCTTCAGGGTATGTGACTGTATTATCAATATGCAAAATTCTATGACGTTTCAGCCGCTGTCACAAATGGCCTTTCTCTGGATGTTATGATGATGATGAATGAGAAAGATTTTAGTTCTTATATACTTGTGGAAGAATGGTTCAAAAATGGTTCAAATGGCTCTGAGCACTATGGCACTCAACATCTTAGGTCATAAGTCCTCTAGAACTTAGAACTACTTAAACGTAACTAACCTAAGGACATCACACACATCCAAGCCCGAGGCAGGATTCGAACCTGCGACCGTAGCAGTCCCGCGGTTCCGGACTGCAGCGCCAGAACCGCTAGACCACCGCGGCCGGCGAAGAATGGTTCAAATGGCTCTGAGCACTATGGGACTTAACTTCTACGGTCATCAGTCCCCTAGAACTTAGAACTACTTAAACCTAACTAACCTAAGGACATCACACACATCCATGCCCGAGGCAGGATACGAACCTACGACCGTAGCTGTCTCGCGGTTCCAGACTGTAGCGCTTAGCAACGCTCGGCCACACCGGCCGGCTTGTGGAAGAGGATGTTGTCGTAATCTAATATGGTATAGAAGATGAAGAGGATGGATGTTATTGGTGTTTGCTTTATTTCTTGTCATTGGTGGAAACAGACGTCCTCGATTGGTGCTTGCTTTTTTTCTTGCGGTAAATGAAAACAAGCGAATGAGAACCGGGCGGCAGTTATGGCGTAGCGCTGTTTACAGGCTGTCTGTCTTATGTGGGCTGAGGGGTGAAGTACTCTGTGTAGGTGGCAGCTGCGGTCTCCCATATGCCTGTGTGGGTTGCTTTGTGAGAGCTGTCGCCCCGTTGTGCTGTTACTGCTGGCAACCAAGACGCTGTAAATCTGTACCTGCACTCTCTATACATGTAGGCGTATGGCATCACCTCTAATCTTCCTTCTCGAGGTTAAGTGGCGGTTTCACCAGTACGCGGGTTCCTCGTGATACTATCTGTTTATCGCATTCATCCTGGGTGTTTCGCCACCGTTGGCTTGGTGTGTTGTCTTAGATGAATATGTCTTTCACTTTCAGATATTCGTGTGCTAATCGATCACCCCATCTCACCTACACACCAGCCCACACTCACATCCGATTTCGTAGTCTTTCATCGAGTTGCTGTTCCGGAAAATTGGCTTGGTACCTGTTCAGCGCAGAATTTTGCCTACACGTGTTATGACCTCTTTTACGCATAGTAATAGGTCGGAGTTTCATGTTTACTTCTGCTCCTTCCTGTTACCTTCATGCTTTGTTGCCATAGTTTTATTTATCACCGTCATCCCATAACCATTGGCTCCAAAAATGAACCTGAAGTTTTCACAATTAGTAAAATACTCCGGCCTATTGTGCCATGGTCGAAGGGATTTCACTTTAAAACCCGACGTTTCGTCCCCATACGCCGTGGACATTTTGAAGGGGGATCGTTGCTTTGTTTAATGTCCGATTCACGCCCAGGTTCGCTACTGACTACAGCAAAATTCTGCTTTCGCGCAGTGGCGTGACGTCACATATTTTGAATGCGCGAGCGCACCTGGCCGTTGTCGACTGCCATTGTCCGCTATTACTATCATCCCATGGTGGAGGACTGGTACACATCTTCTTCAGCACTGGAATCTAAATTTCATTTAATTACACGCCCTCCTCCTTCCTATGAAAATTCAATGTGTGTTTCACAATCTCTATGGCATCTCTGTATATCCTTTCGTGGTATCCGTTTGTGGCTGCCAGTGCTTGAGTCCGGTCAAAATGAATTGGTGCTCTCCTGGCTGTAAAGCATGTTCCGCAACAGCTGATCTGTTGGTGTCTTCTCTGCAGCAATTGTGCTTGTGCCTTCGAGTAGTTTTTTGACAGTTCGTTTTGTAGTAACCACGTACACCTCCCAACAACTACACGGAAGCCCATAAATTTCAGCTTTTTCCAGCGGTTGGTGAGCATCGTTGGCCGGTTTTAGGTGACCTTGTATCTTTGGTGTGGGTATGTAATTCACCGTAATGTTCCACTTTCTCAAGATTTTTCCTTTTCGGTGAGTCACGTCCTTAATGAATGGCAGGAAAACTTTCGATTTCACCGGCGCCTGAGCATCACTATGATTTCTAGGCGGTGGTCTTAACGCTCTTTACACCTCAGCGAACGAATAACCGTTCTTGAGCAGTGCATTGGTGAGATGTTTTAATTCTGCGTCAAGCAGCTCTGGTTCACAGTTTTCCTTGCTCTATCCACCAACTTTTTATGACGCCTCTCTTTTTTGTGGGCGGTACTTCGAATCTCAGTGTAGGTAACGGTCTGTGTCCGTGGGATTTCGTAAACTGTGTGGCCCAAGCTACCATCTTCTTTCTCGAAAACTAGCGCATCAAGAAAATTTAACCTTCCTCTTGCCTCCTCCTCCTTGGTAAATTGAATCTTCGGATTGATCCCGTTCATATGTCTGTGAAAACGACCCAGTTCCTCCCTGCCATGCAGCCACAAAACAAACGTATAATCTACGTAACGGAACCAAACATTCGGTTTCTTGTTCGCAGTTTCCAGTGCTGCTTCTCGAGTTTTCCCATAAAGAAGTTCGCTATAACCAGGTGAAACGTCCCCTTAGAACAATTATACATGACTGTGCTTAAACTGACACACAATATTTTTAGCGCAACGCAATCTGACTTTCAAAAATCCCTACAAAAGAATGGCCCAGACTAACATTAACCTATACCATTCACAAATCACTTACCTCACAAAAATCTTCGTTACTCGAACTACTGCAATACAGCGAGCGCCACTACTGCCAGCTAAATAAAAGATTCAAACTACGGAAGGCACTAACTACTGATAGGCATAGTTAGCAAATGAAAAATTTTGATAGAGAACAAACAACGTATTTACCTTAATAGTCATAATATATATAGCAGTTCATGCCATCCAGTCTTACAAATTTGAAAACTCCGCCATTTCTCTCCCCACATCCACTACTGCTGACGGCTCAACTCCAACTGCACAGCGCTACGTGCAGTTAACATCCAACTGCCCAACACTACAATGGCAGACAACAATGCAAACTAGCCACAGACTGCACACAGCACAGCCAGTGATTTTCATACAGAGCGCTACGTGGCGTTACCAATAAGAAAACCTAAACAGCCTACTTACACAGGGTTAAGGGGGCTCCCCATAACGACACCATCCGTCTGTTCATATAGTTCCATTTGAAATACGTGGTTGTGAGGAAACCTGAGGTTTTGCAGTTCCGCGTCCAAACGCTCTTCATCGCTGATCCTGCGGGCCCTCTCGATTAAAGAGCGCAGAACAGATTTCTTCTGTCTAATGTGATGGCGGGAGTTTCTTATAAATGGGTTGACTAAGAGGATCGTGCTTTCGTTTGTTATAATCTGCTGCCTCCAATAGCATAGTGACGTTTCCCTTTTCTGCTTTTTATCACTACTACGCGAGCGTTGTTCTTCAGCTCCGTGATCCTTGTTGACGTTTTGTTTGGATGGCGTTGCGTCATTCAGGATTCATACAATTTCTTGTCGGATCTTCTCGGCCTCAGCTTGTGGTACATGACGTACCAAAGCCTCAACAGATTCAATGACGTGTTCTATCAGAACTCGTTTCGGTGCGACTCCAAAATTTGTGTAGCCGCATAGCTTAAGATGTGGCTGGAAAGATTAATCACTTTCTGTCGCGGCTCGTGCGCCCAGCATCAGTCTTGACCACGTATGATGTATTTAGACAACGTAATTATCTTTATGAAGAACATGGAAGGGCATATAGTATGCCTAAGGGAAGTGTTTAAGCGTTTGCTCTGTCTAGCAAAGAGCCACTTTGCACTGGAAAAGTACAGAACATAGCACACGTGTCTGGTCACCAGGATAATAAAAACTGAACAATATTGTCCAGCACGATGCACAGAAGAAGAGTTGCAGTCCTCCTAAGGAGGACAAGAGATGCTTATACAGTTTTAATTAATCTCATTACGTAGTGTGACTTAGAGGTAGCATGTCAAACTCACAAGGATACACCTCGATGTCCTCTTGATATTTAACCCTTTAAATACAACTCTTGTGCCGTGTTACGGCTCGATTTAAGTGTGGCGCCGATCGCAGATACTTGATATAATTGCTGCCCCGGTCGCCGTGTATAGACCAGGTGCGTGTAAGTGTGTACATAGCACCGGCAGCGCCGACGCGGTGGGAGAGTTGACTGCTTCCCATTTAGGATACCGGGGTGGCAGTTGGTGCATGAAAACACAGCCAGACTGCAACGCCACTTCCTTGATGTGGGAAGAACTACTGCTTGGACGATTAAATGAAAGTTCTCGGCCCAAGTCGCTCCCAAGTGAGCTATACGTTACGTGACTGCTCGTCCATGGTCGCTGGAAAGAGGGTGCTTTCGACTATCACCTGTTGGATTTGTGCCACCATAACTGAAACTGGTGAGCTTCTGTCTTTGGGAAAAATACTGTGATTTCAGCCTCGTGTGTTCTTGTGATGCCCCTGACTCTGCTCTAATATTTATTTCCTCCATGTTAGTCTGCTTCCCCAGTGAAATAGCCTATACATTTGAAGGCTGGCAAGGAATTAGTTGTTATTTTTATTTGACCTTTTTATGGTAATACCTCCGGTAGTCAGTTTCTGCACTCGTGTTCTGCTTCAGCTACCGTTTAATGCCAGTTGTACAGAACAATGATAAAATTTGTTGCCTGCTTTGTTTCCGCAATTGCGCAGTATCTATTGTGAGCTGTGATTGCAGTTTCGGTAACTTGATTTTTTTCCTTCTGTTATAGTACGCCGAGTATTGCGTAATTCCTTGTCTATATTAAGCCGGCTTATGTTAACAATTGGGCGAGTGTGTAAGGTGCAAACAGCATGGCGCCATTTTGCTTCTTCATGCAGGAAGCCAGTTCAGTCACCAGTTTCGTTCATGTGTTTCTTGTTATTGAATTATTTCACTATGTAACAGATGTATGTCCTATTAAGTGTATCAGATGCTTGCGTAAATTTTGTCAGATTAATTGGAAGCAATGCCCTCAGAATCTTAAGTTTTACAGTTTTATGTAAATTCATACTAAATATTGAAAGATTCGCTGATATCCACTTGTACTAAAATAGGCTACATTTCCTTAATTCTCTCCTTTGTTTTAGTCGAAACAGTTTATTTCAGATTAAGATAAAGGCAGTAGTAACTGAGACCAGTATATTCGTCTCGTGATTTAATTATTGTTAATGAAGAGGTTACTATTGTAGGGTTACTATTGTACCAAATTTCCTTAAAAAAGGGGAGAGAAGAAACATAACTACTATGGGAAATAAACATGTTACAGTTTAACTAAAACATTTCTTTTCTGGGTAACCAGCCCTTGCTGCTCCCTTGTCCATGCCCTTGCTATCCAGTTCCATTCCAACTTAAACCATTACCAACAAATATAGCACCTAACTTTCATCAAAACAACATTTAAATTTTAAAATAAGGTTTTTTAATAAATTTAACCTTTCCCTGTAAATCCTATAAAATTCCAAAAAAGATAAAAGACAGGTAACTGCATAGACTTAGTGCTTCGCACGTGTAAAATGTTAAAGGTAGAGTCTGTGGCGCAGTCCCGTGACCGGGCTTCTGGTCTGCTTGCAGCTAGAGTCAGCCTTTCTTCTCCCTGGTGTTAGGTGGAGGAGGGTACCGGGACCATCACCCCAGCCGCCTTCCAATGCCGGGAACTGATATGATGGTAGGCTTAGAGGACACGGGACGTCTTCGAAGGATTGGAACGAAGGATAATCCCCACCCGTATCCAGGATTGAAACTGTAACCTGCAGGGCCAGAGTCTATTGCTGTACACACTACGCCACCATGGAAACCTTCGGAGGTGTATATATCTAAACCGTCGTTGGGCTAGACTCTACTACAAAGTATTTAATGTTCTGGGCATGCACTGCCGTTAAGAAGAGTTCCGCTGTCAGCTGGTAATTTCACTTCGCAAAAGATTTCAAGAACGCCTTAACTTAAATAATCCCAGATCTGCAATAACAACGCGTTTACGAGAAGTGGGACACAGCATCACAAGCACTTAGAAAATTTAAAAACAATAAAAATGAAAAAAAATATTTTGAATACACAGGGTGTTCAAAAAAGTGTCGAATACTTTGATTATGGAAATTCACAAGACCATCGCCAAAAAAAAAGTCCAGTAAACATGTGTCTGAAAACGCGCACTTTCTGGGATAAGTCCAATAAACACGGGTCCTGAAATGCATACTTTCTACGATAAAACGTGCTTATAGCTGGTGTTCAAAGTGGCGGCCATTCATGACAATGCGCCCCTTTACCCTCCGGCGAAAGGAATGACGCACCTTTTGAAGCATACCCGGTTGTTTTTGTACGTGCTGACACGCATTGAAGATGCAACCCTGTAGTGTCCGCACATCGTCGATTGGTGTGGCGTAGACCAATTTCCTCAAGTGTCCCCATAACCAGAACTACAGGGGATTGAGGTCCGGGAAACGAGCAGGCGAAGGCGTGGGGCCCCCGACCAATTCAGTGATTCTAGGTCCTGAAATCTCTGCGTCAGATGCTCACGCACATTGTGACGAAAGTGTGCTGGTGCGTCTTCATGCATGACCCATATTGGTTCAATGACAGCCACCAGGAAGGTAGGCAATATGTTGAGGAGAAAGTCCGGATAATGTTCACCAGTTAACCTTTGTGGTAGCACGTATTACCCTATTAATCTATCGCCAAGTAAGCCTGCCCAGACGTTGATTGCGAACTGGTGATGCGCTCTTTCCTGAACTGTTTCGAGATTTACACCTGCCCAGACATGCTGGTTATGGAAATTCACAACACCATCTCTTGTGAACCCTGCCTCATCGGAAAATAAAATCTTGGATTTGAACAGTGGATCTGTGGTACACTTCTGCGACAACGACTGACAGAACGGCCATCTGTCATGATAATCCTGTAGCCTTATGGCCTAAACGCTCTCTAGATGATATGGGTACAACTGTTCCTGAAGTACCGCCCGGGAAAGTGAGTGAGACACTTCTGCAGTTGCTAATCGTCACACACTAGTCCCAGGGGTTTCTTCCACCGAACGTAGCTCATGCTCCTCCATGTCAGGCGTGCGGACTGTGCAGCGCCTTCCACTGTCAGTCTTCCAAGGTGCAGGGCTACCTGCCCCTCAGACGGTGAAAAAGTCTGTCGAAAAACTTACGAGAGGGCACTCTGCGCTGTGGATACTTTGCAGCGTAGGGGGCACGGGCTCGCAGGCTACGTCCATTTGCTAAACCACAGCAGAATATCATATCCGCCATTTAACTTGTAGGGTAATAGACTTCCATTGCTAACAAGTGGTGAAGAGAGAAAATATAAAAGTACTACAGCTTTTGTACGCACAAACAGCGCAGTTACAGTAAACACATAAGTGAATCCACGTTTGTAAGAAGGTAAGACACCATGATACGCATTCTGGGTTGACAGTTCTATACAATAAGGGACACAAACGTGACGAAAACTAACGTAGCCTATAACACAACTTGAACCACAAAACTGACTGCAGACTAGCTAATGATAGGTAGAGTACTGTTAGTGAGACATCATAATACCATGCCAACACATATGATGGAGCGCCAATGCAACGGCTGTGCTAGTATCCGCAAACAAGCGTCGCGCAGCTCTTTCTATAAACGTGTGTTTATCCCAGAAAGTATGCGTTTCCAGACCCATTTTTATTGGACTCATTTCTCTTGTTTCGATGAGTGCTACCACATCTTAAAGTATTAGACACTTTTTTTGAACACCCTGTATTAGAGGAACGAAAAATTTTCAGATAGAAAAAAGAAAATGCACAGTTCATGTTGAATAATTAGTTGCTACAAAGCAAAGCCCGCCCGGTTGGCCGTGCGGTCTAACGCACGGCTTTCCGGGCGGGAAGGAGCGCCAGGTCCCCGGCACAAATCTGCCCGGTGGATTTGTGTCGAGGTCCGGTGAACCGGCCAGTCTGTGGATGGTTTTTGGCGGTTTTCCATCTGCCTCGGCGAATGCAGGAGCGTTCCCCTTATTCCGCCTCAGTTACACTATTTCGGTGATTGCTGCGCAAACAAGTTCTCCACGTACGCGTACACCACCATTACTGTACCACGCAAACATTGGGGTTACACTCGTCTGGTGTGAGACGTTCCCTGGGGGGTCCACCGGGGGCCGAACCGCACAGTAACCCTGGGTTCGGTGTGGGGCGGCAGTTGGGTGAAGTGGACTGCGGTAGTCGTCGTGGGGTTGTGGTCCACTGCGGCGAGGACGGAGCCTCTCCCTCGTTTCTAGGTCCCCGGTTAACATACAATACAATACAATACAATACAATACTACAGAGCACCATAGCATTCTGGCTAATTTGGATTGTTCATACGATTAAGTGTTGGTACGTGATAAAATTCAGTTTTATACTGCCTCTTATTGGGAGCGACCCAGCGCTCCTATATAGTAATGAGCGCATGACGTCACACCGTCCACAAGACATTTCCGTTCCACCAGCCTGTTATTCGCTTATGTTGGTCGCTTCTACTCTTCCCAGCAGCGTCTTCCTCTGCTGTTATACCTTAAGAAAGTGCCACTTTATACCAGTCCACACAGTAAACTGCATTGTGCTTTGACTAATCATGTAAGCAGTGACTATTTTATAGCCAATCTGGCTTTTTAAAGAAATTTATTTAACATCCTCGCGAAATAAAATATTTTATCTTCTTTTAGATTCACGCAATCTTAAAACATGGGTCCGCAGCTCGTGGTCTCGCAGTCGCGTTCTCGCTTCCCGAGCACGGAGTCCCGGGTTCGATTCCCGGCGGGGTCAGGTATTTTCACTTGCCTCGAGATGACTGGGTATTTGTGTTGTCATCATCATTTCATCATCATTCGTGAAAGTAGCGACTTTTGACTGAGCAAAGGTTGTTAATTTGTACGGGCGCTGATAACCGCGCAGTTGAGCGCCCCACTAACCAAACAACATCGTCATCATCATCAGTATCTTAAAACAAGGGTCTATAACTACATGATTCACCCACCAAAAATTTTAACGAAATTAATACATCACGTCTGAGTCACCCTTCGGTCAACATAATATGGGTAATATTCACTGAATATCACATCTTGACTAGCCGGCCGGTGTGGCCGTGCGGTTCTAGGCGCTTCAGTCCGGAACCGCGCGACTGCTACGGTCGCAGGTTCGAATCCTGCCTCGGGCATGGATGTGTGTGATGTCCTTAGGTTAGTTAGATTTAAGTAGTTCTAAGTTCTAGGGGGCTGATGACCTCAGACGTTAAGTTCCATAGTGCTCAGAGCCATTTGAACCAAGCCCACACAAGGTCCTCAGTAGAATCCGCACAAGGGCTTGTGTGGAGGAATGTAGATAGTGCGCAGAAATGTTATTAGGGTCAGGTCGCCTATCTGTAGTACACAGGTGGCGAACAGGTTGCATACCTTCCGTATTCAGACACCAAAACGAATGAGAACAAACTGTTACAACCATTCGTTCTCAGACTTCGACGCTCGCCAGCGCCCAAGACGTGCGTCTCCGGATATGGGTTCCTCCTTGAAAACCGATCAGTTTGCCTTCCCGCACAATAATCTAAGCGTTGTCGGCATCTTTCGGGACACAGTATATAGAAGGCTCCCGATGACAGGCAGACGCTGCACACAGAGGTCACACACAATACATTCTATTCTGAAACTATAAAAATACGTTTTTCAGTGGAATACTGACAGAATTTTGGTGAGAAATTTCCATTATCGCTTTGTTTTTATTGAAATAACATCAGTAGATGAGTTGAATTTAAAATAATGACGTAATAACTAATTTGAAAAAGCAAACTTCCTATAGGAATCATTAATCTTTCTTTTTGCATTCTTGTCTTCAGGTGGGAATTTCCTGCGTGACACACTAATTACAGAAAATCGAGGAAAATTACAAACGTATTATTAGTAGGAAAAGTTTAATCTAAGCTGTAAGGCTGACAGCTTGTTTAGAATATGATTGCCGACAGTGACGTCATAAACAGACCTAAATATCATGTTGTTGTTGTTGTGGTCTTCAGTCCTGAGACAGTTTTGATGCAGCTCTCCATGCTACTCTATCCTGTGCAAGCTTCTTCATCTCCCAGTACCTACTGCAACCTACATCCTTCTGAATCTGCTTAGTGTATTCATCTCTTGGTCTCCCTCTACGATTTTTACCCTCCACACTGTCCTCCAATGCTAAATTTGTGATCCCTTGATGCCTCAAAACATGTCCTACCAACCGATCCCTTCTTCTAGTCAAGTTGTGCCACAAACATCTCTTCTCCCCAATCCTATTCAATACCTCCTCATTAGTTACGTGATCTACCCACCTTATCTTCAGCATCCTTCTGTAGCACCACATTTCGAAAGCTTCTATTCTCTTCTTGTCCATACTAGTTATCATCCATGTTTCACTTCCATACATGGCTACACTCCATACAAATACTTTCAGAAATGACTTCCTGACACTTAAATCTATACTCGAGGTTAACAAATTTCTCTTCTTCAGAAATGATTTCCTTGCCATTGGCAGTCTACATTTTATATCCTCTCTACTTCGACCATCATCAGTTAGTTTACTCCCTAAATAGCAAAACTCCTTTACTACTTTAAGTGTCTCATTTCCTAATCTAATTCCCTCAGCATCACCCGATTTAATTTGACTACATTCCATTATCCTCGTTTTCCTTTTGTTGATGTTCATCTTATATCCTCCTTGCAAGACACTGTTCATTCCATTCAACTGCTCTTCCAAGTCCTTTGCTGTCTCTGACAGAATTACAATGTCATCTGCGAACCTCAAAGTTTTTACTTCTTCTCCATGAATTTTAATACCTACTCCGAATTTTTCTTTTGTTTCCTTTACTGCTTGCTCAATATACAGATTGAATAACATCGGGGAGAGGCTACAACCCTGTCTCACTCCTTTCCCAACCACTGCTTTCCTTTCATGCCCCTCGACTCTTATAACTGCCATCTGGTTTCTGTACAAATTGTAAATAGCCTTTCGCTCCATGTATTTTACCCCTGCCACCTTTAGAATGTGAAAGAGAATATTCCAGTCAAATATCATGATGATGGCTACATCCCTGAAACACACGAAGAAACATGTGTCTGTAAACAATGGAGTTCATTCCTGCTTTTGCTCATTGAAGCGAAACCGACGTGTTTTGATGTCGTCTGGTACATACATACTCCGGAAGCCACCATACGGTTCACAGTGGTGAATACCTCTACCATTACTATTTACTCCACTTCCTTCTCCGCTCGGAAATGAAACGAGGAAAAAACGGCTGTCTAAGTGGTTCTGTACGAGCAGTGATTCAGCTCCTCTTCGCGATCCTTAGGTGATATGTAGGTTAATCGTCGCAGATTCAGAATGGGGAATATCTCTACCGCTACTAGTTACTCCACTTCCTGCTCCACTCGGAAATTAAACGAGGGAAAACGACTGTCTAAATGGTTCTGTACGAGCAGAGATTGAGCTTCTCTTCGCGGTCCTTATGTGATATGGAGGTTAATAGCCGTAGGATGTTCTGCAATCTGTCGTAATTGTAGGTTCTGTAAAATTCCTCAGCAGTGTTCCCCAGTTGGCTTCCCCGCCACTAGCGCTGTAAAACTACCGCAGGCTACTGAAGACTACGGTAGCGTTCGTAGTAGCTTAGGTTATTTATGTTCGTACCTGCGTACCTGTATATTAGGTGTGTTGCATGTGTATCGGGCGTTCAATTACAATGATTAATCGCTTTCTTTACGTATACGATCAGTGTCTTACTAGATTCCCCTAAAAACTGGAAGTGGTGAACCATCTAGAATCTTTTCGCAGCTCTTGGTGTAGTGGCTAACGTTGCTATCTCTGGTCCACGGGGTCCCGGGTTCGATTCCCGGCCGGGTTGAGGATTTTATCTGCCCGGGGACAGTGTTGTCCTCATCATTTCATCATCATTCGTGAAAGAGGCGAGGTTGAATTGCGTACAGATTTGGAATTTGTACGGCCAGTGATGACCGCCACACCAACCAACCGGCATCGTCTAAAATCTGAGTGAGGAGCTATAAACGGCCCGGTAACCTACAGAACATTTTTGATCTGCATTGTTATCCTCCGGTCTGTTTATTAAAAGTAGAGAGTATTTGTAGCAAAATTGGAACTGTTAATGCTTAAATTGGGTGGTATTAGAAAATCGTTGATTAAAACAATATACATTTATCATATAGTGCTAGGAAACGCAACTTTCTCGACAAAAGAATCATCATCATCATCATCATCATCATTTAAGACTGATTATGCCTTTCAGCGTCCAGTCTGGAGCATAGCCCCCCTTATACAGTTCCTCCATGATCCCCTATTCAGTGCTAACATTGATGCCTCTTCTGATGTTAAACATATTACTTCAAAATCATTCTTAACCGAATCCAGGTACCTTCTCCTCGGTCTGCCCCGACTCCTACCCTCTACTGCTGAATCCATGAGTCTCTTGGGTAACCTTGCTTCTCCCATGCGTGTAACATGACCACACCATCTAAGCCCGTTCGCCCTGACTGCTACATCTATAGAGTTCATTCCCAGTTTTTCTTTGATTTCCTCATTGTGCACACCCTCCTGCCATTGTTCCCATCTACTAGTACCTGCAATCATCCTAGCTACTTTCATATCCGTAACCTCAACCTTGTTGATAAGGTAACCTGAATCCACCCATCTTTCGGTCCCATACAACAAAGTTGGTCGAAAGTTTGAACGGTGCACAGATAACTTAATCTTGGTACCGACTTCCTTCTTGCAGAAGAGAGTAGATCGTAGCTGAGCGCTCACTGCATTAGCTTTGCTACACCTCGCTTCCAGTTCTTTCACTATGTTGCCATCCTGTGAGAATATGCATCCTAAGTACTTGAAACCGTCCACCTGTTCTAACTTTGTTCCTCCTATTTGGTACTCAATCCGTTTATATTTCTTTCTCACTGACATTACTTTCGTTTTGGAGATGCTAATCTTCATACCATAGTCCTTACATTTCTGATCTAGCTCTGAAATATTACTTTGCAAACTTTCAATCGAATCTGCCATCACAACTAAGTCAACCGCATATGCAAGACTGCTTATTTTGTGTTCACATATCTTAATCTCACCCAGCCAGTCTATTGTTTTCAACATATGATCCATAAATAATATGAACAGCAGTGGAGACAAGTTGCAGCCTTGTCTTACCCCTGAAACTACTCTGAACCATGAACTCAATTTACCGTCAACTCTAACTGCTGCCTGACTATCCATGTAAAGACCTTTAATTGCTTGCAAAAGTTTGCCTCCTATTCCATAATCTTGTAGAACAGACAATAACTTCCTCCTAGGAACCCGGTCATATGCCTTTTCTAGATCTATAAAGCATAGATACAATTCCCTGTTCCATTCATAACACTTCTCCATTATTTGCCGTAAGATAAAGATCTGGTCTTGACAACCTCTAAGAGGCCTAAACCCACACTGATTTTCATCCAATTGGTCCTCAACTAATACTCGCACTTTCCTTTCAACAATACCTGAGAAGATTTTACCCACAAGGCTGATTAAAGAGATACCTCTGTAGTTGTTACAATCTTTTCTGTTTCCATGTTTAAAGATTGGTGTTATTACTGCTTTTGTCCAGTCTGATGGAACCTGTCCCGACTCCCAGGCCATTTCAATTATCCTGTGTAGCCATTTAAGACCTGACATTCCACTGTATTTGATGAGTTCCGACTTAATTTCATCCACCCCAGCCGCTTTATTGCACTGCAATCTATTGACCATTTTTTCCACTTCCTCAAATGTGATCCTATTTCCATCATCATTCCTATCCCATTCTACCTCGAAATCTGAAACATTACTGATCGCATTTTCACCTACATTGAGCAACTCTTCAAAATATTCCCTCCATCTGCCCAAGGCATCCACAGGATTCACCAGCAGTTTTCCTGACCTGTCCAAAATACTTGTCATTTCCTTCTTACCTCCCTTTAGAAGACTGCTAATTACACTCCAGAATGGTTTTCCAGCAGCTTGATCCATAGTCTCCAACCTGTTTCCAAAGTCTTCCCACGATTTCTTCTTGGATGCTGCAATTATCTGTTTGGCTTTGTTTCTTTCTTCAACATAACTTTCTCTGTCTACCTGGGTTCTGGTAAGTAGCCATTTTTGATACGCCTTCTTTTTCCTTTTCAGGCTGCCTTGAGTGTATCATTCCACCAAGCTGTTTGCTTCATCCTACTTTTACACACTACTGTTCCAAGACATTCTTTAGCCACTTCTAGTACTGTGTCCCTGTACCTTGTCCATTCCTTTTCCAATGACTGTAATTGACTACATTCAACTAACTGGTACCTTTCTGAGATCGCTGTTATGTACTTGTGCCTGATTTCCTTATCCTGAAGTTTCTCCACTCTTATCCTCCTACATATGGACCTGACCTCCTGCACTTTCGGCCTCACAATCCCAATTTCACTGCAGATTAAATAATGATCAGTGTCATCAAAGAATCCCCTGAATACACGTGTGTCCCTCACAGCCTTCCTGAATTCCTGATCTGTTATTATATAGTCAATGACAGATCTGGTTCCCCTGCCTTCCCAAGTATACCGGTGAATGTTCTTATGTTTAAAAAAGGAGTTTGTGATTACTAAGCCCATACTGGCACAGAAATCCAAGAGTTGTTTCCCGTTCCTGTTGGCCTCCATATCCTCTCCAAATTTACCCATAACCTTTTCATACCCTTCTGTTCGATTTCCAATCCTGGCGTTAAAATCGACCATGAGCAGAACACTGTCCTTGTCCTTTACTCTAACAACTACATCACTGAGTGCCTCACAAGAACTATCCATCTTATCTTGATCTGTCCCTTCACAATGCAAATATACTGACACAATTCTAATTTTCTTGCTAGACACTGTCAAATCTATCCACATCAGTCGTTCGTTTACATACATTATTGCAACTACGCTGGGTTCCATTTCTTTCCTGATGTAAAGCCCTACACCCCATTGTGCTATTCCTGCTTTGACGCCTGACAGGTAGACCTTGTATTCTCCCACTTCCTCTTCTTTCTCACCCCTTACCCGAATGTCACTAACAGCTAAAACGTCCAGCCCCATCTTACTTGCAGCCTCTGCCAGCTCTACCTTCTTCCCAGAGTAGCCCCCATTGATATTAATAGCTCCCCATCTCATTACCATTTGTTTGCCAAGTCGTATCTTAGGAGTCCCTGGTTTGTCAGTTAGAGGTGGGACTCCGTCACCTCCAAAGGTCCGAGGCATTTTGCTCTGATTGTTGCCAGCATCATATTTAAAGTACCAGGGAAGCAGGTTGCTAGCCTTACTTGCCCCGAGTCCCATTGGGTTTTACCCCTAACGGCTGAGGGACTAACCGGTGGATTTTGTAGTCTTTGCCGTATGAGCACAAAGGTGACCACGACTCAGAATATGTCCGAGATGCCCAGCGTTATTCCAAAGTAACTGGTATCCCGACTGTCGGGACCACTTACTTGGCCACCCATGCGTTGCCCGTGGTTCATGAACTAGGACATGACTACAGGAACCCACACCATGAACCACAAAAGAGTAAAACAAAAGAGTAAAACAGAAAAAAACCGCAAAGCAAAAACACATCTAACATCGCTTCAATACTTCATTGAAATTATATAAGACATGTTTCTGTAATTCGTAAGCAACTTCCGCAATTATTAATAATAACAGGAAGCTCTTGCCTTTGATCATCATGAAGAATGTTCTATTGAGTACAAAATAACAACAATAATTATACATATTTTTTATGTTTGTGCGTGTAAGCGGTTCTTGCATCTAAAGCAATTGCGTGATTACATAAAAGCGCACAAGTTACGCAATCATTTAATTTTTATTACTTATAAAGTGAAATTTCTACTCTGTAAAGATATAAAATACACAGTGAAATATCACTGAATGATGTGCTGTTGTAATAGTAAGAAAAAAAAAAACACAAATATAAAGAGAAGTCGTTGGCTCCCACCTTCTCTCTTACATATTCATTTATGTTTCTTTCTCTACCAAAACTACCCGTAATCCTACCGTTTACTATGTCATTTACGTAGTATCCAGAAACTACCGAATCGTTGTTTTGGTATAGCACAGCTCTACCCGCAACTGATCTTGCGGGCTCATTCCATTTCATGTCACTTTGGAACGTTACGCCTGGATATTTCAACGACCTGACTGTGTTAACATTGTGTGACGTGTGACTGTTATGGATAGTCAGCTGTTAAACTCAGCAACAGAGCACCGTGTCAGGTGTTCCTAGAATTCATGACTTCAGCTTATAACCTAATACAGGGCTAGCACTGATAAAACTTAAAAACTGCAGGTAAGGATTCCTGACTGGTAACAGTGAAAAAAAGGTCCTGCGTCCGGAAATGGATCGTTGTCTCGGTAGATGGCGCTGACAAATAACAGTTCCTCTGACCGCGTGACGTGTGCTCCTTGTGTGTTGCAGGCTGTGTGATTGACGCATCGTACTGTAAGCCCTAGAATGATCCGGTATTCATGTCGGAAACAAGCTGAGATGTGCGGCCAAGCACATCGAAACGATCGAGAGGTAGCATTGCTGTACCAAAACAAGTACCCTTACAGACACCAACCATATCACACAAGATTTGAAGTCCTTTTTGGGCTTTTGTGTGATCGTGGGTCCTTTCAGATAGACGAATGTGCAGGGAGCCGGCGGACTGTGCATGCATCAGATTTGGAAGACCGATTTCTGCAGGATATTGAGACGGACGCTAGTAAAAGCTTCAGGCAAGTGTACCCTTCACCTACAATCCCACGGAGGCCACTTTGAGCATCTGTTCTAATGTGAATGCGATGCAGCTCTGTACTGTGTTCTGGGACAATCTGCTCACATACCGTCCATTTCCGGACACATGTTCATAGGACCTTTTTTCCTCCATTTCCAGTCTGGAATCCGTCCCTGCAGTTTGTCGGTTTTATAGATGTTCACCCTGTATACGCTGCAATTATTTTCTGAGTAGTATTTATTGCGCAGACGTGCCACAACTCTGTGTCACTCTTTAACGTAAGTTAAGCTTACAAAACGTTGAATTCTCTTAGAAGAGAATTCCTTAGTTAAAAAATTCTTTACTGATTTTTTGCCGCGTCAAATTTGCCAGTCTTCAGCTGTCGACGACTTTCTCCGCAACATCAGACTTGTCGAAGTCGCGCTATTTAATGTGGCGTAGGTGTTCTGTGCAGCGTTCTCAAATTATCCTTATTTAGTTAAGAACGTAGCTGCTACCATATTTACAGTGTGTATTATACATCCCAGGAAAACCAAGACCAAGCGTCTTTTCTGGTGTTCACAGTATATCTTTCATTTTCTTGTATCGTCGGAAAATGGATTGAATACCTTTCCTGTCTATTTAATTTGTTATAGCTCCGAAGAAAGGAAGGAATACCGTGGACTGATGACGTTCTGATGACTGAGCGTCTCTGTGTGTTTTTGTTTCTCAGAGATAGCTTACCTTATATCTCGATTGCTGAAGCCATTCTTCCGATATACATGTCTTAAATATCTGATCTCGGAATAATTGTGTTATTTGTCGCAGACAGTTTTAACTCTGTGTATTGCCTTTCTTATGAGGTGGGCAATGAAAGCTTTGTACACTGTGATATAGGCCAGTATGTGTTCGTTTTCGGCGCCTAGCCACTCATATAATTATCGTTGAAGTAGAATATCTGTATAACCTATATAATTTATATGCCACCTAGCTCCTCAGATGACGAAGAGCTTGATGAAATGTATGATGAGATAAAAGACATTATTCAGATAGTGAAGGGAGGCGAAAATTTAATAGTCATGGTTGACTGGAATTCGATAGTAGGGAAAGGAAGAGAAGGAAACGTAGTAAGTGAATATGGAATGGGGATAAGGAATGAAACAGGAAGCCGCCTGGTAAAATTTTGCAAAGAGAATAATTTAGTCATAGCCGACACTTAGTTCAAGAATCATGAAAGAAGGTTGTATACATGGAAGAAGCCTAAAGATACTGGAAGGTTTCAGATAAGTTATATAATAGTAAGACAGACATTTAGGAACCAGGTTTTAAATTGTAAGACATTCCCAGGGGCAGATGTAGACTCTGACCACAATATATTGGTTATGATCTGTAGATTAAAACTGAAGAAACTGCAAAAAGGTGGGAATTTAAGGAGATGGGACCTGGATAAATTGACAGAACCCGAGGTTGTAGAGACTTTCAGGGAGAACATTATGGAACGATTGACAAGAATGGGAGAAAAAAATACTGTAGAGAAAGAATTGCTAGCTTTGAGAGAAGAAATAGTGAAGGCAGCAGAGGATCAAGTAGGTAAAAAGACGAGGGATAGTCGAAATCCTTGGGTAAATGAAGAAATATTGAATTTAATTGATGAAAGGAGAAAATACAAAAATGCAGTAAATGAAGCAGGCAAAAAGGAACACAAACGTCTCAAAAATGAGATCGACAGGAAGTGCAAAATGGCTAAGCAGGGATGGCTAGAGGACAAATGTAAGGTTGTAGAGGCACATATCACTAGGGGTAAGATAGGTACTGCCTACAGAAAAATTAAAGAAACCTTTGGAGAAAAGAGAACCACTTGTATGAATATCAAGAGCTCAGATGGAAACCCAGTTCTAAGCAAAGAAGGAAAAGCAGAAAGTGGAGGGAGTATATAGAGGGTCTATACAAGGGCGATGTACTTGAGGCCAATATTATGGAAATGGAAGAGCATGTAGATGAAGATGAAATGGGAGATATGATACTGCGTGAAGAGTGTGACAGAGCACTAAAAGACCTAAGTCGCAACAAGGCCCCAGGAGTAGGCAACATTCCGTTAGAACTACTGATAGCCCTGACAAAACTCTACCATCTAGTGAGCAAGACGTATGAGACAGGCGAAATACCCTCAGACTTCATGAAGAATATAATAATCCCAATCTCAAAGAAAGCAGGTGTCGACAGAGTGAAAATTACCGAACCACCAGTTTAATATGTCACGTCTGCAAAATACTAACGAGAATTCTTTACAGACGAATGGAAATACTGGTAGAAGCCGACCTCGGGGAAGATCAGTTTGGATTCCGTAGAAATATTGGAACACGTGAGGCAATACTGACCCTACGACTTATCTTAGAAGATAGATTAAGGAAAGGCAAACGTACGTTTCTAGCATTTGTAGACTTAGAGAAAGCCTTAGACAATGTTGACTGGAATACTGTCTTTCAAATTCTGAAGGTGGCAGGGTAAAACACAGAGAGAGAAAGGCTATTTACAATTTGTACAGAAACCAGAAGGCAGTTATAAGAGTCGAGGGGCATGAAAGGGAAACAGTGATTGGGAAGGGTGTGAGACATTGTTGTAGCCTCTCCCCGATGTTATTCAATCTGTATATTGAGCAAGCAGTAAAGGAAACAAAAGAAAAATTCGGAGTAGGAATTAAAATCAATAGAAAAAAAATAGAAACATTGAGGTTCGCCGATGACGTTGTAATTCTGTCAGAGACAGAACGAGGACAATGGAATATAGTCGAATTAAATCGGGTGATGCTGAGGGATTTAAATTAGGAAATGAGACGCTTAAAGTAGTAAATGAGTTATGATATTTGGGGAGCAAAATAACTGATGATGGTCGACGTAGAGAAGATATAAAATGTAGACTGGCGATGGCGAGGAAAGCGTTTCGGAAGGCAAGAAATTTGTTAAAATCGAGTATAGATTTAAGTGTCAGGATGTCGGTTCTGAAAGTATTTGTATGGAATGTATGTATGTATGGAAGTGAAACTTGGACGGTAAATAGTTTAGACAAGAAGAGAATAGAAGCTTTCGAAATGTGGTGCTACAGAAGAATGTTGAAGATTAGATTGGTAGGTCACATAACTAATGAGGAGGTATTGAATAGAATTGGGGAGAAGAGAAATTTGTGGCGCAACTTGACTAGAAGAAGGGATCGGTTGGTAGGACATGTTCTGAGGCATCAAGGGATCACCAATTTAGTATTGGAGGGCAGCGTGGAGGGTAGAAATCGTAGAGGGAGACCAAGAGATGAATACACTAAGCAGATTCAGAAGGATGTAGGTTGCAGTAGGTACTGGGAGATGAAGAAGCTTGCACAGGATAGAGCAGCATGGAGAGCTGCACCAAACCAGTCTCTGGACTGAAGATGACAACAACAACAGAATATCTAAAAATGGTAATATTCCTTCTCTCTGCATTTCGGCAGTGACATTAAGGCGCATACTGTTTGAATCATCAATGAATAAGTGAAGAGCTTTGATTTCATGTGACCACATTAAATACCGCTGTTTCGACAAATAATCCGCTGCAGCCTCATGACCAAACATAATATTATATCTGAGGAAAAGGAAGTATTGTCCCATGCTTCTACTTGCTGGGACTCTGTCATCAAAGCAATCACTGTAATCAGAATGTGTAACGACAAATTTAGGCGAGACAGCGCCTAGTTCCTTAGTGGTGCGACAGCGCCTACTTCCTTAGTGGTGCATGGAACCGTGCAATTGATGCTGAAAGGGAAGAGAAAAACAGCTGTATCACCTACCACACACCGAAATCAGCATCGCTACTGTTGTTCTTCTGTCACAGACGTCAGCATTAACTCTGACGTCTCTCCAGATAATATTTGGCCAATTAAAGTACCTAAATATCTATTGAAATCTAATCTCCTGTCGGTGATGGCAGAAGAAGTCGTTGAAAGCTAGGGACTGGCAGGTTTGTCGCGACGATAACTCCGTGAATTATTCCTTTGGAAGTCCGAAAAACCACCGCGTTGCCTGGTCCTTTACGAGAACGGGTCTGCTGCTCAGTACTCTTTCGAATGATCCAAAAATATGAAAATAACATGGGGTTAGGTTTGCTGAATATACGGGTTGAGTAAGACACAAAGAACTGCAGGTCGCAAGCATTGCGCGGGTCGTACGAGATAGTACAGTGCCATATTTGCAACAGAATAGTTACAACATCGTTTTGTACACCCTAGTATGGTGCACCGGTGATAGTTGTCACTTGGGACGTGTAGTGGTCCGAGATGACGTCTTTTTTTTCCTTAAGAAGGGTAGCATGACTTATCATGCTGGCGGCTGCGTTTGGAACTTCTTCTGGTAGGTGACAGTGAAAACTGATTTCGTTCCCAGTGACGGTGAACTGAAGAGTGTCTGTGTGACACGAAAATCTGATGCCGAAAGATATCATCTGTCTAACGGTTTGTTTGGTCGGCACACCTTTCGTCTCCACTTAAGGGGTCAGAGGTACCTGGCTATCTTGCAACAAATGGTTGCAGACGTTTCCGAAGATGTGTCACCGAACATTCCTGAAGAAATATGGATTCTACAACATGCCATGGCAGAATGTTTTACACCACGTAAATGAAACATTTAAGGAAAGGCGAATATGTCGAGGTGAACAGTATGCTTACCCATCAACACACTGGTATTTCACTTCTGTAGACTATTTCTTGCGGAACTTTATCGGAAATAATATTTACGACAGCCCAGTACAACTCGAGAGAGATCTGATTGTTGGCTTACGGGAGGGCAGAAATGTTTCATCTAAATCCAGATATTTTCGACCAAGTGCGTAGAATTAACTACAAAGATGGAAATTTCATAACGAACACGTAGATTCAGATATCAACCAATTTATACAGTTAACTACGCAAGAAACCTAAATATTGCTTCGAAACTAAGAGGCCTGAGTAAATTTTGTATTCTTTGTAACTGTGACTGTAATTGTTGTATGTCGGAAAGAGGCAGAGAGCAGCAACTATTTCACAGAAATTATTTTCCCGTTTCTTAATTGTATTCATGTTAGTGAGAAATAAATGACGAAATATTATATAAGATCATTTGCCGTCACGAGTATTGCGCGTCGTAAAACGCATTTACAACGTTTTTCATCAGTGTTGAGTATTATAACTTTTCTTGCAAACAACTTTTCCAGCACAGTCATTCATGAAGACAATCGAATGCGGTATCATAGAGATCGAGACTTAGCAAGCGTGTTTGGGAGAAGAAGTTTCCATAATTCTCTCCCTGTCCACCTTATTAATAATGTATCTATTTTTGCTTAATCAACTTACGTGTTCTCTGCTGTGGTCACCAAAACAAGTCGACGCCGATTTCTTTCCAGGTTCCTAACAACTTCAATATCGACGCCGACATTAACCTACAATCTTCTTGTTTCACCGACAGGGAACGGTTCATATATTGAGATATGCTCCACATTACTGGCTTTCGGTTCAGTGTTACGTTTGCTAACGAGCAGATGGCGAATAAGAATCATTCTGATCCATAATTGACACAATTGAAAATAAAATAATGGACTTGTGCAGTTTTGAAGCCAATTCGTGAGTATGTGTGCTTTTGAAACCATGCCTGCGGCTTTGTCTATTTCTGAAACTTACTATTTCGACTTCTGGTAATGGATTATGCATGAAGGACAGACTCCAAGGTTTTATTACAGGATTTGTGACATTTCATACATTTGTTCAATATAACAGAAAACTGGTGAGAACAGATGAGAAAAGGTAAGAAATGTCACATGCAGAATGATATAGTTCTTAAAGATACATAATGTCATAATAACAGTGATCGTTCAGGAAGTCCAGTTTCGTGGCAGTTACCTTTACAAAGGTCAGTTTCATCAACGTCTCTGAAATTCGTCCCACATCATTAAAGACATCTTTATAAAAACTTAGTGTCTAGTCTTTATCCGTTTTGTGCAAAATGTGTCTAGGGAAGTTTATCTTCATCGTCAATCTTTTCTTTACTCACTTTATTTCCGCCCAAGGGTACTGCAGCGAGATTTATCATATCACTTCTTTTTTATTTATTTGGAATTGTGCACTCAACTCCTATTTTATTTCTGTAAAATCGCTCTCCCGTAATGTGAATATAATCTTCCTTTTTCCTTCTGATGAGAAATTTCTTGCACTTTGAAATCTGAATGGAAGTGACTGCGCTGGTCTCGTAATAGTATTACCTTCAAGTCATATACTTTCCTATCATGCTCTATAATCTTCGCGGTTTCATGATTGGAGAATATACATGGTGATTCCGTGATGTTATTACAAACTTTCAAGGATGATAGAGAAGTATAAATCTATCAATTTGAGGTGAGAGACTCTGGTACCGAAACGAGCGAGTCGAAAGTTATAGGCGAAAATCATTCCGGTACCCCTGATAGTGGACCTCTTGTGCTGCATACTGTTAGCTTTCCACTTTTTGGGACGTGGTAGTATGGACCAAAACAAGAAAAAGTTGTCTAGTAAACATGGGCTCCAAACTGCATACCTTAAGAGCTATGAGCACTTGTTAAGCAGAAAAGATATATTTCACATTTAGCAAAGGTGAGCAAGTGCTCATAGCACTTAGGGTATGCGCTTCAGAGCCCATGTTTACTGGAAATGTTTTTTCTGTTTTGTTTTGGTCCTTACTATCTCCTCGCAAATTACGGAAAGCAAAGAGCTGGTCGTTCAAGAGGTCCACTGTCGGAGGTAACACAACTTTTCGCTTGTAACTTCCGACTCGGTGATTTCAGGACCAGGGTCCCTTACCTGAAATCGACACATTTACCCTTCTCTATCATCCCTGAAAGTTTGTAACATCATCACGGAATCAGCCTCTATTATGGTACTTAGCTAGTTGAAGAATGTTATCCACTTCGTTCAGCTCCCCCTATTCGTCCAAAAACTGTCAAGCGGCAGAAATGAGGGGCCAGTTAAAGAAACATAAAACTCAATATTCGTAAGAGGAGCACTGAATAGCCATTTAGCCAACGTTGCCAGCAAGGTTAAATTTTTATTCTGGCCTGGGCATCCATCATAAACTTTTATTAAATCTTCCCCTTGCAGATTCACTGTTCGCAATTCATTGTAGTCTTGTGTAAAGAGATCGTTTAATTTGAAGTCATAAGATGTTACTCTCTGTCAAGGTGTACACTGATACTTCAGATACAACGATAGCTCTCTTCGAACTTCCAATAACGCTTGTGAAATAGTAGAGGCTTATATCACGGTAAAACGATCCTGACCACTATCTCCAACAGCTATAACTCTACAGAACTGGACTAGCTAAGACAGTTTTACAAATTTTAATTAAATTTGAAAATTGTTGACGTGTGTCAGAATACATGCTACTGTAGTTAACTATGGTATCCTAACCAAGTACTCTCACCCCCTTGTCTATAACGCATCAATAGTAAGTTTTCAACTGTCGCAAATACAGTAGTTAGCGCATCAGCACACAACGTGGCCATAACTAAAACTCTTGACCAAAATGATTTCAGACTACTGTTGCTGTTGTCGTGGTCTTCATTCCAATGACTGGTTTGATGCAGCTCTCCTTGCTACTTCATACTGTGCAAGCCTCTTTATCTACGAGTACCTGCTGCAACCTACATCCTTCTGTATCTGGTTATGTATTCATCTCTTGGTCTCCCTCTACGATTTTTACCCTACACTCTTCCCTCCAATACTAGACTGGTGATCCCTTAATGCCTCAGAACGTGTCCTATCAACCGATCCCTTCTTCTAGTCAAGCTGTACCAGAAATTCCTCCTCTCCCCAGTTCTATTCAGTAACTCCTCACTAGTAGTGTGATCGACGCATCTAATCTTCAGCATTTTTCTGTAGCACCACAATTCAAAAGCTTCTGTTCTCTTCTTGTCTAAACTGTTTGTCATTCATGTTTCACATCCATATAAATACTTTCAGAAAGACTTCTTGCTGCTTAAATCTGTACTCGATGTTAACAAATTTCTGGCCTTCAGAAACGCTTTCCTCGCCATCGCCAGTCTACATTTTATATCCTCTCTACTCCGACCATCATCAGTTATTTTTCTCCCCAAATAGCAAATATCATCTACTACTTTAAGAGTCTCATTTCCTAATGTAATTCCTCAGCATCACCTGATTTAATTCGACTACATTCAATTATCCTCGTTTTCCTTTTGTTGATGTTTATCTTATATCCTCCTTTCAAGATACTGTCCACTCCGTTCAACTACTCATCCAGGTCCTTTGCTGTCTCTGACAGAATTACAATGTCATCGGCGAACCTCAATGTTTCTATTTCTTTTCCATGGATTTTAATTCCTACTCCGAATTTTTCTTTTGTTTCCTTTACTCTTTACTGCTTGCTCAGTATACAGATTGATTAACATCGGGGATAGGCTACAACCCTGTCTCACTCTCTTCCCAACCACTGCTTCCCTTTCATGCCCCTCAACTCTTATAACTGCCATCTGCTTTCTGTACAAATTGTAAATAGCCTTTCACTCCCTGTATTTTACCCCTGCCACCTTTAGAATTTGAAAGAAAGTATTCCAGTGAACATTGTCAAAAGCTTTCTCTAAGTTTACGAATGCTAGAACGTAGGTTTGAATTTCCTTAATCTATCTTCTAAGATAAGGGTCAAGTGGCTGAGCACTATGGGACTTAACTTCTGAGGTCATCAGTCCCCTAGAACGTAGAACTACTTTAACCTAACTAACCTGACATCACACACATCCATGCCCGAGGCAGGATTCGAACCTGCGACCTTAGCGGTCGCGCGGTTCCAGACTGTAGCGCCTAGAACCGCTCGGCCACCCCGGCCGGCTCTTAGGGTCAGTATTGCCTCACGTGTTCCAGCATTTCTATGGGATCCAAATTGATCTTCCTCGAGGGCGGCTTCTACCAGTTTTTCCATTCGTCTGTAAAGAATTCGTGTTAGTATTTTGCAGCTGTGACTTATTAAACTGATAGATGGGTAATATTCATACGTGCCAGCGCCCCTTTTCTTTGGAATTGGGATTATTATATTCTTCTTGAAGTCTGAGGGTACTTCGCCAGTCTCATATATCTCGCTCACCAGATGGTGGAGTTTTGTCATGGCTGGCTTTCCCAAGGCTATCAGCAGTTCTAACGGAATGTTGTCTACTACTAGGGCCTTGTTACGCCTTAGGCCTTTCAGTGCTCCGTCACATTCTTCACGCTGTGTCGTATCTCCCATCTCACCTTCATCTATGCCCTCTTCCATTTCCATAATATTTCCCTCAAGTACATCGCCCTTGTATAGACCCTCCATATACTCCTTCCACTTTTCTGCTTTCCCTTCCTTCCTTAGGATTGTTCTTTCATCTGAGCTCTTGATATTCATATAGGCCGGCCGCTGTGGCCGAGCGGTTCTAGGCGCTTCAGTGCGGAAACGCCCTGCTGCTACGGTCGCAGGTTCGAAACCTCCCTCGATCATGGATGTGTGTGCTATCCTTAGGTTAGTTAGGTTTAAGCAGTTCTAAGTTCTAGGGGACTGATGACCTCAGACGTTAAGTTCCATAGTGCTCAGAGCCATTTGAACCATATTCGTATAGGTGGTTCTCTTTTCTGCAGATGTCTCTTCAGTTTTCTTGTAGGTGGTGTTGTAACTGTGACCGGGACGGTCGCGGGTTTGACATGACGGAAAGCGCGACGGGACCCTCGGAGAGGCCCGCTAACAACAACACAACTGGAGAGGACGGACACGACCAACGAAGGACAGAACGAACAACAACGTGATCGAACAACGGAGTCACAAGGAAACCTAACAAACACATCCACTCGTACAAACAAGAAAGTAAGTAAGCTGTCTAACGCGAGGCGAAGTGTCCACAGTCGCAAGTGAGATTAGACTGGCTGGCTGAGCTTTTTTTTCTATTCGTCGATTCATTAGGCTGGCTGAGCTTTTTTTTTTTTTTTTTCCTTTATTGAGTTTCGATTCCCCCTATAGGGGGCGGGCTGGCAGCAGCTTATTACGCTGCTCTTCAGCCTACAGAATTTATTTTAAAAAGATGAAGATAATAAAAAATAATAACAGTTGGCGATAAAATCTGTGACTGAAAGGTAAAAATGGCAGAAAATTCTGGAGCGTAAAACATAAAACACAGGGTTGATGAAGCTAATAAAATACACAGGAAGCAGAAAAATAATAGACAGACAATTAAAAAAACACGGCGATAGTCTGGGTTCTGTTCGCAAGAGATATAAAAAGCACACCCAGCGTCAGCATGATTTCTGTTCGCAGCACTGTGGAAGGACGCACAACACTGAACACTCACTTAAACACTGCGCTAAAAGTGGGCACAAATACGACATACCACACCTGAGAGCAGGTGGGGGGAAACTGGTCAGATGATGGGAAAAAGGGCGGGGGGAAGGAGAGGAAAAGTGAAGGGGGAGGGGGGAAAGTAGCCAATGGAAGAGGAGGATCCAGAAGACGGGTGGGGGGTGCGGAGCAGATGTGCCAGGGATTGGGGAAGGCAGAGGAGGGGAGTACAAAAGGACTCGGGGGGGGGGGAGAAAGGAGATGATAGGCGGGGAGAAAACACAGGATGGAAGGGCTGGCTGAGCTTTTTTTTTTTACTTTATTGTTATTTTAAGACCTGTACAAATCAGGCAGGCTGGCAGCGGCACACTACGCCGCTCTTCAGCCATAGTGTTTGCAATAGTATAAGAACGGAGAATGATAATGAACACAGTGCCGGGCAAAAGAGAGAGGTCACAGAGACACAAAAAACACGGAGTCGTTCACACGTGACGATAACAACACTGAAAACACGTTGACACGGCGCACAGAACACTGATGAATCCGACGGCACAAGTAAATGTAGTAGCGGGACGGCGGACACCAAAAACACTAAACGACGTCACACACACGAGACACAGAAGGCGATGATCTCCGGCGCGTAAATGTTCACTATGCGTGTGTGAGTCCGGGGACCTGTCAAGAGAGGTGGAGGAGGAAGGGGAGTGGGAGAGCGAGGGGGGAGAGCAGGGATGCCACGGGCAGGGGAGATAGGGGGGAGGGAGGAAGGGGGAGGGGAAGCCCGGGGGAAGAGGGGTGGAGGGAGGGGATGGGGGAAAAGGAAAGAGAAGGGAAGAGAAGAGAAGGGAGGGAGGGTGCCGAAAGGAAAGGACACCGGCAGTGGGGGGTGGGGCAGGATCAAAGTTGATAGGAGGGGTAGATGGAGGGGACGAGGACATCATCAGGGAGGGGGAGCTGGCGGAAGCCACCTTGGGAGAGGGTAAGGAGTGTGGAGAGATGGAGACCGGGTGGGACGTGGGAATACAGGCGCGGCTGTGGGCGGGGATGGGAGAGGATCGGGGATACGAGCGGGTGAGGAGGATTAAGTTTACTGGAGGTGTCCAGGATCCGTATCCTTTCAAGGAAAAGGAGGAGGTGGGAGAAGGGGATGAGATCATACAGGATCTGCGTGGGGGAGGGGAGACGGATGCGATAGGCAAGGCGGAGAGCATGGCGTTCATGGATTTGCAGGGATTTATAAAAGGGAGGGGGGGCGGAGATCCAGGCTGGATGGGCGTAACAAAGGATAGGGCGGATGAGGGATTTATAGGTGTGGAGAGTTGTGGACGGGTCCAGACCCCATGTGCGGCCGGAAAGGAGCTTGAGGAGACTGAGACGGGAGAGTGCCTTGGCTTGGATTGTCCGGAGGTGGGGAGTACAGGAGAGGCGACGGTCGAGGGTGACGCCAAGGTACTTAAGGATGGGAGTGAGGGCGATAGGATGGCCATAGACGGTGAGATAGAAATCAGGGAGGCAGAAGGAAGGGGTGGTTTTGCCTACAATGATCGCCTGGGTTTTGGAGGGATTGACCTTGAGCAACCACTGGTTACACCAAGCGGTGAACCGGTCAAGATGGGATTGGAGAAGGTGTTGGGAGCGTTGCAGGGTAGGGGCAAGGGCAAGGAAGGCGGTGTCATCGGCAAACTGGAGAAGGTGGACGGGGGGTGACGGCGGTGGCATGTCCGCCGTGTACAAAAGGTACAGAAGGAGGGAGAGGACAGAGCCTTGGGGCACACCGGCGGAGGGGGAAAAGGTGTATGAATCTGTGTTATGGATGGTGACATAGGAAGGACGGCGGGAGAGAAAGGAACCGATCAGACGGACATAGTTAATGGGAAGGGCGAAGGTTTGGAGTTTGAAGAGGAGACCGGAATGCCATACGTGGTCATAAGTGCGTTCGAGGTCAAGGGAGAGGAAGATTGCAGAGCGTCGGGAATTAAGCTGGTCGGAAAGGAGATGAGTGAGGTGAAGGAGAAGATCATCGGAGGAGAAGGACTGCCGAAAGCCACACTGGGTTACGGGAAGGAGGCGGTGCTGGTGGAGATGCTGGTGGATGTGGCGGGTGAGGATAGATTCCAGGACCTTGCTGAAGACCGAGGTAAGGCTGATGGGACGGTAGGAGGAGACGGCGGACGGCGGTTTGCCAGGTTTGAGGAACATGAGGATACGGGAGGTTTTCCACAGGTCGGGGTAGTAACCGGTGGACAGGACCACATTGTAGAGCCTGGCCAGGGTGGAGAGGAAAGAGACAGGAGCTTCACGAAGGTGACGGTAGGTGACACGATCGTGACCAGGAGCGGTGTTGCGTTTCGTGTGGAGTGTAGCAATGAGATCCTGTGTAGTGATAGGGGCATTGAGTTCCGTGGGTGCAATGTTGTCCAAGTACTGGAAACCAGGAGTGAGGGGAGGGACAGAGGTGTCAGTTCGATCGCGGATATCCGGGAAGAGGGAGTAATCGAACTGGGGATCATCGGGGATGGAAAAGACATCAGAGAGGTAGGAGGCAAAGTGATTGGCCTTACTAAGGGCGTCAGGGAAGGGGTGATCATCATGGAGAAGAAGATAGTAGGGGGAGGGTTTAGTTCCGGTAAGGCGTCGGAAGGCTGACCAGAACTTGGACGAGTTGATAGGTAGGGTAGTATTTAAACAGGTGCATGTCTGTCGCCAGTCCCAGTGTTTCTTAGCCGCGAGCAAATTACGAATGTGTCGCTGGAGTTGCCGGGATCTGGCGGTGGTGACCAATGGCAACTCCACCACGCGCAACTGGGAGGGGATTATCAGAGCGGTGGAGGAGATAGGGGGAGGTGTGGATGGAGTGGTGGGGTTGCAGGAAGGTTTCATTGAGGAGGAAGGCATCCACACGGTGGGTAGCAAGGGTGTGCAGGAAGAGGTTCTTGTTGGCGGGAAGGGAGCGGATATTGTTGAAAGGGATACGGTGCTGTCGCACCATGACAGGGATTTAGACGAGGGTGTCAAGACGGGAGAAGGTGAAATGGGCCTGGTTGTTGGAATAGGTGGCATACATTTTAAGGTGGAAAAATGGAACGGGCGGCGAGGGAAATCTGTTGGAGGGTGTGGGGGCGCTGAAAGGGATGAACATTCTGGAGGACGATGGTGAGGAACCTGATGATGTCCTCAGCGGTGGGGGGGGGGGACGAAGGGAATTGCCAGGAGGGGTGGGGGCGTCCAGAGG
Source organism: Schistocerca cancellata (assembly GCF_023864275.1). Lineage (NCBI taxonomy): Eukaryota > Metazoa > Arthropoda > Insecta > Orthoptera > Acrididae > Schistocerca > Schistocerca cancellata. Next base: position 1,063,328,404 of record NC_064626.1, on the reverse strand, counting down.
ACGGACAGGTACGGTAAGTTCAGGAGTGGTTGGAGGGGGTCGGGCTTTACACTTTCGGGAGTAGGTGGGATGGGGGAGATTGCAGGTATTACAGGAGGGAGGGGATTGAAGGTTAGGGCACTGCCGGAGGAAGTGCGCTTCCCGACAATGCGGGCAGGTGGGGGCTTCGTGGCACTCAGCTGTTGGGTGTGCATTATAGCGCAGACACCTCTGGCACCGCAGGGATTGAGGAGGGGAACGGGAGGGGTCGACCTTGTACCACTGGTTGATGAGGAGGGCACCCTCCTTCAGGAGACGGCCAATGGAGGGGGCGTCCTCGGAGAAAACCCGCATAAGGCGGGTGGGGCCAGCCGAGTTGAAAATGCGGCGGACCGCCCGCACCTCCAGCGTGGGATGGGCCTTGAGCTCCGCCAACACCTCCTCCTCCGTGATCGACGGGCTGAGCCGAGTGATCACAGTGGTGAGGGTCGGCGGGCGATGCGGGGGTTGGGGTTGGCGGGTAGGAGATGGAGAAGGAGCAGGGGTGAGGGAGGCGTTGGGGCCAAAACGGGTGATGGGGAGGCGGGAGAGGATGTCAGTATGGAGGGTTGGGCTAGGGGAGGAGATGAGAACAGAATCCCGTCTGGGAGAGAGATGGGGGCACCAGGGAAGTGTTGTCGGAGGAGGAGGGAGAGATTCCGGGCCTCGAGAAAGGAAGGATCGGGATGGGACAGGAGGTATTTGTATAAACAGGGGGGGGAGGAGGAGGAGGAGGGAGCAGGGCCAGGTGGGGAGACATCCTTGGCACCCTGGGGGGGGGTGGAGGTCGGGGCGGGGCCTTTTTGGGAGCGGAGGAGGTGGGGGTGCCACTAGGGCGTTTAACGGCGACAGAAGGGCGGGTGGTGATATGAGGGATGGGAGCTATAGGGAGGTGGTGGGAAGGGACAGGTCCCGGCGTGGACACAGCAGTCGGCGCCGGAGATGGTGACAGTGATGGTGAAGGCGAAGGCGACGGCGACGATGATGACGGTGGCGGCGGTGAAGGCGAAGGCGACGGGGAGAGCTGGTCGTGGTCAGTGGCCCGACGGGCCACCTCCCTAGCCGGAGCTGCAGTGACAGGCTGGGGGAGTGGGGGGAAAGGATCTGAACGAGAGGAGCGAGAGGAAGAAGCGGGAGAGGGGGCGACAAAGAGCGAGGGCGAAGGGAGAGTGAGGAGAGGGGGGATGGAAGGAGGGGGGTGTGACTGGGCACACCATGTTATAGTGGTGGAGGCGGCGGAAGGGGATGTATAGACGATGGCGGTGGTGGTAGTGGTGGCAGTGGTGGTGGGGGCGGACATGACGACAGGGAGAAAAAACGCACAGGACGAAAAGGAAAGGACACAAACTGGGGACAGACGAAGACAAAGACGGAGGAAGACGCAGACGGACGAAGACCAGGGTCGGACGGCGACGGCGACAGCGACGGCGACGGCGACGGCGACGGCGGGTGGCAGGAACGCCGCAGCGGCTGCTGCCGCGGACGGGGACGGGGCCGGGGCTGCTGCTGCTGCTGGCTGGCTGGACCGCTGCTGCTGCTGCTGCTGCTACTGCTGCCACAGGAGGAGGGCGGGCTGGCTGGCTGGCTCGTTTTCTGGCGGGCTGGCTGGTTGGCTGGCTGGCTGGCTGCTGCCGGCGGGACCGCTGCTGCCGCTGCTGATGCTGCTGGACCGCTGCGGCTCTGCTGGGCTGGCTGGCTGGCTGACTGACGCCTGTAACACCTAGCACTTCGATTAGCGCTGGAATGACACTATCGAAGGGCGGCAACCTTGCGGTGTACCGCCGGAGATGTGCTGCCTGAGCGAGAGGCAGGCGCTTAAGTTCTCTATCGGTGGCGCCGCTATTGGCCGCTGGGACCACGTGTTCCACTGTGCCGCCCTCACACTAAATGCGGGCCAGGAGGCGCGCGCCGCCACAGCTTACGGCGCGATGGTGCAGAGACCACTAGGGGTCTTCGACGTCCATGACTTCTGGCGCGGATTCAAATTCCGCGGCGCGCGGTACCAGAGGCGGCATCCATCTTACCCCTAGTGAACTATGCTTCTACATCCTTACATATGTCCTCTAGCCATTCCTGCTTAGGCATTTTGCACTTTCTGTCGATCTCATTCTTGAGGCGTTTGCATTTCTTTTCGCTTGTTTCATTTATTGAATTTTTATATTTCCTCCTTTCATCAATTAAATTTAATATCTCATGTGTTACCCAAGGTGTTCTACTATCCCTCACCTTTTTACCTACTTGATCCTCTGCTGCCTTCACTATTTCATCTCTCAAAGCTACCCAATCTTATTCTACTCTATTCCTTTCTCTTGCTCTTGTCAACCCTTCTCTAATTATCCTTCTGAAAGTCTCTACAACCTCTGGTTCTTTTACTTTATGTCTTTCTGACCTCCTTGAATTCCTACCTTTTCGCAGTTTCTTCAGTTTTGATCTACAGTTCGTAACGAATAAATTGTGGTCAGAGTCCACACCTGTCCCTGGATGTGTCTTACAATTTAAAACCTGCTTACTAAATCTCTGTCTTACCAATATATAATCTGTCTGAAACCTTCCAGTGTCTCCAGGCATCTTTCATGATTCTTAAACCAAGTGTTAGCTGTGATTAAGTTACGCTCTGTGTAAAATTCTACGAGGCGCCTTCCTCTTTCATTCCTTACCCTCACTCCATATTCACTTACCACTTTTCCTTCTCTTCCTTCTCCTACTATCGAATTCTAGTTTCACATGACTATTACCTTTTCGTCTCCATTAACTATCTGAATAATATCTTTTATCACATAATACTATCTTCAATCTGCATTTCACCATTCCTTCAATCTGCAGAGCTAGCTGGTAGGCGTGGGCTTCGTGTCTATCTTGGTCACAATAATGCGTTCACTATGCTGTTCGTAGTAGCCTACCCGCGTTCCTATTTTTTATTCATTATTAGACCTCCTCCTGCATTACCCCTATTTGATTTTGTATTTATAACGCTGTATTTACCTGACAAGAAGTTTTGTTCCTCCTGTCATCGAACTTCACTAATCCCCACTATTTCTAACTTAAACCTACCCATTTTTCTTTTTAAATTTTCTAACCTACCTGCCCAACGAAGGGATCTGACATTCCACGTTCCGATCCGTAACACCACGCAAATGCTTTCAGAAAAGACTTCCTAACATTTTAATTTATATTCGATGTTAACAAATTCCTGTTCTTGCTGGATCGAGGCATACTGCTTCGGGATGGTAGGTCCAAAACTGCACACTGAGGTCACCAAAGTCGTGCGATAGCGATATGCACATACAGAGATGGCGGTAGAATCGCATACACAAGGTATAAAAGGGAAGTGCATTGGAGGAGCTGTCATTTATACTCTAGCAGTTCATGCAAATATCGTACGACGGGAATTAACAGTCTTTGAACGCGGAATGGTAGTTGGAACTAGACGCATAGGACATTCCACTTCGGAAATCGGTAGGGAATTTAGTAGAACGTCAGTATCTCCAGGTTATCGACGTTCTGAATAGTCCCCGCCCAGAGATCGGAATGGGGTACTATTTTACGTTCGAAATATTGTACTCAAGAGGAGGAAGTGAAGTGTGTGAAATCCTAAGAGACCAAACTGCTGAGGTCATGGGTCCATAGACTTATACACTACTTAGACTAACTTACACTAACTTATGCTAAGAACAACACACACACCCATGCCCAAGGAAGGATTCTAACCTTTGGCCGAAGGAGCATTGCAATCCGTGACATGGCGCCTCAAACCGCGCGGCTCAAGAGGACGGCATCATCATTTAACCGTACAGTACAGCTGCATGCCCTTGAGAAAAATTACGGCTGTAGTTTCCTCTTGCTTTCAGCCGTTTTTAAGACCATCACAACAATGCTGTTTTGATTGATGTTGAAAGGCCAGTTCAATCAATCATCCAGACTGTTGCTCCTGGAACTACTGGAAAGGCTTCTCAACAAATACCCCTCGATTATGGTTGCACCTATGATACAGCTAATTGTATTGCTGAGGCACATAAGCCTCCCCATCAACGGCAAGGTCCGTGGTACATGGTTGTTGGCGGGCGGCGGGGGGGGGGGGGGGGGGGGGGGGTGAGCACTAGGCCCTTTTTTCACGCAGTCTGTTATGTAACTAGCTTAGCGCCAGCAGCTGCTTCGCTCGCGTTTGCGTAGTAATTACGTTAAAAATAATCTTATAAGTATATATTAGGCTTACTGAGAAATTAATCTATTAATGAACCGTTCCATTTTCTATGCAATTCTGGCATAGACGGTGTGTCGTGATGACTGTTAAATAGCTTTCTTTGATTTGGTTCTTAAACTGCAACACCTTCTAAACTTTTCACCCTAATTAAGGCTTCCAAGGTATGGTCTTTTCCGAATGTACTTCTGACGAAAAAGCGATCCTGGTAGCCCGAGGCCAAGGTGTTTTGCGTTCTTGTGGTGTTATTTCCATCCAAAATGTAATCCCGTGACTAATATCTTCATATCCAAACGAGGATTGAAATACCAGTTTTCATGGATTTAGACTTTTCTTAATATAACTAAATAGTTTCTTATAAATTTTCGTTCCCGGTTTCACCTTCTTGGTGGTTGAACTTCCACACAAAGGGAAACATTTATACTTTATTTCTAATACAGATCCCAAATTCAAATTTTTATAGATGTAACTTTAAAATGCTTTAGTATTTCTTTAATAATCATGTATCTACAGAGAAAACTTTCACCCTGTATTTCCCCAAGATAGGGATTAAATTTCTAAAAATGCTGAAACAAATAATTCTTTATTTCTGACAGAGAAACCAAATACTAATTTTCGTAGGTCTAGCTTCAAAATTGTCTTAATAGGACGTCTTTAAAAAAACTTATCATCTCCTATTTCACTCTCTTAGGAGCGAAATTCCAAAAATTTAAACGTCCCCTTAGAACAATTTCTGAATTACTGTGCTGATCAACCTCTTACACTATTTGCTTTTCAAACAGCTGAGCAAAACTGAACGTACTCAAACATTTACTAAAGTGACACACAATATTTTTAGCGCAACGCAATCTGACTTTCAAAAATCCCTACAAAAGAATGGCCGTGACTAACATTAACCTATACCTTTCACAAATCACTTACCTCACAAAAATCTTCGTTATTCAAGCTACAGCAATACAGTGAGCGCCACTACTGCCAGCTAAATAACAGATTCAAACTACGGAAGGCACTAACTACTGATAGGCATAGTTAGCAAATGAAAGATTTTAATAGAGAACAAACAATGTATTTACCTTAATAGTCATAATATATATATCAGTTCATGACATCCAGTCTTACAAATTTCAAAACTCCGCCATCTCTCTCCCCACATCCACCACTGCTGGCAGCTCACCTCCAACTGCGCAACGCTACACGCTGTTCACATCCAACTGCCCAACACTACAATGACGACAACAATGCAAACTAGCCACAGACTGCACACAGCACAGCCAGTGATTTTCATACAGAGAGCGCTACGTGGCGGCGGCGTTACCAATATAAGAACCTAAACACCCTACTTACAAAATCCCTTCTTAAATGACGCCTTCGGTATAATATCAACACTCACTGCAAACTTCAATTTCTATCCTTAGTGGTTTAGGATAGGCAATGATGAGTCAGTGAGTGAGTGAATCAGTCACTCGGACATTGGCTTTTATATACGGAGCAAATGAATAGATGCGCATTAATGGCGAGTGTTAGCTGTTCGATATTTCGTAAGGGGCAGCCGACGGGCGCAGAGGCAATGACTTGCTGATTTCGTCAAACTACACAGTGGCGGGCCCAACAGCACCTCCTGCACTAATGCAGTCCACATTAAAATTTTGTTTCTGTGTGAGCTCGCAGCCTCTACAGATTATACAAATGAAAACATTTGTAACAGATACCATATTCCGACGATGCTCGTAGGATCCCGTCCAAAGCGAGCAGAAACTTCACGGAATTAAAAAAAAACTCATTTTTCGTAAGTCATAATATTGCCGAAATATACAGGGTGATTCAAAAAGAATACCACAACTTTAAAAATGTGTATTTAATGAAAGAAACATAATATAACCTTCTGTTATACATCATTACAAAGAGTATTTAAAAAGGTTTTTTTTCACTTAAAAACAAGTTCAGAGATGTTCAATATGGCCCCCTCCAGACACTCGAGCAATATCAACCCGATACTCCAACTCGTTCCACACTCTCTGTAGCGTATCAGGCGTAACAGTTTGGATAGCTGCTGTTATTTCTCGTTTCAAATCATCAATGGTGGCTGGGAGAGGTGGCCGAAACACCATATCCTTAACATACCCCCATAAGAAAAAATCGCAGGGGGTAAGATCAGGGCTTCTTGGAGGCCAGTGATGAAGTGCTCTGTCACAGGCTGCCTGGCGGCCGATCCATCGCCTCGGGTAGTTGACGTTCAGGTAGTTACGGACAGATAAGTGCCAATGTGGTGGCGCTCCATCCTGCTGAAATATGAATTGTTGTGCTTCTTGTTCGAGCTGAGGGAACAGCCAATTCTCTAACTTCTCCAGATACTGTAGTCCAGTTACAGTAGCACCTTCGAAGAAAAAGGGACCAAAAACTTTATTGGCTGAAATGGCACAGAAAACGTTCACCTTAGGCGAGTCACGTTCATACTGAGTTGTTTCCCGCGGATTCTCAGTGCCCCATATACAGACATTGTGACGGTTCACTTTCCCGTTAGTGTGGAAAGTTGCTTCATCACTAAACACAATCTTTGAAACGAAAGATTCATCTGTTTCCTTTTGAGCAAGGATAAAATCACAGAAATCGATTCTTTTAATCTTATCAGCTGCAGACAGTGCTTGAACCAATTTCAGACGATAAGGTTTCATAACTAACCTTTTTCGTAGGACTCTTCATACAGTTGATTGTGGAATTTGCAGCTCTCTGCTAGCTCTGCGAGTCGATTTTCTTGGGCTGCGAACAAATGCTTGCTGGATGCGTGCTACATTTTCATCACTCGTTCTCGGCCGTCCAGAACTTTTCCCTTTGCACAAACACCCATTCTCTGTAAACTGTTTATACCAACGTTTAATACACCACCTATCAGGAGGTTTAACACCATACTTCGTTCGAAATGCACGCTGAACAACTGTCGTCGATTCACTTCTGCTGTACTTAATAACACAAAAAGCTTTCTGTTGAGCGGTCGCCATCTTAGCATCAACTGACGCTGACGCCTAGTCAACAGCGCCTCAAGCGAACAAATGTACAACTAAATGAAACTTTATAGCTCCCTTAATTCGCCGACAGATAGTGCTTAGCTCTGCCTTTTGTCGTTGCAGTGTTTTAAATTCCTAAAGTTGTGGTATTCTTTTTGAATCACCCTGTATATTCAAATGCGGTGTCTGAATGAGAAACCAGGTGCGTCAGCTTTCCTTATGTACTTAATTTAGATGAGGTATGAAACATGCGTATATGATGCGAAGTGGCTGTCAGTTTAAAAACTATTGTGGTTCTATACCACAGCCTAATACATACAATCACAATATTCTTTGGTGCGAAAGTTGTTACTGTTTGACAGCTTGAGAGGCGTTAGCGCTCCAAGCGGTGAGAAAGCAGACAGTCACATTTGTTGTATGAGTAATGTTTGTTTTTAATAATTTTCTGCTTAATTAACAAAATAGTTGTTGTATTTTTACGTTCCATGCGTTAGTAAATTTCCAAGAGACATGGATCATCGTGAAATGTATGTGTAAACAGACAATTCAGAATGATTCAGTGACATAAGTTACAACTTATTCATGAAGAAATGCTTTCGAGTATGTGTATATCTGCAATTTACTCCTTTGGAAGCAAGATAATATAAGCGCATATTTCAAGTATGAGCAGTCTATATATTTCTGCTGTTGTTATTATCATAGGCAATTATCCTGGACACTTAAAAATTTTTGTGTAGTCTAAGGATTCGCCCATTCTTGCACTTCATTCCAGTTTCTAATACACAAATATTTTTGTAAATACAATTACTTTTGGTTAAGAAGCACATGTGTTGAAGATACTTGCCGTTTATGGCTTTGATTTAGCAACAATTGTCGAACTTGTGTTGGGAAAAAGTTTCATTGTTTTCGACGATTTATTATCAAGTCTGGGTGGTTTTCCTTTAAGTTATATGTGTGGTGCCTCATTTCGTACGTTAAATATTCTAGATATTGCATTCCATATAGGTTTCCAACATTCCCCAGTCACTAATTTGGCTGAAAGTATAGAGAACAAAACTCCGCTTTATTGGGTAGATATGCGACGTCTTTCTGCTAATGTCATGTCTTCTGGTATTTACTGGCTATTTTTTCTTATTAAAGAAAAACAACACTATTCAGTAAATATCGGAGTGTTACAAGAGAACTGTCAATGAACTATTCTGTGATGTACCGTTTCGTACCTCTAAGGGCCCTTAGGAAATTAAAGATTAAGAAAATATTGTGTAGTTTTTTAGTCATTGCCGATTTTGATGGTCCTACATATACCCTCAATTATGAAAACTATGTTACAATTCAATATAAACGTTAGTATTTGCACTCAACCGATATTCAGAAGTGTTGCTTGATGGCCGTTGTGAAGCTGCTATCACTGTGGGTAACAAAAACGAGATGTAGTGTCGCGACTGTTACGTTAGTCTGTGTCTATACCTCAACACATGGATCATACATATATCTTTGGTTACCAGGGATAATGTTAGGAGCAGATGACTTCGTCTCATTGCCGAGCAAAAGTGGTCTGTCCAGTCCTGTTGGCGGTCATGGCTGGTAGAAGTGATCATTAAAATGCTTTCGTCTGTGCCTGTACACTTGGATGAAGTAGTAAGTACCATAATCTACAATATTTGCTGGAGCGCTAACTGTAATACTTTTGTAAACTGCTTTGGTATTATTATATATTCCGCGAATTGTTTTATGTGAAAAATGAAATTCTTATAGATAATCTGCACCTTGGTATACATTTCATGATTATCAATCATGTGTTCAGACAATTAGTAAGTTGTTCTTGACTCCCTTTTAAATGTATTTCGAAAAAGGTAAGGAGTAAATCTTACGAAAATCGTGTACCGATTTCTCTTTGATTCATCCTTTTATCTGTTTCATTGTTTGTAACAATGCCTAAAGTAAACCAGAAGTTCTCATGCTAATGTAATTGAATTATTCGTGGTTTTGAGCTCCAATATAATTTTAGTTTGAAACTGTGTCTTTTAAATTATTTAATCCACATTTGTCACATTTTATCTCAATGATTGTGAGTAAAGTAAACGTAATAATGCTGACACTCATCGCCCTGTAGCTGCATTATTTACGAACGATTTGACTTTTGGCAAGCACACATGCAGCGTAGGGATTTGTTGTAGGTCCATGTAGCTCAGCGATTTATTTGAAGTGTTTGACAAGAACAGGAGCGTTTCCGTTGTTGAGATAAGGATCAACTTTGGGGCCAAAGCGAACTATAACGTGTTGAAATTTGGGAGCAGTGGTTATTTGTAGTTTTTCCATTTAATCCTGAAGTTACATTAATAACCATATGCAAATTTAACAAGCGACAGTTAACCATCTGAAATTTTTGTAGTTGGTGGAGAAGTCGTCGAAAGTTAGTTTCTTTTCTCTAGTAATAGATTCAGGGCCGGATCCAGGAGTGTTGCCGTCCTACGCCAAAATTTCTTGCGCCGCCCCCGACATCGCTATCATAGTCAACATTTTTCATAAACTAATCCATCCATGATATTTTCACACATCACACTTATGACGGAAGTGATGCCTTCGAACTTTTTGTGTGAACACACTTAAAGTTTTTTTTTTTTTTTTAATGAAAGTAACCGTATTAACGATCCACATCTCTACATCTCTATTTGTCATGTCTACACATTTCCTTCTCAACACAGTCACCCCGGCGACCAACACATTTCTCCCAATGAGAGACCATTTTGTAGGTACCGTTATTATAGAATGTTGGTATTCGTTTATTGAGCCACAACAGCACCTCTGGTTGCACGGCTTCATCACTATCAAAATGAACTACTCGAAGATGTTGTTTAAGTTCTGGAAAAAGATGAAAATCAGATGGGGCCAAATCGGGAGTATACGGTGAATGGTCGACGACAATCAACCAAAGGCGTCGGATTTTTGTAGATGTCGCAGCGCTCGTTTGTGCTTCTGGCATTGTAATGCTGAAGGAGAATTGCTTCACGTGTGGACGAAGTTTTTCTGGGGTTAGAAGTTCGATTAAAGTACGCTGTCTCTCACGCACCGATATAATTAAATTACATACTGCCGTGTTACACAGCACAGTTCGGAACCCTCTAGGGGCAGAGGGTTGGAACCTGCGTCAACGAAGAAGAAGGTCGACCGACTAATATGTATGACGTGTAATGCCACGGCAGATATTGAGAACGTTATAATAGATTCGGGTATATTACTTTTCAGCACGCACTCGTATAAAGTTTTTCGCTTCTGCAGAGTCTTCGTAGCTGAGACGTGGTACATTTCAAATGTTGTGTAGGCAGATGACAGAAATTCGGTTGGCAACAATGCCTCTGGTAACACTTTATATTTTGATAGCAGCATCCAAGGTGACCAAATACAGCGCTTCACTTGCCACCTGTTCCACAATTCCGTAGGTAATTTCCGGTAAGACACTAAAATTTATGAATGATTTGCATTTCCAGCTAGTTGCCACACTTCTTCACTTATGTAACAAGTTTAATTTTCTTGTTTAATTCATACTTTTGGAACCATATTAAAATTTATGATTTTGCCGCCCCAAGATATTTGCCGTTCTGCCCTCATCCTCTCCTGGATAGATTAAATGTTAATACTTCACGTTTGGGAATTACAGTAGCTTTTCATTTTCTAAATTTTTCGTATTTAATGGTAGACCAGCTATATAACGTCTAGGTCGTGGGACACTTATTCTACAGTTGAGAAACCGTTCAGAGATTACGCTGGAAGTACGGTTAGAACAATTTTCCTATGTTTTGGAAATATTGCGGAAATAGAGAAGTACACTGAAGCATATCACAGAGAGAAGCATAAAATTAAAGATTACACGTCTATTATAAGAAACAGGCTACTATGCAACTATCAGAATAAGTACTCTAAAGTGCAAAGTCTACACAAGTTTCACCGTTGCACTTCAGTCAGGAAGCATTTCCCAAATGAAGTTCAAGCATAAGAATATTTCGGTTTATTCCTACATACTTTGTGCAGCTACGCTGAAAAGCTAATGATTTGCATGTCGAAGCATGTAGTAAAATTCATACCAATCGTTATTGTATGTCGTCTTTGGGATTACACAGCTCTAATGGCTTGCAGCGTGCTTATATGGATGCTGTGTCTTCTTGCCTAGGCAAAAAGAAACTTATATGCTGTATTCGGAATCATTATATAAACACACTGTTGAGCCGATACATTATGACCACTGCCCACAGCGATGTTGCACGCCGCCTGGTGGTGCTGAGACGCACGTGTCGCAACAAGGAAAGTACATAAGCTGAGCAGAGACGAATGGGCCCACTTTGCAGCTCACTGTTAAACGGGGCACCGCAACGGATGACCCGCGCGTGTTTCCTTGTTGACGTCATCGACAAATGGAATCGAGACTGGAACACAGACAGGTGGAACGGTATCGCATCGTCGAATGAATCATTTCTGGTGTTATACCAGGTCGACCGTAGTTCCCGTATACACCGTCATCCAGGCGAACTTCTGCTCGTAACATGCATCGCTCCGTGGGCACAGACCAGTGGCAAGTATAATGCTATGGGGCGACATTCATCTGGACTTCCATGGGACCTGCCGTAGTTATCGAGGGTATCAAGGCAGCTGAGGATTACGTAAATAGCGGGTAGTTATAAAGTGCAGCTACTCACAGAGGTCCACTATAGGCTGTAATTAAAGTACGGCAAACTTGGTAAATATGCTAATGCTTTAATGCGAAACAGATGTTCCCTGAAAAAAAAATTAGTGCCAATTTTGGCCACCAGGTGCAAATCTGGTGCTGTACACTGTTTGTATGATGATGTGACATCCATGCTGTCATTTGGAATGTCATAACGTGAGTGAGCAGTATGGTTTTCGAGCAGAGGGACGGTGCGCTGTTAGTGAAACTGTTTTATGTGAATTGCAGTGCCGCATTGAGTGAGTATCGCGGACTGAAAGACCTGGGAGAGTCCCGATGTCATTAAATGGTTTAAACAAGATGATAATGAAATTCGAAAATACGGGTTAGCTTGGCATGACAACTGGAAGAGGGTGGCGTCCTATCCCGGTTGCTGTTGCTGTTGCTGTAAATGACCATGCAGCACGTAGTCCAGTCAGTGCTAGTGATCATACAATGTCACTAGAATCAACGGTGCAGGAAGTTTTGGTACCCATACAAGATCATGACGGTGTAGCAACTGATCCGCAGCAACGTTCTGAAATTGCTCTTCCGTTTCTGGCACAGGTCAAAGTGGGTGGCATGTGGTCTGTCAATTCTCCGTGGAGTGACGGCGCACACTTTACACTGCAGGGTGAAGTCAATACGCAGAACATCTGAATAAAGGGTACTGTTAAACTGCTTGTTGTGGACGAAGAGCCACTTTACTCGCCAGATGTGACTGTCTGGTGTGGATTCACAAGCACCCTTGTTCTCGGTCCGTTCTTCTTTGAACAGAATACACCCAGGGGACCTATCATGTATACCGTGGAGTCTGCAAGTTATCGAGAACTCCTTACTCAGCATGCGATTCCTGCTTTGGAAGAGCTCAACTGTGTGGGAATCACTTTTTTTTAAATGGAAGATCGGACGACATCTAGCGTCGCTCGCCCAGTGAAAGATCTACTTAATGCAACCTTCCACGAACATGTTATCTCCAGAGGTTTGCTGATGCAAAACATGCAACATCACCTGATCTGAACCCATGTGCCTTTTGACTCTGCTGATATATAAAAGAATGTGTTTACCAGGGACACGTTCAGTGTCTACCTGATCAGAAGGTCACTATACAGGCATATAGTGTAAAGTATACGAGCAACTGTTGATCACATCTGATTACGGATGCAGCATTTCTTCCATGTCTCCAGTGCTCATATTGAACGAATCGTGTGAGCGACGTTTAATAATAACATCAATTTTATGCCTTTCTCAATTGTCTGACCTTTTCTGCTCACGTCCCGTTCCTATTCCATTACATATGGAAAAAATTCTATACCTCTTCTTTGCATTCAGAGCGCCAGATTTGCACCTAGTGGCTAAAATTGGAGCCAATGTTTTCCAGTGAAAATCGGTTCCGCATTAACGCATTAGCATATCTATCGAATTAATTACAAGTCACATTGGACCCCTGTGAGTAGTTGCACTTTAATTAGAACCACCTGGTGTTACTGCGGTCCAATTTGCATTGTTTCATGCTTGATGTATTGCCCGATGGCAATGGCATCTTTCAGGAGGTTTACTGTCCGTGTCACAAGGCCAGAATCCCGTTGCAATATTTTGAGAAGCGTTACTGAACTCACTTTTCCTTACATAACAGTACAAAGACCTGGTCACGAAGCTATGACTTCCAAATGTACATTGGCGTCTTGCTAATGGTGTAAAGACAATTGATTTTATTACTAAGTGTAGCGCTTATTTCAGTTCCCATGTTTGACAAGAATAACCACTGTGGCTATAGTGAAAAACCTGCATTTCTATTATTTGTTCAAGGATTCAGGAAATTACATATTTTCTTTACTGACAAGTAACAACTAATTTGTAGAACAGTTCGTAACTGTAGCTATCCATATGCATTGAAGTTCTGAAGTTCTTGGCTATGGAGCTGCTCATCGGCTTTTCTTTTTCTTTGCTCTGGTAGCAAGATAATGAGCCATTTTTAGGCTGTAGTACGTACACATAATTAATTTACCGTTACATATGTAGAGCCGATCATTACGCCATACCACAGTACCACAGTTGGGAAAAAAACACATTAAAGGTAACTCTGGTAGGTACCAGGTATGCCAACCACTTCTAACGGATAATCGAGTTTGTAGATTAATGGATACTTTGATGTTCATTATATGCGACAAGGTAAAGCTGTACAGAGGGCTAGAATTCGAAAACTGAAACGTCTTTGTAGGTAGCTCGTTAAACAACACACCTTCGAAATCAGCCGTTTGGTAATGAATGTGTTTCATGCATTGTAGAATGGCAGCACAGATGGCGCAAGTCGCTTGTTGAACATAGGCAGTCAGTCACGAGATTCCTCTGACTGCGAGTGGGACTTACCTTTGTTAGAATCGAGGAAGCACTAGTATATCTTCCGAGGCCAAAAGCTTTGATTGATGCGGGCCAATTGGAACGCTAGGCGGCAGAATTAGTTTGGTTTCCAGCTAGTTTTGAAGGAGGAGGTTCTCTCCTCTTTTTACCCCATCCCAGCACGTTGTATCCAGCAGTATTTCAGACATTTGTCTCGTGTTACGATGGGCGCATTCGACAAGCAGTCTTCGGTGTAATGGTGAGACGGCAGCAAACAGCGAGCACTGCAGTAGCATTGGGAACTGTGATGATATTCAAGTTAGGTAAGGCGTATCATTTCTGCGGTCCCTTACATGTGTGATTCACGTGTAGAATGATTAGTGTTTGTTCACATTTTCAATTGGTTCAGAACACGTGACGATCTAAATCCATCTCTGCGGTAGGCAACTGTAAATTCAGCTGACTCACAAGCTTTTCCCACTCGCGACGATGTCTGCAAGTGATTTGTAATGTTATTTCTTTTTAATTCTACGATGAGGTTCGAAAGGACTGTTAGATTTTCTGACTCGATTTTCTTTCATCACCACCATGGCGAAATTCCACACATAATCTATTTGTAAGTTGGATTGAATTTTTGTTAAATTTCTACTTCTCAAGTTCATTAACTTACACCTTTTCCTGGACTAACCAATTCCCACATGTGGCTTTAGCCTTCTTGTTGGAGTTCTTTCGTATTTTCATGTTTTTTGTTTTGTTTTTACTTATTTGAAATATACTCCATTACAATACTGCCAATACTACATGTATGTATTGTGCGTGTGTGTGTATGCGGAGTATAGTGTACTGTTTCTGTTTGGTGACGATGATGATGATGATGATGAGAGAAGGAAGAGGGTGAAAGACGGTGCTTGCACATTGCCTGCTCCTCGCAAATAGCGTCAAGATCGCCGTCAAGCTTAACGTTCCCATCCGACAGATGGATCACCACCAACAGCGTCACATGCCCTCACTTCATGAGACTCTGCAGAGAGGTTTGGTATCCGAAGCAGGATTTTGGGGCAAAGTCTGGTGATCAGGAAATTTACGCCACCACTTCTCCTCCCCATTCTGACCAAATTCTGGCTGTGAAAATTTTTTCTGCCATAAGGATTAGAAAGGTATACCTCCAAGTTAAGAGCCACCGCACAAACATGAGTTAGAAACCTCGGCCACGGAGGCGGGCTTTTCCTGGGATGGCGTGTTTCTTGCATCTGTGTTGCATTTGATCAAGTTTACATTGCATATGCATTCTCTAGTGTTTCTTAAAAGAAGGTAAATTGGCACCGGCGCTTTGTCTCCGAGATTTCTTGCGCCTGAGACTGTGTAATTGAAAATCGGTCTATTCACCACAAAGGTTATCAGGAAATGTTTGTAACAGACGATAAAACATTTGTCCTAGCACAAAACGGACCTACAAGGTGCGATTTAATTCACTTAGATGTTGTGTAGTACGTGGTTAGCAGTTCATGTACGTGTTCGATATCCAACTGTGGTACTTCCAAGTAACTTTCCCCCATGTCGTTGGACTTTGCCTGAGCCTCCCATCTTCTACTACCAATAAAGAATCAGACTGTTATCATTGGTTTACACTAACTGCCTATGGGTGTTAATCAGTTTGATGAACGTACAACTCCGTAGCTAAGTGGTCGACGCAACCATATGCTATGCGGAGAAGCCGGGCTTGATTCACATTACTGGCAGGAATTGTTCAGCGTCGTAAAGCCAACTGTGGAGCAACTCGACGGATTAGTAGCGGTTTCTAGGTCGACAAACCCGACTCCGACCGCGAGAGCGGTATAATGACCACATGCAACTCCATACCGCCTCCAATGACGCCTCTGTCGCATGATGACATGGCGGTCGGTCGGACTTGATTAACCCATCTAGGACGGGAACGCGAAACTTAACCTGCTTTGTATGAACTCTCATGTACAGAAATGAAACTACAGCTTACAGCAACAATACCAGAACGAAAAATGTCACTCATTACTCCACATCAAGGTTGTCTGTAGCACAAAAGGGGGTGCAGAGTGCTGCATCTAAAATTTTTGATCGCTTACCCGATGATATAAAATGTCTAACACACAGAAAAGTAATATTTGAAAATGAAATTGGAAAGGTTTCTCTTGGACAACTCCTACTTTTCCGTAGAAGAGTGTCTACTATTGTAACGTGTAAAGGTTTGTGAGCTGGACTTTACAACGCACATCTGTATATTAAAAAACACCGACCTTATAAATGTTTAGCATGTAGCCACATTTACAGTACAATTTGCGATGTGAATGTAAAATGGCTCGTTCCACATCATTACGATTTATGGCGCAAAATGATCCATGGAACATGAAACTGATGAACTAACCGATCTGAGGGACCTACTTAAAACTTCAACATGTAACAGGCTTCCCTCATTCCTTATAAACGCGATGCCTTCTCACCTTGTAATGAATGCGGTTGATTTGCCACCTATTAACATATTTTATTGTATTTGCTGTTTAACGTTCCATCAAGTGATAAACCATTTGCGGTAAGTATGAATGTTGGTGCTGATTGGATAAAAATCAGAAGATTGGCAAACAATAACTGAAAGTCAGCACATTCAAACTTCTGTTACTCTACGGATTTGGCGTGTAATCTCAGTTTGAATCGAAAGGTCTTTGTATACGAAATGCAAGTGTTCAAGTTAGAGCCCCAGTCTACTACACAGATTTCATCCGTCAGGACTTTTCAAACTTGCGGACGCTCCTCTGCAGAGTAATGGATCCGTTTGGAAAACAACATTTAGATTATATTATAACATTTCTCCATAGAGTGAAGTTCTAGTGACGAGAGCCTCTGTGAGACTGTGCGTGGAGTGGAGTTCGGTAAGGAAGGGAGATGTGTTGGCCAGCTGACACTTTCAGTTGGATAGGGCAGATATTGCTTGTACGGGGCTTACACGGAACTGACTAAGAAAATGTACTGTTCGTTTGTTATACGTAATAGAAATGAAACCTGGGAGTAAATATGAGGTGTAGGTTCTGTGATGACCAACCCTGGGTTAACCTTACTTTGAAGCATATGAAGTAAACCTTTCACATGGCAACAAGTTCTCTGTGATGTTCCAGGGCCCTATTAGGAGGTGAGGGTATGTTACTGATAGCCTACCTACAATTCGTTCCCCATAAGAAGATCGTTTACGTGTTGGTTGTAGTGACCAGAACAAAACGAGCCAAGCTCCCGACCTAAACGTTTTGGGGGAGCAGTGGTGTGGAGTACCCACAGACTGCCTCTCGCAGTAATGACGTCACAAATTACTAATGAATCGTCGCGAGTGTTGCAGGCAAGTGTGATAGGAGCACTTTTCTGTATATACAGTGCGTTTCAAAAATACTTTTACAAACTCTGGGGACAGGTTCTTTACACCATCGTTCGTTTCCGGGATGTTACTCAAATTTTACACTACTGGCCATTAAAAGTGCTACACCACGAAGATGACGTGCTACACAGGGGACTGATGACCTAAGATGTTAAGTCCCATAGTGCTCAGAGCCAGCCATTTGAACCATTTTCGAACGTGCTACAGGCGCGAAATTTAACCGACAGGAAGAAGATGCTGTGATATGCAAATGATTAGCTTTTCACAGCATACACACAAGGTTGGCACCGGTGGCGGCACCTACAACGTACTGACATCTCTCATGCACAAACAGCAGTTGACCGGCGTTGCCTGGTGAAACGTTGTTGTGATGCCTCGTGTAAGGAGAAATGCGTACCATCACGTTTCCGACTTTGATAAAGGTCGGATTGTAGCCTATCGCGATTGCGGTTTATCGTATCGCGACATTGCTGCTCGCGTTGGTCGAGATCCAATGACTGTTAACACAATATGGAATCTGTGGGTTCAGGAGGGTAATACGGAAAGCCGTGCTGGATCCCAACGGCTTCGTATCACTAGCAGTCGAAATGACAGGCATCTTATCCGCATGTCTGTAACGGATCGTGCAGGCACGTCTCCATCCCTGAGTCAACAGACGGGGTCGTTTGCAAGACAACAACCATCAGCAGGAACACTTCGACGACGTTTGCAGCAGCATGTACTATCAGCTCGGAGACCATGGCTGCGGTTACCCTTGACGCTGCATCACAGACAGGGGCGCCTCAGCAACGAACCTGGGTGCACGAATGGCAAAACGTTATTTTTTTCGGATGAATCCAGGTTCTGTTTACAGCATCATGATGGTCGCATCCGTGTTTGGCGACATCGCGGTGAACGCACATTGGAAGCGTGTATTCGTCATCGCCATACTGGCGTATCACCCGGCGGGAAGGTATGGAGTGCCACTGATTACACGTCTCGGTCACCTCTTGTTCGCATTGACGGCACTTTGAACAGTGGACGTTACATTCCAGGTGTGTTAACGATCCGTGGCTCTACTCTTCATCCGATCCCTGCGAAACCCTATATTTCAGCAGGATAATGGTTCAAATGGTTCAAATGGCTCTGAGCACCATGCGACTTAACTTCTGAGGTCATCAGTCGCCTAGAACTTAGTACTAATTAAACCTAACTAACCTAAGGACATCACACACATCCCTGCCCGAGGCAGGATTCGAACCTGCGACCGTAGCGGTCGCTCGGCTCCAGACTGTAGCGCCTAGAACCACAAGGCCACTCCGGCCGGCGCAGGATAATGCACGACCGCATGTTGCAGGTCCTGTACGGGCCTTTCTGGATACAGAAAATGTTCGACTGCTGCCCTGGCCAGCACATTCTCCAGATCTCTCACCAATTGTAAACGTCTGGTCAATGGTGACTGAGCAACTGGCTCGTCACAATACGCCAGTCACTACTCTTGATGAACTGTGGTATCGTGTTGAAGCTGCATGGGCAGCTGTACGCGTACACGCCATCCAAGCTTTGTTTGACTCAATGCCCAGGCGTATCAAGGCCGTTATTACGGCCAGAGGTGGTTGTTCTGGGTACTGATTTGTCAGGATCTATGCACTATTTGTCCAAAGAATACCCGTTTATCATCTGCATTTCTTCTTGGTGTAGCAATTTTAATGGCCAGTAGTGTACAATTTAGGTGATTGGAGCTGATCATCATATACACTCATAATAAAGGCTCCAAATGTCCTCCTCGTGCATGCAGTCGTCGAATTATGGACCATCGCATTGTTTCAAACATTCCCCGTCGGTTCTGAATCGTTTGGCAGGTTTCCATGACAAGTTGATGAAGAGTTTCTGCATTCAGGTGGTCTGCTGCATAGACCAATTGTTTAAAGTGCCCCCAGGGATAACAGTCCAAAGGACTGCGGTCGGGAGAATGTGCAGACCACGTATCTGGTCGTCCTCTGCCTCTTCTTCTGTCAGGGATGACAGCAGCCAAGTCATCTCGAACACTGAGACTGATATATGCTGGTTTCATATCATGTATAAACCAAAGGTTCCTTCTTATTTACAGGATCACATCTTCTAATACGTCTTGGAGGCTGTTCTGAACAGAGTCCCTGTAGACATTACTAGGCTGGGCTGTGGTCTGAGGATTGCGATCGACCCATATTGAATTGATTGTGCGAATTTGCTCTTCCATCTCCTCTAGAGTTGCCTCATTTGTAAACAAAAGTGAATAGACAAACAACAGATTGACAGTTTGTGGTACAAACCATCGGCAAAAGTTCTCCCGTGGTGGGCGACTGGCAGGCTCTGTACTTGTTGAAGGTGATACGGATACATGAGTCGTTCGTGAAGTACCCATCATGCTCAACTTGGAGAGGTACCAAATGCCACAGCCACTGTCTTGTGCTGATACTTGGTTCTTCTTAGACAGACCGTAGAACGTACGAGCAACACATGGTCTTCCTAGGTCAATATGGTAATTTGTGTTGTTACGGATCCTGTCGCGGCAAGGCGACTAAACACACCATCAAAAGTTGGCTGATACGGCTGTCTTCGGTATGGAAGCGCCATCTGATACAGCTATGCAGCCTCATGTCCTTTACCATTCGCGACCATACATTAAAATCGTATCTGCCTCCTCACGAAATGAATATCCTGCCTTGTCTGAACGGAGGATGTTCAATTAACGCACTACCTGTAGTTCACGTACACAACGGATCCGTTGAAGCAGACAAATGTACACAAAGGACCCACTGCAGACAGACAAATGACGAACGTAAACAAGCCTCCCTGGCAACACAACGCTATCTACGATATAATGAGTCTACCGAGTGGAGAAATAAGTGCAGTTGTTGGGTTGTACCTCAAATCTCGTCCGCCCCCGGTAGCTTAGTGGTCAGCGCGACGGACTGTCAATCCTAAGGTTCGATTCCCGGCTGGGTCGGATATTTTCTCCGCTCAGGGACTGGGTCACTGGGTGTTGTGTTGTCCTAATTATCATCATTGCATCCCCATCGACGCGCAAGTCGCCTAAGTGGCGTCAAATCGAAAGACCTGCACCAGGCGAGTGGTCTACCCGACGGGAGGCCCTCGTCACACGCCATCATTATACCTCAAATGTCGTTAAACGTCAAGTTTTATTATTAATTCGAAAAAGAACTGTTTTCTTGTTTTGTCGTAAGGAAACTGTCCCCAAAGTATGTGAAAGTATTTTTGAAACACCCTATACATAAACAATTTGCCGACCAGGGTGGCCGAGCGGTTCTAGGCGCTACAGTCTGGAACCGCGCGACCGCTACGGTCGCAGGTTCGAATCCTGCCTCGGGCATGGATGTTTGTGATGTCTTTAGGTTAATTAGGTTTAAGTAGTTCTAAGTTCTAGGGGACTGATGACCTCAAAAGTTAAGCCCCATACTGTTCAGAGCCATTTGAACCATAAACGATTTAATTGATAAGGTGAGCAGCAAACTACGACTGTTTGCTGACGACACTGTAATGTATGGAAAATTGTCATCGTTGAGTGACTGTAGGAGGTTACAGGAAGACTAGAACAGAATTTCTAATTGGTTTGATGACTGATAGCTTGCTCTAAATGTAAGTTAATGCAATTGCGTACGAAAATATTCGAATTCAGTATCAGTTCTGTGATGCTTGACGTAATCACGTACATTAACTTCCTAGGCGTAACGTTGCACAGCGATATGAAATGGAACGACCACGCAAGGCGGTAGTACGAAAAAGCGAGTGGGCGACTTGGATATACTGGGAGAATTCTAGGAACGTATACTTCATCTGTAAAGGTGGCCACGTACAGAACACTTGTGCGACCCATTCTTGAGTACTAATTGAGTCTTTGGGATCCCCACTAGGTTGGATTAAAGGAAGATATCGAAGCAGTTCAGAGGCGTAATGCTATATTTGTAGATTAGATCAGCAGGCAAATGTTGCGGAAACCCTCCTTAGCTCAAATGGGAATCCCTAGAGGAAAGAATACTGTCGCGAAAGTTTAAAGAACCGGCTTTGGCGGTAGACTGCAGAACATTTATACTCCCTCTAACGTATAACTCGCGTAAGAGTCGCTAAGACGAGGTACGAGAAATCACGGGTCATACGGAAGAATACAGACAGTCATTTTTCCTTCACTCCTTTTGCGAGTGGAACAGGAAACGCGATGATTAGTAACAGTACAGGGTACCGTCCGCAGTGCAATTGCAGAATATTTACATAAATGTAGGCATAAATCTCGAAACCACCGCAGACGTTCTGCGGATTAAACGGACTACTTTTAGTAAACAACAAATAAAGTAAAATTGGGACGTGGCACACTATCTGCATGTATGGTATAAATAGTGAACATATAATGTTCGTTGAAGGATTTCAACTGAAAATTTAAGGAAAACACTGCTGGTGGACCTTGGGAGGCGTTTTCAAGGAAGACTGAAGATATAATAGTACTCAAGTACCATGATAACATTTTCAAGTGAAATGGAATTTCATAATGAAAGTTCTTTTAAAGGAATAGGATCACGATTACAGAAAATTCTGAGGTCAAGGAGAAATGGATGATGCATGAACTATACGTAATGATCGACGAAAGAAGTAAACTAAAAATCAGTGTAAAGAGGACTGTATATTGGAAACTAGGTAATGTTGAACATCCATCTGACAAGCAAACTACACTTATTGGAGTAAAGATACAACAAGGTTACAAAACAGAAGTAGCTTAAAACGGATAAAAATTTCCCTCTGGAGAACACTGAAATATGAGTAATGTTTTAAGGCAGCTGGATGACGGAATACAACAACTAGAAAACAGGCTGAGATGGAACTATTGGTTGGATGAGCTGTGTATCAGTGACACCAGGAACCTAATGACTGAATTCGTGAACATCGCGGCACAACATCTACTTCAATAAAGGTAACAGATAAGCTGATGCTTGCCATGGAGGCACAAATGGCAACCATCAAGTGCTTCTTAGGGTTAAACAATGCCATTGACACCATCTACCGAGACATTTTACTTCCAAAACTTAGCAGCAGTGCTCTTAATCGATGAAATCTCCTTAAATTTCCTTTCCCCGGAACTCGTTATATCAGAAAACATCTACTTTGTATACCTATTATCTCCTCCTGTATCTGCCACTATCATTATGTTATTAATGTCATAATAATAATAATAATATTTGTTACTATTATCACTATTAGTGGGAGCACTTGCAGGAGTACAAGTGCTGCCAGTAATAACTTAATTAGTTCATAATCAGTATAATTTACCCATATTGGCATGTCATTCTCTCAGATACTTTTAATACTATTTGCCATGTTAAAATTGTTACTTCTTAGGTAAATATGATGTAAAAGATACGGTATGTGTGAACCCTGGTATCATTATAATATTTTCAAGTGAAATAGAATTTCATGATGGATGTTCTTTTAAGGAACTAGGCCTGATGGCCCTAATCGGATCAGTTCAAACAAATTAATAAATAAGGGAAATAGAACAAATGTATAATGAAGATATGGGAGGTATTCTACAAAGGGACGAAAGTGACGTAATACACTGGGATCTCATTTACAAATTCAAATGGCTCTGAGCACCATGGGACTTAACGTCTGAGGTCCTCAGTCCCCTAGAACTTAGAACTAATTAAACCTAACTAGCCACACACATCCATGCCCGAGGCAGGATTCGAACCTGCGACCGTAGCGGTCACGCGGTTCCAGACTGAAGCGCCTAGAACCGTTCGGCCACACCAGCCGGCGATCTCATTTACAATTAGTACCTTTGGAATTGATCTAGGTAGCATGGGAAAACGTAGAGGATATGGTGCCCAAACTAGTGTGTAACCTTTGTGGTACTGGAGTGCTTCTGAACGATCTGAAGAACTTTCGCATAACTGTACCAAAGATAACAACATCAGACGAGATTTGACTAATGCAGCACTCTGAGTTGGTCATCACATACCTCAAACATTTCCCGGTTGTTGCCTGACAAAGACCAATGTTAATGTGGACGGCATGATTATAACGGGCCAGTTAGGATTCAGAAGGGTGAACGAAATAGGACAATCAATGTCAGCCCTGGGATAGATAGAAAGTGCTTTTGAGAAACAATGCTAAAGTAAGGTATCTATTTCTGTTTGTCAATTTTTGTAATTAATTTTCTCTAAATCAAAATAAAATGCACTAAAATTGGGCCATGAAGAAATCGTTGAATCGCTGGAGGCATCTCTACATAGTTACGTGAAAAAAATGTATGAGGCAGCATAAAAAAGCGCTTTTCTGGAAGTTTTATTGTGGATAGTACTGTGATGTATTGAGAGCAGTTGTGAATAATTTTAGGACATTCACGTCGTCTGAAATCGACAGTTCAGCTAGCAAAATGAAATGCTATTGTGTATTGTCTAAAGGGAGAAACGGAAACTAACCACAGAAAAAGTTAGTATTTCTATTAAGGAGAATAATAAATGGCAGTCTATGTGACACAGGCTTAAAACTGTCGCTTTTAATGTGAATGAGAAAGCTGGTTACAATAATTAAGACAATAAAGAAGAAACACATGACGAATCAAAAAACTACAGATTTAGTGAAACAAAATTTTCTCTTTAGTTCCGGAAATAAGGCACATGACTGAGTCTATCAAAATATTGATTTAGTACTGAAAATTTTTAGAATACCCACTTAAAAGATTTGTTCTGAGACATGTGTAGCACATCTTTCGTCTAGGTTACATCAGACATGACAAGTGATCCATTAAGTGGCACAACCAGCGAAGAGTTTCCTTCCTTTCAATGTTTTCGAAAACGATACTCAAAGTTTATTTCCAATCAGTGAAGTATTCTCAGGAGGGTAAAAATACTAAGTGAGATATTTACTTATTCATCCTCTGCATAGTGAATTCTTAAGTGATACTATGCCACCAGTTGCAATTTATGCAAGATATTTGAATCTGTCAGTCCTAATATAGTTCAGAGGAAGGAAGGTTTAGAGTTCCATGTGCTGTGTGCATTAGGGACGGGGCACTGATTCACCAGAAGAGTGGCATGGCAGGAAATCAGCTCTCTGAGTTCTTGTAAGAAATCATCCCAGCGTTCTCTTTCACTGATTTAGGAGAAACGCAAGAAATCAATATCATTGTGTTCGTCGGGATTTTAAACACCTCTCCAAAACAGAAATCTGTTAAACACTAAACCACTTTGTTGTTTACGGAACAGCTGGAAACGGAAAGCACAGTCTTTTACCGGATGGTACAGGTGTTGTTAAACTGAGTGAAGTAGTATCAATACAACTGACAGACTGATACTTATTGTGAAAGTTTTAAACTGTCTTTGCTTAAATGGGCTTGCCTTAATCATTGAAAAGACGGCACACAGTTTCATACTGTAAACAGTATAATATCTGTCAATAAATATAGTATATTAACTGTTCAGGAATTTCTATAGCTAATAATAAATGTAATAATTAATATAGCAACGATCTTGAATGTAGCCTCTTGATATTTCCTTTACAAAAGTTCGTTTGAGGAATCTTACCAAAGCTAAAGCAACTGCTGTGGTCTCGCTCTCTCTTTTTTCTTAATATTCGAGAATTTTTAAGGTTCAATTTGACCTGGTAATACTGAAGAAAGGACTGTACAGACAGCTATAACAGCAAGCTTTCTGGTACAAACATAAGAATTTGACGATAGTTGAATTTTCGGTTAAAAATTCACATTTCAGTAGTAATTCGAATGTATGTTACTTTTGTTGACTTACTAAGTTGGAATCAATGTGAGACAAATTCATAGGGGTGTTCGGATGTATCACGTTGTAAAATATTCTCAGTGTTTTACAGCACAGTGCAAAGGACACCAAGAAATACTCTATCGATAGTAAATGAAATATATTACAGCTGGACCTTTGCAAGTACTTTGAAGACAAGTGTCTTGAGGTACTTTAGAACAAGTGTCGTAAGTCAAATTAAATGTCTCTACATTTGAGGGAATGTTTAAGGTGTAGTGGAATTGGCTGAAGTTAATTAGAAACAAATAAGTAGTATTATTTTTTTAACAGTAAATATATTCATCACATACATTTACATACTTAAGGGATGGATTCTTTGGGTCCGAAGAAGCAGGGAGGTGCTCTGAGATCAGATGATATCGTGGACTGGCAAACATGTGCATCAAGTAGCTTCGTGTGAGGATATTTATGATTACATTAGTATACATCATTACTTTACATTCTTGACAACACCTTCTTAGACTGGTTTCTTACATATACATATATCGAATTCTGTATTTGTACAAAAATACATGACAGATACATACACAGATACAATAACGACTCTAAACTCCATCGCTTCACAATGGAATTAAACCCTGCATTCCTTGTTTATTAGTAGTTACAATCTCACGTTCTTTTATAAGAATATCACATCGCAGTACATAACAATTCTTCCATACATATGTATCACTGTAATTGGTTCCCGTTGTAGACTGACATACACACAAGACTAATAATACACTGCAGTAAAGAAACGTAATATGAAAGCAAAATTTCATGGGCTCAATTAAGAAATCTTGCTGATCACACTACATTCCCTTACCGATAGGATGTATGCAAACACCAAAGGCATGACAATATATGCAATATCACATAAATATGCGTAAATACAAATCTTAGGTAACGTCAACAACTTCAGCAATTGTTATTTACAAACCATGTAAATGTTAGAAAACAAATATAAATAGTTCTACAGTCTTGTTACATAAAAATTCGGACAACGATGATACATATGGCTATCACTGAGCTACATAACCTGAGGGATGTTCTGTGATATAATTCAAAATGATATCATATCCCAGTGTTCATCCAGTCTCCATACTTCTCGGTCGTGATCAAAATCGTCATTGGCCTTCAGTTATGGCACATAAAATCTCAATCGATACGTTTTTGTATCCAGACGATGAAACAGTGACTTGGCTGTTAATTTAGGAAATCTAGTGATGGGTCCGTCGTGGAACATGAAAAATGCTGTTTCCAGAAGGCTGTAGCAACTATTTTAGCCATATGGATGATTCATTGTCACATATTCCTCATAATTATTATGTAGGCGTTGAAGAAGAACATCCTACAAAGAGTCCACAAAATCACTCGTCAGACACTTGGGAGGATGTCAATAACTTACGTAGCTATATCACGTAACATATACGCACATATCAGATACTATTTACATTTCTTCGGAAGTCTGAGATGCATTTGTTATTTTAGTAAATTCAAAGACCCTATAATACTATGAGCTTTTCTTTTACATTTCCCAAAGAAAAACGTACAATAAAAGCTAGTGATAAGAATTACAAAACATTTATTCTACATGTTTCTCCTGTTAGATTATAATTTTTTTGGAACGTATCGCTGCACCACATAACACTGTATTTCTAATCTAAACAACGGGGTGCGAACAGAACGGGAAATCAGGCGTTCACAGTGTTACAGCATAAAAGTAATTGCTGTGGAGTGAGTTTCCAGGCCACCGTTATGAAGTATAAAGATAACGTGGCAATAATAGGTCGAGAAAAAAGTGGTCAATCATATGGTACCACCTTTCAAACTCGCGTAACGCATTGGAAATTGCTGCAAAATCTGTGTTCGCAAGTGTCTCGTTATGGTCGGTTACTGTGTCAGGTTTATCGAATTCCACCATCAGATAAAATTAATTGAGATACTGGAAAACTGTTGGCCGACCAGAATGAGATGAGAGTGATTAAAATAGTTACAAATGTGTACAAGTTGACAATGAAATTTTACTACTGACTGGAATTACTAGTTAACACGTATGTAGCATTTTCTAGATTTTATGAAGTACCATAGAATCTTTCACAGATTGTTTTCTTGGTGAACGAAACGTAAAGCTATTGAATAATCTGAAATTCAGATCCTTAAACACGCGATATGAAACACATATTCTCACAAAAATGTTGCCCACAGTCTTAAAGGCCATGGACGCAGAAACACAGAACACTACTGTTATCAGATGTATCGGATATTGTAACCACATTGCGCAAGTGGCTGATATGAAAAACAGTCCATGTATATGTCTCCTCCTATTAATCTTGGGCTAATAACTATTAACAGCGTCTCTGTATGTTCTATGTAAAATCCAACCTTGTGTCAAACTGCACAGCTGACTTCTCATTTCAAAAACTGACAAACAATGATGAGATATGTTCTGCAGGAAAGAATGACCTCTCTCATCGTCCACAGTGATTAATGCTTTTTTCAATTTCTCCGAAAGTCATTAACAAACAACGAGAATCTGACGCATGAATGAGGAAACAGATTATCACCACAAACGAAGATCAGATATAAGTGTAAACTGAAACGTAAAACACTGGTTGAAAGTACGTGCTCGAAGTCGTCTCAGAACCAGGTCACGGGTTCTAGAATAGCACTGTAGTAACAGAGTTCCCTGCGTACACAGAGATTCATCCTGACAGTACAAGCCCACTAGCTGGGGGTTCCGCCCATTAACACTGCCTTGCTGCCGTCAGATGGGATTGGAGGTTTAGGGAGGATGAGAAAGAGGGATAGTGAAAATTTAATTTTGGAGGCATCCTCTGATCTTGTTTTAGAAGAGAAATTCAAGTCCTGACCCAGGAAAGAGCATTTCACGGATCACTCCAGTACCCATTAGAGAAGTGTTGGATTTGTTTGGAAATACGAGTATTTACCTGAAACCTCGCTCGCAATGTGAACAATGAAATGGCATGCTGTCAACACGAAAGGCTGGCTGTCGACCAATATAATTTGTATTTCTGCTAAAGAATTGTCTAGAGATTACAGTGGGATGGTTCAGCTGTTCAAATACTCCTCCTTCAGGCAGCTGGGTGTCTTGAACAAATGAATGTGTTGGAGATGTTCTGGTCGAAAAACCAAGCTCACCATTCAGCGCTATTTCGCCTTATGGCATTTCCGGACAAGGTGACTCCAGCTTCAGTGTATTGTGGCTCATGTCACACTACTGCGCCGGAAATGAGCAAAGAGGTTGTAAAAGGACAGGGTCAGCAACGAGTGGGAAGTGATCCAGGAGACTAGTAGGACGAATGGGCTATTGAAACGAAAACCTTTTGTAGATGTAGCGGCAGAGGCGATTGCCCATTTGACGGACAGTACACTAGCAGAGATGGTCGCTTTACACCTGTGTTGGCTGCAGCAGGCCATCCACCTTGGAGACCCCAGGCGTACTCTCACGGGCCTCGCTGCTGACGGTGATGTTGGAGCGTGACGTCATGGTGATGGCAGTGGTAGAGGTGTCAACCCTGCTGACAAGCGGTCCGCGTTCGCCAGTCTCCTCGTCCAGCAGCCCAGCAGTTCCGCTGCCATTGGCACTGGTGGCACCGCCGGCTGGGCCGCAACCACGGCCGCCCCCGAGGCCACCGCCGCCCCCGCCGCCTCCGCCGCCGCCGCCGCCGCCGCCGCCGCCTCCGCGCGGCCGTTCCGATCCGGCCCCCTTGGCATGGTGCCGGCGCGGGAAGACACTGTTCTCGTTGTGCAACGTCGCGTTCACGTCCTTGCCGGCGGCGCAGGTGCAAGCCTTCAGGAAGCTCTTCTTGAAGTTGTCACTGAGGAATGCGTACAGAATGGGATTCATGGCTGAATTGGAGTAGCTGAGGCAGCCCGCCAGGAGGAAGATAGTGATGGCGACCCGTGGCTGGCACTGGTTGGGCGGTGTGAAGATGAGCGCCACCTGCGTGATCCAATAGGGCAGCCAACAAAGCACGTACACCGTGATGACGGTCAGCACCAGCTTGGTGACCTTGCGGTGGGAGCGCTTCTTCTCCTTGCTCTTGTTCTTCGGCCCCACCGTTCGCAGTTTCCGGATAACGAGGAAGTAGAAGACGAAGATGAGCAGCAGCGGCACTGCGAAGCTCAGCACGAAGGAGTAGAGCGTGAAGGCGGTCTGCCCACTGAGGTTGCCGCTCTCGGGCCAGATGATGTTGCAGCTATTGGGCTCCTGAGCGAGCGTCCGCGCGTACATGATGACC
Organism: Schistocerca cancellata; assembly: GCF_023864275.1. Classification (NCBI taxonomy): domain Eukaryota; kingdom Metazoa; phylum Arthropoda; class Insecta; order Orthoptera; family Acrididae; genus Schistocerca; species Schistocerca cancellata. Next base: position 1,063,298,704 of record NC_064626.1, on the reverse strand, counting down.
GGCACCATCAGCAGGGCGCTCGCGGTCCACGCCATCAGGGACACCACCTGCGAAAAAAAAATCGATAATTAGTAGACCACCTTTTCTTGAGTATCTCCATAGCTGAGAAACCAGTGCGTCTGACTACAATGCAGAACACCCAGGTTCAGTTCCCAGAAGTGTCAAGTATGTTCACTCGATCTCGTTGGGCCAATGAAGGAGCTATTAAATTTATAAATAGGAGCCCCGAGGTTACGAAATCTGACATTAGCTGGAAGAGAAGTGTACTGGACACATGCTCCTCTATACTGCCTACAAGTAATACCATTTGTGGAAGATGGTGAAGTGGCAGTTCACCATCGCACAATTTTACGGAGTTCCATTTTATTTTATTTGCTTATTTATAATGAAACATCATATACAGCTCACATAAGAACTGACAGTAATGTATTGATGTTAACGGAATTTCCTGGAAGATTAAAACTGTGTGGCAGACTAGCACTCGTACTCGCTTAATAAGTCACAATCTATTGATATTGATCACATTTCTCAGCAAATCTAAACTGTGTGCCGAGTCCGGACTCGAACCAGGAATGTTGCCTCTGAAGGAAACGAGCTTAGCGACTGATTTATCTACACACTTTCTTTCGGCTTTAATTCCTACAGGACGTCTCTCCAACATTTCGGACTTCCGGTCTCTTTGATGTGATTGAAACTGATAGCAATGATAAAGATTTTTCACAGCATCAGGCAATATGAATTTCGATAAATATGTATGAACTGTAGTGCGCCGCCTACCACTAATCAAATAAAAAAAACGAAATAACTAAACAGGAAAGGAGACATTAGGTACAGCGAAAGCAGAAGCGAAGTTACCATGGGTAAACCAGGAGATAATCGAGCTTATGGATGAAAGAAGAAAATTTATTTATCTTAAAAAAGAGGTAGGAAAGAAGCAATACATATTGTTTAGGGATTATATTAACAGAAATTGCAGAACAGGGTAATTCAGGTAGATGACAAAAACATGATATGATTGCAGGAAAAATTTGAAGCCCGGCACAGGAATACTAAACGCAACGTTGAGAAGAACTGTTCCGAAGTGTAACAAAAGAAATAGAGGAAGATGATGTTCAAGAAGCAGCTGATCCAATAACGCGGTCAGAGTCTGACAAAGCGCTGAATGATCTGAGCTCAAACAAGTTAGGACAAGTCGGTGATAACCTTTGAAGAAACTAATATATGCGAGAGTTGTAGAAGCAAGCAAGACTTATACACTACTTAAACTTATTCTAAGAACAACACACACATCCATGCCCGAGGGAGGACTCGAACCTCCGGCGGAATCTGTGACATGGCATCTTTGAAATTTGAAAATCCGAGACACGTGTGCTTTACCATCAGATTTCCAGGAAAGCTTTGCCATCACATAACCAAAGCAGGCAAGATAAATGTGTAAATATCGGACGGTTAGTCTGATAAGTATTTTCTTTCTGAGGAAGGAGACGATGAACACAGATCAATTTTAGTACATCACGGAAGCAGATCAGACGCATTCGTTTTCCGGTTGGTCGTTATCTGATGTACAGAAGCTTTAAACAACCATTACATGCAAGTCTACAGATATGAGAGCATATGTAATATTAATATGACAAAAAAAGGTATGAAATAAATCAAAAGTAAATATCAGACTGTTTTCAAACTCTTGTAAATTATATTAATCAAAATATAAGTTTTCCTTTCCAAAACCTCACTCTTCATCGAAGTTAACTGTTTATAAGTTCCTAAGCTCCGAAGTAGAGAGAGAAGCTACATGGTCAAAGAAATCTTTTACTGAGACTGAATTAAAAGAAATTTACTACGAAAAACAGCGTTGTTCATAAGTACCTCCGGGACGGACTACAGAAAATGATTGTGTGAAACGTACAAGGCATATAGAAAAATGATACATATCAGCTGATAGAGCATTTCTCCATGTCTCGATTCGTCATAACAGTACGCGCTACGGCGTAGTTGCACTAGATGACAGGCGTGTCAGAACATGCAGACAAATTATCTGCTCTGTACTGTCGCATCGAATTATTTGGCGCCTGCAGACAGGCAATCCAATGAACAGGTTTCCAAAGCAAGCCGTCGTTGCGGCTTGTCCGACAGCAGTAGCGGCGACTTCAGTGTATTTATTAACGTCTGCCACGGCACAAGCGATGCACTTATTGAGGACCTCTAATGTGAATTGGTGCTCTATCGACTGATATGTGTATATTTTATGTACGTCTAGCAGTTTTCGCACAATCGTCTTCTGAAGCCACGGAGGTACCAAAATCAGCATAAGTAGAATGTTGTAAGATGAAACAAGACAAGTTTGTGCTAAGAAGTATGTGATGCAGGGTTGCGGCTTGTTACCACTGTTCAACGTGTGCGCAGAAGAACCAAGTAAGGAAATGAAGAATATTTTAGAGGAGGGATGAAGAGTAAGGGGAATATATGGCAAGGTTTTCAGAAGACATTGTCCTTCTGGCTAAGTGTAAAGAAGACGTAGAAGATCTGTTTAAGGGAATGGACAGCACACTTAGTCCTTAATATGGATTAAGGATAAACAAAGGAAATACGTAGGTGATAAGGAGTTGTAGAATGGAGAACAACGACTTGTTCAACATCAGAATTGAGAACGACACAGTAGCGGAATATGAGAAATAATACTACTGTCTAGGGAGCAAGATTACCCAGGATAAATGAAGCAAGGAATATATCAGGAGTAACTGGTACCAGTGAACAAAGACATCTGCAATAAAAGAGCTCTACTGCTGTCAGATATTGAGTTGGATACGAGAATACAGATGCACACAGCTAGCAAAAATTACATTTTATAAATTTTGACCAGAACTTGGCTTCTTCTTGTGCAATCTCCGAGGCCTGATATAAGTCATCTTCCATGCAGAAGTTTGGACACAATCGACACTGAAGCATATGTTTAACTGTTTGATCTTCTCTACAGTCGCACTTAACACTGCCTTCTTTGTCTTAGTCCATCTTGCCCCATGAACCCTGGATATGACGACTCCTGATCTCAAAAGACTTCTATGTCATCCATCCCTTGTCATAATCAGTTGCTAGACTTTCAGATACAATTTCCAGCCGGAGGGAAGGGGGTCCTTAACTTTATGCAGTTGTAACCTGGCTATTTTATTTGTGACAGGGGGTACATCTGACGTTCTGAGAAAGCTCTTTCCGGATATCCATTTTAGCACATGCATTCCACGTCCATGTAATGGATGAGGTACTGCCTGCTCAATTTTCTTCCTTTCCTAGTCTCCTACTATTTCTCTTCGAACATAACGTGGAACTGTTCCCCCCAGGTGGTGAAGCCAAACGGTTGGAATAGATTTTAACCAGCCTGTTGCAAGTCTGGATGTGCCGTTGAAGGCTACATCCAACTGTAGCCGTTGAGGGCTACATCCAAATGTTTGGCTTGATTTGAATTGTACCAAACAAGAAACGGGTACCCTGGAACATAATAATACAGTGGCATTGCAGAAGCTCGATTGGTTTGGGCTTGACTACCCCACTGTGAACAAGCCTGTTTTCTAAGGAGATGTTTCTGACGGAAACTTTCAACTTGGTGTTCATTCAATGCTTCTTGTGTGAAAGAGATCTGCCGAGTGTCGTTCTTAGGTATTTTGGAATATCACATTGTTTTAATTTAACGCATGAAGAGGGAAAGTCGTCAAAAATAATAAGCGGCAGAGCACTGGCGCGTATAGTGCAAGGGACGAAGCGTTTATTTGGAGACGAATAGACTTGCACGGGATACAGTAGTGTTGGAGAGCTACATCAAACGACTCTTCGGACTGAATACCACAATAACAAAATGGTGGAATTTCATTCTTTTGGCGCCTTGTACGCATGCTTATTATGATCAAAGTTACGGTTTTCCAAACATAAAAAAAAACTGAAAGCACAATATGACCGAGTACAGGCAGAGAATGTGCTACTGAAGAAGCATATCAAGCAACTTACTTTGCGACAGATAACAGTACAGTCAGAAACTTGGGTTGCTGGTTTGAAAAAAATACTATGCAATTTAGCTTCTGATATGTTAAATATTGAAAATGTAACGTATCTGTTGAAATTTTTGGAACTTCAAGCTAGAGGTGAAATAACATAATATTTACAGCAGTTAAGAAAATTTGCTGCGACCCAACATTTTTAGTCTACCAAGCAATATAGCTACTTTCGATAGTTTGTGGAAATTATCTCGCCCAAGAACACACCGCTGTAATTACTGAGAAGTTCCTTATTTATAAACAGAAATCATCCTTTATAGTAACTGAACTCTAGGTAGAAAGATATTGTATAAAATTTATAGGGCTAAAATTGCTCCTGAAGAGTTATTTAATCTGCAGTATAACTCGTCTACGTAAATCTAAATCTTTTTAAAAAATGGTTCAAATGGCTCTGAGCACTATGGGACTTAACATCTGAGGTCATCAGTCCCTTAGAACTTAGAACTACTTAAACCTAACTAACCTAAGTACATCACACACATCCAAGCCCGAGGCAGGATTTGAACCTGCGACCGCAGCGGTCGCGTGGTTCCAGACTGAAGCGCCTAGAACCGCTCGGCCACACTGGCTGGCCCTATATTTTTTAAACAGAGAGATAAAGTATTAAGACGAATGTATACCTAGCTCGTTTTATTTAAGGGTCAGTGAAACCACTGCAAAATAGGTGTCAATGAGCTTACTACAGAAACGAAATGCCAATGAAAACACTGTAAAAAGGAAATTTCAGTAAAATATCGTGAAAATGAAGTGTCTGTTAATTACAGGGTGTACATAAAGTTAGGGAATACTTTCAATAATTTATTGCACAAGAATCAAACGTTCTACAGATACCATAAATATGTCATTTTGAAGAGCAACCCTGAAAGTTTTTTTTCATGTATACCGCCACAGCGTAGTTTAGTAATTTGCCGATAGTCAGCGCTAGTCGCAAACATGGCGACCATGCAAAAGAAGGTGACAGCTGTTTCATGAAATGGCCTCCCCGATCACCAGATCTCACTCCGTGTGACTTTTTTCTGTGGGAACACATTACAGATATGGTGTATGTATCTCGTCTACCACGTGATGTAGCAGAGCTCTGGGAGAGAATACGAGAAGCGACTGCCACAGTCGACGATGCCATGCTGAGACAGGTATGGCAAAAATTCGATTACCGTATAGACGTCTGCCGGGTCACTCATGGTGCACATATCGAATGTTTGTAAAAATAAACTTTCAGACTTTCTCCTCAAAATGCAATGTGTATGACATCTGTACCATGTTTAGTTCTTGTAAAATAAATAATTTAAAATATTTCCGGACTTTATGTACACCCTGTATATTATTTTTTGAAAATTATTATTATTATTATTATTATTATTATTATTATTGAATTACTTCTGTTAACTGTTTGTAATACATTTTAATAGTATTCTCGCCTATAGTACATCGGCGTATGAAACTGTGAGTATCCTTAAAATACAGAATTTCTGCGCCAGTCACGTTTCTGTTAGTTCACCACAAAGCATTTTGAAGCTTACTCCATAGACGTCAGGTGGTACCTGCTCAAAATGGATTGATTTATATTCAGTTTGCGAGCAACAAGAGGTTATGAGCGGACGAACATGTTTTGATTCTCGCTGAGATCGAATGTTCAGCCGGTGGTTCGCATCTTCCCAACGCGATATATTCGATGCCGTTGTTCAATGTCTTCATCACCCGTCCCTCGAGACGTGTTGGGAAGACGTGAACCATCGGCAGAATGCCCGTTCACAACGAAATGTCAGCGAATCGCCGGGAAAGTGTAAGAGACTTGATTCGTCTTGTATTTTTATCCACATCGAAAAATTTGTCCATATTTCGATTAAAACTTTCCTTGTTGCTGCCAGTATACACAGAAATCCCCGCCATTAGCTGTTTTTTTTTTTTGAGAAGATATTTGAAATTAATCAAAGGCAATTTCCACGGGATAGACATAGCAGATGACGCCCTTGACTACCGATAGAATAACGGACGGGAATTCAGTTTGCTTCAAACTAGCGAAGGTATAGCCACTCTATGAAATTTAAACTCAATGACATCAACACATGGATCATATAGTATATCTCTTTGGTGTATTGTATTGTATTGTATGGAACCGGGGACCTAGAAACGACGGAGAGGCTCCGTCCCCGCCGCAGCAGCAGTGGTCCACAACCCCACGACGGCTACCGCAGTCCATTTCACCCCTCCGCCGCCCCACACCGAACCCAAGGTTATTGTGCGGTTCGGCCCCCGGTGGACCCCCCCAGAGTACGTCTCAAAAAAAAAAAAAAAAGTTCAAATGTGTGTGAAATCTTATGGGACTTAACTGCTAAGGTCATCAATCCCTAAGCTTACACACTACTTAACCTAAATTATCCTAAGGAGAAACACACACACGCATGCCCGAGGGAGGACTCGAACCTCCGCCGGGAGGAACGTCTCATACCAGACGAGTGTAACCCTAATGTTTGCGTGGTAGAGTAATGGTGGTAAACGCGTACGTGGAGAACTTGTATGCGCAGCAATCGCCGACATAGTGTAACTGAGGCGGAATAAGAGGTCCAGCCCGCATTCGCCGAGGCAGTTGGAAAACCGCCTAAAAACCATCCACAGACTGGCCGACTCACCGGACCTCGACACAAATCCACCGAGAGGATTCGTGCCGAGGACGAGGCGCTCCTTCCTGCACGGAAAGCCGTGCTTTAGACCGCACGGCCAACCGGGAGGGCTATCTCTTTGGTTACTAGAGATAATGTTAGAGTCAGATGAAGTCTCTGTCTCCTTGTCGAGTAAACGTGGTCTGTCCAGTCCTGTAAGACAAAAAGGCCGTAGACTTTGGTGCCACCTCAATATTATCATCACTCATCCGGTGCACAGTTGGTTGATAGAGCAACGCACGTCTGATCGGTCTTTCACTGTAACCATTCTGACGAAAGGTGAACTCAAGATGGGCTAATTCAGCTGACAAACTCTCAGGGCCCGAGACGACGTGGGCCCTCTGAACTAAGGTACGAAGTACCCCTTCACAGCCGGTCGGTGTGGCCGTGCGGTTCTAGGCGCTTCAGTCTCGAACCGCGCGACCGCTACGGTCGCAGGTTCGAATCCTGCCTCGGGCATGGATGTGTGTGATGTCCTTAGGTTAGTTAGGTTTTAGTAGTTCTAAGTTCTAGGGGACTGATGACCACAGATGTTAGGTCCCATAGTGCTCAGAGCCATTTGAACCATTTTGAACGAAGTACCCCTTCACAGCCGGCCGGTGTGGCCGTGCGGTTCTAGGCGCTTCAGTCTGGAACCGCGCGACCGCTACGGTCGCAGGTTCGAATCCTGCCTCGGGCATGGATGTGTGTGATGTCCTTAGGTTAGTTAGGTTTAAGTAGTTCTAAATTCTAGGGGACTGATGACGTCAGAAGTTAAGTCCCATAGTGCTCAAAGCCATTTGAACCATTTTTTAACCCCTTCACACTGAGCCGGATGATGACAACTATCAAGCGTGTAGGATACAAGTTGTGTGAATAGACTTCCTATAAACGGCATTTCCCAGCATACGATCCGCCTTCCTCTTGATCAACACATCAAGGAAGGGAAAACAGCCATCATTTTCCACCTTCATTGTGAAAAAAAAAATCTTTGGGTGGATTGAATTCAGGTGTTCTAAAACATCGTTCCAACTGTAACTGTCACGAGGCCAAAAAACGAAAGTACCGTCTTCATATCTCGAAAAACACGCAGGTTTCCAAGTCACGCCAAGGAACTTCGAATTCTTCCATAAACAAATTGATAATAACAGATGACAACGGACTTCCCATCATAACTCCATTTGGTGGTAGTACCGTTCACTGAATAAAAAGTACGTGTAAGTCAACACGTTCGTCAATTCAGCACCAAACCTAACCTCAGTGAACCTTAAAGAATCAGACAGAGAAATGCAAGTGAAGGAGACACCACATCAAAACTTACTATTTGGAGAATATCAAAGTCATTCAACGCATTCCCTGTAATCGACGAAAAAATCCGCCGAGTTCATGTGATGCTCGCACCGACCTACCATAGGGCTCAACAGAATAGTAAGGTGTTTTGCTACACAATCTGTCGGGGGCCAATGTTACTCACAATCGGCCTAAGAGGAAGTTCTTCCTTGTGGGCCTTCGGAAGATCACATAGCCAAAGGGCAAGAGCACAATATGAATTAAGAATCTTAACAGTCTACTGCGACAAGAAACTTTTCTTTAGGAGGCTGTTAGTCTTTCACTCAACACTTTTTGTGGGTGCAATTATGTTATATGACGACATGGTCGGAGACCGTGGCTGTTATTTGAAGACAAATGTTGATGGTGTTAAAACAGCAACGAGCCACAAATTTATTTTCAGTTCCTTTATTCAAAAGGTGCCACTACCGGCTTCGAATAATTACGATTAATCTTCAGACGGTTTTCATGCTTTCATTACAGGTGGTGCGGTTTTTTACAGATTAATTGTGAAATGTCGGTTTGTAGTGTTTATTTTCATAGTCCAAGAGATGTGAATACATTCCCACTGGATTCTTATTTTTGCACGTGTAAGATTTTCTCACTGAACACTTTAGATTTGTCACAGAATAGATTTCTAACACGCACCCCATGTTTTGATACATACAAAGTGCTTAAAAACATATTGTGAGAGTCGTAAGCATGCCTCTGAAGTGATCGCACGTATTTTTGAGCAAACAATGTAATTTAAGCTTTGTTAACGTGGAAAATCAGAAGACCGTATGACATACTAAAATATGACAAAATATATTTAATTAAAAACAAAAAATTTGCAACAACCATCTTCAAACGCGAGAATTTCAGCTTCAAGAATCAGCCCCCAAGACACGAAGAACCAGAGCCATCTCAACATGACAAGCTAAGTAAACTAGAAAGTTTATTGTAATCTCTGCTCGTCTCAAATCTTCATAAAAGACTAATGTGGACAATACAAGGAATTAGGAAGGAGGGGGGGGGGAGATTACAACGTGCATTTCATGACCGTGTAATGGATTAGATACCCCCTACTCCATTTTCTTCTTTTTCTTGTTCGCAGCTATTTCTCTTCGAACATAAGGTGGAGTTGTTCCTACCAGGTAGTAATGGCACACGGTTGGAGTAGATTTTAAACAACCTGTCATAAATATGTGTGTGTCGTTGAGGGCTACATTCACCTCACCTCTTTGGCGTGACGTGAATTACACCAGACAGGATAGGTTAATTCTGGAGCGGAAAACACAGTAAACTGCAGAAATTCGAATTGTTTCGGCTTGTCTATCCTACAGTGAAACAGACAGTTTTCTTAGGACATTGTTTCTGATGGAAACTTTCAACTTGGTGTTCATGCAGTACTTCTTGTACATAAGAGGTGTGCCAACTGTTGTTCCTAGGTATTTTGGAAAATCACATTGATCTGATTCAACCCCTGACGAGACTACCTTTATTTTTCGAGCGGCTTCTCTGTTTCTGAAACTGAAATCACACACTTGTGTCTTAGATGGATTTGATTTATTGTTTGCACCATAGTATCTTGACAGTCCTTCAAGAGCATTAGTGACTGTGTTTTCCACTGATTCATACCTCAGTGCTCCATGTGGGAAGAGCGAGATTGTCAGTACAGAAGAAACTCCGAGTATTGAGGGCCATGGGTTGCTCTTTTGTATATACACTACTGGCCATTAAAATTGCTACACCAAGAAGAAATGCAGATGATAAACGGGTATTCATTGGGCAAATATATTATACTAGAACTGACATGTGATTACATTTTCACGCAATTTGGGTGCATAGATCCTGAGAAATCAGTACCCAGAACAATCACTTCCGGCCGTAATAACGGCCTTGCTACGCCTGGGCATTGATTCAAACAGAACTTGGATGGCGTGTACAGGTACAGCTGCCCTTGCAACACGATACCACAGTTCATCAAGAGTAGTGACTGGCGTATTGGTACGAGTCAGTTGCTCGGCCACCATTGACCAGACGTTTTCAATTGGTGAGAGATCTGGAGAATGAGCTGGCCAGGGCAGCAGTCGAACAGTTTCTGTATCCAGAAAGGCCCGTACAGGACCTACAACATGCGGTCGTGCATTATCCTGCTGAAATGTAGGGTTTCGCAGGGATCGAATGAAGGGTAGAGCCACGGGTCGTAACACATCTGAAATGTAACGTCCACTGTTCGAAGGGCCGTCATTGTGAACAAGAGGTGACCGAGACGTGTAACCAATGGAACCCATACCATCACGCCGGGTGATATGCCAGTATGGCGATGACAAATACATGTTTCCAATGTGCGTTGACCGCGATGTCGAAAAACACTGATGCGACCGTCATGAGGCTGTAAACAGAACCTGGATTCATCCGAAAAAATGACGTTTTGCCATTCGTGCACCCAGGTTCGTTGTTGAGTACACCATCACAGGCGCTACTGTCTGTGATGCAGCGTCAAGGGTAACCGCAGCCATGGTCACCGAGCTGATAGTCCATGTTGCTGCAAACGTCGTCGAACTGTTCGTGCAGATGGTTGTTGTCTTGCAAACGTCCCCATCTGTTGACTCAGGGATCGATACGTGGCTGCACGATCCGTTACAGCCATGTGGATAAGATGCCTGTCATCTCGACTGCTAGTGATACGAGGCCGTTGGGATCCAGCACGGCGTTCTGTATTACCCTCCTGAACCCACCGATTCCATATTCTGCTAACAGTTATTGGATCTCGACCAACGCGAGCAGCAATGTCGCGATACGATAAACCGCAATCGCGATAGGCTACAATCCGACCTTTATCAAAGTCGGAAACGTGATGGTACGCATTTCTCCTTCTTACACGAGGCATCACAACAACGTTTCACCAGGCAACGCCGGTCAACTGCTGTTTGTGTATGAGAAATTGGTTGGAAACTTTGCTCATGTCAGCACGTTTTTGGCGTCGCTATCGGCGCCAACCTTGTGTGAATGCTCTGAAAAGCTAATCATTTGCATATCACAGCATCTTCTTGCTGTCGGTTAAATTTCGCGTCTGTAGCACGTCATCTTCGTGGTGTAGCAATTTTGATAGCCAGTAGTGTATATTGAATACTTCCTTCAATACGCAATGAACCTACATAGGTTGAATTCCTGGGTCAGGTTATGGAGCTGAGTTAACAATAGACGATCATTGACGGTGATGAACCCTGCTGATAATTCTACAAATATTTCTACAGTTACCTTAGAAGCTACGAAACAGTCTACTACTAACTCCGTGAGATGCAGGAGTTGTCCAGTAGAACTTTTTTTAGGACGAAATCCAGCTTGCTTAGGTATAAGTAACGGTCAATTACAGGTGGAAGGCAATTTAAGATCAATCTTTCTAGAAGTTCTTAGAGGTGGTACGGCAGTGGAACTGGTTTGCAGTTCGTAGTATTGGGCCCATATTTGTAATGTTATAGCAGGGCTACCACAGGTTTCCGTGAGTGTACATCTGACTCACAACATTGATTGAGGTGAAAGGTGGAGCATCGAAATCCCCACAAGAAGAAACCGGGAGCATTTCAAATTTGGTGTCATCCAAGGAAGTTGTAAAAGAAGAATTGAGAGGAGCGGAGATTACAGCAAACTTTCTAGTTTACTCACCTTGTCATGTTGAGTTGGCTCCACTTCTTCGTGCTAAAAGAATAGCCGAGGGAAAAAAAATCTATGGATGTCTCTTACCAAAATATGGGGTAGGTTAGATGACATTTGCTGCGACGTTCAGGAGTAAATTATAGGCTGGGAACGGTTGCAGGACGAAATACTGGGATATACAGGATGCTGTATGTAGTAATCACGTAGAAACTAAAGGATTAGCACGATGCAGGGGCAGACGGGAAATGGCATTAAGTCAGCCGATAGACTGACGAGAACAGCAGGGTGATACTAAAGGCTGAAAACTGAGGACAGCTACTGAGATTTCGGAGGAAAGTTAGAAATCTGTTAAAACAGTGAACACTGCAAATTAAAATATAGGTTCCGAAGAAATAGCTCCTTCGATATTTTGGCGGCTAGCGCCTTCGATGTAGTAGGCCTAATTAATGGTTTTATCCATTTTTCACTGCAGCAGAACACTTAATTGTATCATGAGGTGAAGAAGCTAGTGTGATTTATTATTAAAGGATGGGTAGAATTCTGTCATCACAAACGTGGAGGACGTTGAACGGTTTAAAACAGCTGTTCTGAACCCGTTTCTTTTCGTGTTATAGAGGGTGTAAATGGTACCTGTTTACAACGTGACACAGTGGTGTAGTGGAAGTCGAGACGTGGAATTTGATGTCGGAAACTTGCGGCCTATTAAGCCGGGAAACAGCCTCAATTTGGCCAACAAAACTCACCTAAGCTACAGCGCATGCGCGCCGCGCGAGATTTTATCTGAAATCGCCCTTGAGCAGTGGCGGCTCGTGATTATATATTCTGGGTGTTCACAAATTTTTAGATCCACATAAATTTGAGAGTGTGGACTTTAAATCATCTGCTATGTAACAGAGTTTGTACAACTACAGCCACTGCCAATAATAATAATAACTTGTCTGAAAAAGAAACAATGCTTTCGTGGAATTTTGTTGTTTTGCACATAACATAAACATACAGTTTAGGGAAATAACGAAATAATATTTACGTTTTCCATACTCCCCGTTTCGCATTTTTGTGTTAGAGGAGTTTTCGTTCTTTTTTTTTCGGATATACGTACAAGATCCTTATCATATGTATTAGTCCACGAAATAACTTCCGCGACGTTCTTACGTTGCACCTACACAACAACTTACGCTTATTGTTCAAGTGTGTGTGAAATCTTATGGAACTTAACTGCTAAAGTCATCAGTCCCTAAGCGTACACACTACTTAACCTAAAGTATCCTAAGGACAAACACACACACCCGTGCCCGAGGAAGGACTCGAACCTCCGCCGGGACCAGCCGCACAGTGCATGGCTGCAGTGCCGAAGACCGCTCGGCTGATCCCGCGCGGCTTACGCTTATTAGACACGTCTTCGTTAAATGGTCGCCTGTAGGAGCGCGGATTTGATTTCATTACTTTCTGAGTCAACGGATCTGGTCCGGGAGGCCTTAATTCCTTTGCGACTGACTTATCCTGGTAATTCTCTTCTCTGTTAGCAGATTCAGCAGAGTTCATGTTGACAAAGCAGACGAAAGCCGATTCCAGTACTGTAAACAACCAACTCCAAACTGGCGTTTCTGTATATGATTAAATTCAGGTAGCAATGTCTACCAGCGTATTCACTTGACTAGAATACACATGAGGCACTGAGAACCGTAGGGACCAAAGACACATCGTCTTTGACCCCACATTTAAGTGAATATCAGACAAACCAGATTTTCATGAATGTTTGTATATACAGTGGGCCTACAGTACAGATGAACCTGACCCTCCGTAAGACCGACAGATGCCAGAAGCATGAATAATTGCCACAATCTCAGAATCGACGATGTTGTGCTTTACGCTTCTGAGCTCCTCAAATGGATTATTGTATGATAAAATTCAAAACTTATTATCTCATTCAGAAACCAACAAAATAGGTTTTTATGTCAGTACACATACTGACATCCGACCTAATTTTACAATATAGTGAGTGAACTGGCGTGCCTGAGGAGTGTGCTGCAGTCTAGAGGTATTTATGCCAAGCGAACTGGAATGAAAGTCTGCTGTAGTGTGCTACCATCTGACGTAAACTTGTAGTTCAGTGGTAAGGGCTAGCTGTGCACGCTGTGGACTATGCACATTGTTTATCAAATCTGTATGTATTTGGCCCGTAGGGCAATTACGCCACGCCAGTTGGAGATGCGCAAAAGCTCCTTAAATCGTGCACGACTGACTCTGAAGCCAAGTTTCACAAAGTCTAGAGTAGCAATGTAGCATACGTGGTAGATTTAGTGCCATATATTTCAGATTACCGCTTCTACGTTACGTCTAGCAGCATTCAAAGAAAAATAACCAAACAATCCGCAAGGTATAAAAAGTTAGGGTGTTTACATGTTCTCGTACTCTTACACAGCAACCGCCACTGTGCTTGAATATTAAAAATTCCTATTTCTTGCACGAACATAATGCAAAATTGACGGTTGTGTAAATTTTACCTCAAGGTATTGCGAATTTTAACACCACGAAATTAACGATTAAATCGTTTTGTTTTTCTGGCCTCCTTACTACGAATCTACAGTGTTTGTAAGTGCCAAGTTTACATCGAACTGTGAACGTAAGTGGTTTTTGCATGAAGTTAAGAAAAGAATTTTTCTTTCGTTATCCTCACGAGGAAGTTTAAATTAATAATGTTAACGAAATATCCGACTAACAAGCTGGTGGTCTAAGAGAGCGAGAGGATATTGAAAATCTCGCACGCCGCACGTGCGCTATGGCTCTGACTTTCGAACTTCAATTTCAAGCTGTTTCACGGCTTGGTAGACCACAGGTGTCCTATATCAAATTCCTAGTCTCGACTTCCCCTACACCACTGTAGTACGTTGTAAATACCAAGTAGATCAATGATCTGCCACTAAACACTAGAACATTTTTCTCTTTGATGATGACAAAAAGGGCGTATAACGTCAAATAAATCATGTAGATAATACTGTAGTCATTAACATCAGTAGGTGCTTATAGAGAATAGGTTAACTGCAATAAAACGCAATACTTATACGTGAGAAAATGTTTGACTCAAAGCTGCAATAATATTTCGTTATTATTACAACCAATTTCGGTAAAATCCCATGGTCGTGGTGTGAAAGAAGACTAATATTATTCACATCACTTTACACATACTGGCATGGAACCGAAACCGATAGTAATAAAAAAGGAAGATTAATGTTGCCTTGTGCCTTGCGCTTCCCGAAGTATATTGTAACGCCGGAAATGCATTCCTCCTATTTACATCTATAGTACTATAAATTTTTTTCTTTATTTTGTTACCTGAAGATATGACATTCCTGTGTCTTTATATATTGTAATTGTTTTACTATTTGTATATATATATTTATGCATTTATGTCGACGAATAATTGTTTTGTTTTGTAAATATTATTTGCATTTTTACGCTGGGTCTTGCCTAGGGAAAACTATGCTATCGAACGATTACATCGATAGGTCGTGTGGAGAACCAAAGTGTGTAGGGTCTTTGGTAGGGTGAACTCTGCCGCGTGGAGCGCGAGCAGAGAGGAGTCTGGCTGGGGTGGTGCAGTGGAGCAGGTGTGTTGTGTGACGTTCCCGCGAGTTGCCGCTCTTTCGGGGTTGGGCAGCATGTAATTGCGCTCGACTTGCTATGATAGTTTCTGAGACGGTGTCGCGGACGGGAAGCATTAGCTGGCGCACATCAAGAGCCCGTTTCGACTGATGACCGTGTCGAGAAGAAGGCGCGCCAACATCCAGCTTCTGCAACAGCGACGGCCGACAATGAGTGACTGTCGCCACCTCCTCGATCGACGGCTTCAAACCTTCAATCAACCAACAAGGAAGACTGGAAGCACGTAAAGTTTTAGAACTGTATGGCAGACCTCAGCTTTTCAAACTGTTCCATTTTCATAGCTAAATTACAGCAATGTAGCATGAAGCTTTGTTGCTCATTGTCCCAATTGCATTACCAAGCAGGGTCCCTTCCTTTTCTGGAATGAACCCGAGTGTCGTTGAAATTCAAACGCCAGCATCATTCGATTTCACTGCTTTAATTTCAAAGGTCAGTTAAGGTATTCACAGCTGGCTACAATATTTAGATTACACAAGCACAAATTAAGAGTGCGAGTTTCGTTACCATATTTTAACTTACCTGTGACTGCAGCTGAGCTTGGTACGTACTAAATTTTACTAGTGTTAATTGTTCAGAATCATTTAATTCAAGTTCAAAGTTAAATCTCTTATTTCTAAATTGCGTAGATTCAAGTAGCTTTTGAAATGATTGTTGAGGTAGTCCAAGACTAACCGTATTTTACTGAATTTCGATGTGCTTCAGAAAGAAAGCTCACTGTTAACTTCAGTCACTAAATTAACTTTCGATTTTCCGGTTTTATTAATTCTTTTGCTAAATTAAGTCAGAGTGTAGCGAAATTTATTACTTCTGACAAACTTTCAGTTTTCACACAACATGTGTCAACCTTCAGTTGCCACGTTTCTAGTGTTAATTATATGTGTAATAACCTCTTTTTTTCAGTTACTATAGTAATTGTCCTTAGGACTGGCGACCGTAATTTCCCCCAAATCTCAATTACCGCTAGTTAATTGTTAACGTAACGGCCGCACATTTACTTTCTTTATTAACTTTACCCCTTTTCAAAATTAATTTCCACCAGTTTCATTTGCATTTTTCCTTTCATTTAGATGTAACCTTTTCCTCCCTCTTTACCAACAAATTAACTTCGGTGACGATTGCTTTTCCCAAATTTCCATTAGGTACACGCGGTTTAATTTTTCACTGTCATTAAGGTCGATATGTGAGGGGGATGTTACAATATAACGACTTCTGAAGTCATCTAAAAATTTGTGATACATATGGTTTCTGACACGGAACTCTCGTAAAAGCGAAACTGTATCGCCCCAAGGATGTCAGAAAGTTAGTGAAATCGACCATTTTACAGTTTTAGTACTGATAATAGTATGACGTTCAAGACTTTGTGCAGAAACTGAATGCTGCTAACTTCTCTAAAAGAATACTTGCACTGTCCCTGACACTATATGTCATATAGTGTTATAGTTTGGAACAATTCTGTACACTCGGCAAGGAGATTCTTAGTGAAACTGATCTGCTCTGACAGTTCACGAACTTCATATGGCGGTTTCAGGCGTCTCGGATTTCTAAGTCTGTCATCCATGTAATAATTTTGCATAGTGAGACATGTTAATAATGTTGACTTGTGAGACTAGGTGACACTGTAACACAGCATTACTACTGAAATGTTTAGATATGTTCTCTGTAGCGACTATGATTTTTATGTATTATCAAGTTCGCCACTGTGTAGACGTTGCAGGCTAAACTTGAAGAATACGTCTATTATAAACATAATGTTATCTGAAACAGTTACAAATAATTTTGTAAAGACTGGATAGTAGACAAGTAGAATTGTCACGGACTTTTATTATAGCGATTCACAGAAGAGTGGTTCAAAGGAAGTCTCTGTAGTTGGAATTTTCCTCTCGTAGAGGAGATATTATAATTATTGCCGCGCCGAGATGCTACTTCACACCTTCGGCATCTAAAACTGTAAGATCGACACACTTCAGGTTTTTAGCTTTATAAAAGGATTGCCCATTTTTTATGTGACCTGGACAATATACTTTTTGAGTTAACTTTAACAAATTCATAGTCACCATTATCCCAAATCAGTATTAAGCGGAATAGGATCCCTGTCCGATTTCCTTCTGTTCTGGCGTCACATTATGAACGCAAAAAATTGAATAATGTTCAAGACAATCAGTTCGCCATAAAGAAAAACTGATTTTTTCTTGAACTGAGAGTTCAAATTGTTGCTAATTGATTAAACTCATTACGTAAGGTTTGAGCTACAACAATAATATTTTTTGTAATCGTACTGATTCCTTCCAGTGTTGTCTTGGTGTTTTGCAATTACTTTGAATGATTTATGTTTAAATGTTGTAAAGTTATGAGTGAAATTTTAAATACTTGTATCAAAATTCTTAACAATGAAGATTATAGAGAGATTACGCCATGTCAGTATTAACGCAACGCATACGACTGTGACCCCTTCAGTTTTTTTCCATTTTGTTTATTATTTGAAAGAGTTTTGAGGTTTTGAATACGATTTAACTAAGTATTTTATGATCTTTGAATATGACAACTCACTCCCGGGAAAGCAGTGACTGACGTCATCGGGACACATGTTACTGACTATTACGTGAATTAGTCATATTATAGCCAATTGGGTTCAGAAATAAATTGCCCACTTTAGGATTGACGATTGGATAATTTCATTCCATGAATGGGATTTCAATAAAATGCAAATATTAATTAATAATAAATTCGATTGACAAATAATTTGATTTGACAAATGATAGTAATTACACTTCTTTGCATTCAACCTTTATTAAGACATTGTATTCAGTTACCATATTGGTGACTGGTCTTCACTGTCCACATAATTTTGGTCAGTCTTCTTCGGAGCCTATGCTTTTCCGACAAATTAGGATTCACATAATAACATTAGATTATAAGACACACCGTATGAAGTGACAATATTACTTACATTCAGAAGGAACTTCAATATTCATTCAATGAACAGTAGATGGAAAAACGATATGCACATGAACAACAAACCCCTAAGCATTGTACAGAAAGGTTTACAATATTAAATGGGCTTCATCTTGAATAGGCTTCTAGGATATCGGAAAAAAATGGAGCGATAAACCCGAAGCATTGAAATATGTGTTGAAAGATTTCCTGGTGACACACTGCATCTATTCTGTACAGGCATTCGTCGCAGTAACTGAGATCTTTTTTCTGTAATGTGTTATTTATTTCTATTTTCTCTCCCTTTATCTTATGTATTATTAATTTTCTAATCAGTACCCTGTAAACTACATATTGAACAAGTATTTTTGGCTCTCTGACAAATAAATAAAAATAAATAAAAGTATACGGGTAACTTTAAAATAGGTTCGCAGGCTGTCAATGAGTGTGCAAAAACTATTTGCGTTTATTAGTCTCTTTACGTGGACCTCCACAAATGGACATTACTAGGACCAGACTGCTTGTTGCTAAGAGGCGAAGAACCACTTTCCGGAATTTCAAAACAAATCCCAGCGCTGCATGAGAATCTGATCACCGTCTGTTGTGGGCCTACCTTAAACGCTGAGTAAACCAATGGCTAAAATAAAGCTGAAAAGGTTGAGACAGCCTGCTCCAGTTATCTTCGAAGAAGTACGTCGAAGAATGAAGGCAGGGGAACAAATATTAAAATGTTCATGTTTTCGACAGTGGAGTGGTCTAAGCTATGGACTACTCTCATCGTGATGGGGAGCCCGAGACACCTGGTATACCTGATCCGTCAACTGTGCTTTTCAAACACAGTGACAGTAAGAATCACTAACACCGTCTCAGACGTCTTCTCCATTAATGCCAGCGTGAGGCAAGGTTGCATTCTCTCTCCGCTATTGTTCAATACACGCAGTGAGCACATAATGAGGGAAGTTCTTGAAGACTGGTTGACCACATTATTGTAGGTTGCAGAAAAGTTAAAGTTGCAGAAAAGTATGCACCGAACACCCACATAACTGCAAAACTAGCTGGAAACCAGCATCTGAGGGTTGACCGAACGAAGCAGAATCAACCACACAAAGAAAAATTCATGATAGAAGATCACCATAATGACAACAGACCTGACATCGCAAGAATCGCTCTATACGAGGTCGTCAATTGCTTCAAGTATTTAGGATCTATTGTCACTGATACTGGAGACTGCGAGTGTGGGATCCGTAGACGCATTTCGATTCCGAGAAATTCTGCAGAAAAACCTGCTCGTATCTGGAAGGACACATCTATCATTGCCATGACGAAGTTCACTCTCGTTCGAATTCGAATCTTCCCTATTGTGACCTACGCAGCGAAAACTTGAACGGTGAAGACGGTGGATCGTCGCAGGATTGATGCTGTGGAAATGTGGTGCTACCGAAGATCAATTCGAATAGGATGGAGGGCACATCGATCTACTGAATCCATCCTGAGGCAACTATGGATCTGAACAAGAATGGTCACTCTTGTCAACCAAAATTAGCTGAATATTTTGGTCACATTGCCACAAGGCAAGAGGCAATGGAAAGTGCTGTGTCGTCCGAAAAAGACACAGCCAGGGCAAAGAGCACCACAGGCGCTAAGATGCGAGCTGGCATCATAGACTCGCCGCTCGGGCGAGTTCTACCTGCGCCACGCGCGGCGCTGAGGATGAAGATATCGATTTCGCCTCGGACAGTTGCCGGCCGATTACAATCCGCCAATGACCGGACGACAATGGACGGAAGCCTACTCGGAAGATAGAAGGGCAGCTCTCGTCCACTTGGTTATAGATCATCGTCCAGGCCTGACTTAGACGGCGAACGTCGTTAAGTGAACTCTAGAAGTGAACAGGCAGTTGTTGTACACTGCATTTGCTACGCACTGTGCAAGTTTACCTACGATTATTTGCACTTAGATATTGAAGGCCTTTCTTTGTGTTACATTACATGCAGTGTTTCAGGCTTCACTATTCGACAAGTCACAAAGACAAGTCACCCTTTTAAACTTATTTGTGGGACTTTGTTATTAATTTGTTGGAGTGTTGTAGGACCTTCGTTCTGGTATCCTATTACCTGACCCTGGGGTGTAGCTGTGTAATAGTGGGAGAAAGTAATTGTCTTAGCAGTGTACTGCACCAGAAGCCGTTTCACGAACTCACAAATTCGGCATCCCGTAAAAACAGTGGCAACTCTGCCTCCACAGCAGTAGCGACAAGGCCTTTACAAAACTGGCTACGAGGGTTACGAAAGAAAGAACAATCATAGAGCGAATAGTCGAGTAACCTTGAGACTCTGAGAACGTGCACTGTTGCGGTGAACAGACCAGATTAAGAGTTTGACTGGGATGGGCTTGCAGCAAATAAGCCATCTTGCCCAAAAGAGAGTTTCGAGGAGGCAGACTGTCCCGGGGCTTGGCTCTTGATGACGCTACACCATTGCGTAGTATTAGACCAAAGGAAAGAAAAAAAAAACAACTATTATTGAGCCGGCCGCTGTGGCCGAGCGGTTCTAGGTGCTTCAGTCCGGAATCGCGCTGCTGCTACAGTCGCAGGTTCGAATCCTGCCTCGGGCATGGATATGTGTGATGTCCTTAGGTTAGATAGGTTTAAGTAGTTCTAAGTCTAGGGGACTGCTGACCTCAGATGGTAAGTCCGATAGTGCCTAGAGCCATTTTTTGAACTGTTATTGATTACACCAACAGAAAGACACACGCAATGACATATAGGGTGTTGGAGAGATACTTCGAAAACGTGTGACTTGGCTAGAAATTCAACGTAAGACCGCTTTTTTATGGAGGAAAACTGAGCGCCGTCCATCTATCGGCTGAGTTGAATATCAGCTACGTTATCCCACGGATAAACCGTCTCCCGGCCAACAATGACATTACACCTCAATTCAACCGAGATGTCAAAGAGAACAGCATGATTCAGAGGAAAATCTGTTTCAGCGTCGTCGCAGGGTCAGATAAACTATTAATTATAGTCTTAGATTGAAATATGTTTGATCGAAGAGGGCGTTGATATGATTAGTTTACATAGGACACATCATTGTTTCTTGCCTGATGAACCGTCCTGGGACACAGTGTGTGGCGGAAGAGTCTGACTCTTTAATGTCCGCTAGCTATAAATACTGATTTTACGAGACCACCTCGCTTTCTGTTTCAGTGATCCCGTTGTTCCAATTCTATGTAATTATGGCGCGAAATCGAATGGTAAATAAAATGACAGAACGTAAACATGAAATCAAACGCGGGAATATTTATAGATTCACACACTGAAACAAAGCGCGTAAAATGTATGCACGTTCATGACCATGCAGTAAGGCGAATATGCACCAGTAAAAAAAATATCGACTGCCAGATAACTCGACCAAAGCAAATGAGGACGATCGGGTGAATGTGAATAAATTAAAGTACCAGCAAAAAGCTGTAAATACATTACCCGATAAATAACGTTCCATAAAACGAGATATTTTTTGCAGCACATGAAATATCTAACGGACTGGTAGACGTATTTTGTGTAAAGAGAGCACAACCCGCCTGTGAAAAAGAAATGCATTGAAAGGCAGTGATGCACTGTTGCTTACGGATACAATGGATATTAAAGAAATCTGTATCACTGAATGGTTTTTCTGCAGAATATACTTCTGTAAACCCAAAGTTCAGTAACGCAAGAATGTATATGGACAGTATTTCAGAGTGGATGTACCAAAATGTTATAGTGTAGTTCTGAATCCTCAGACTGCTATATTCCTTAAATATTTTCAATATAAAAGGCGTCATCTCAAGAGCATGGCGAAGGGCAAAGGCAGTCCTTGACCAGAATACAGTCGCAGCAACTGTGATAACTAGAGAAAAGATAGCCTACTAAATGTAGCTTCATAGTAAAACTGTGAATGACAGAATAAATACTTTGTCTCACGAGAAGAACACATGTAATTTAAAAGAGGCAGTTGTTTTTAGGGCATAGCAGCTTACAAAAACATTCAGTGTCTGTGCATTAAGTTCTAGCGAGCCTATGACAGACCCACAGAACTAGACTCTACAAAGCATTAAGCGAATTTAGGATACCCATTAAAATCATTAGGATATAGAACTGTGCTGGGATGGCTCAAAGGCAGTAGTGAAGTTCAGAGGATCCACGTACCCCAACGTCCCAATCAAAACAGGTTTACAACAAGAAGGTGCTCTTTCATGTATTCTCTTCAATCTTGCATTGGAAAATATGGTTCGAGAGAGCAATTTACAGCTATACAATGAGCTCCGATTCGAACACAGTAAAGTAAATCTCCTAGCATTCGCAGATGATGCAGTCTTACTCATTGAAACAGAAGAAGAGCTGAAGAACCTGTACAGATCTCCCAGGCACAGTGCCAGCAAAATTGGACTTCTGATAAACCAAGAGAAGGCAGCATATATAGAAATATATTGAAATTGACCGCTATTCTAGATTCAGAAAACTTCATCAGTTTAAATACCTAGGATCGCGTTTCAACAGAAAAAATATCATAACACTGGATGTTAATGAGAGAATAGCCTCAGGATCAAGATGTCTTAACGCTCCAAGCAGCTCACTCAAAAGTACAGCTTTGGAAAATGGTTCAAATGGCTCTGAGCACTATGCGACTTAACTTCTGAGGTCATCAGTCGCCTAGAACTTAGAACTAATTAAACCTAACTAACCTAAGGACATCACACACATCCATGCCCGAGGCAGGACTCGAACCTGCGACCGTAGCGGTCGCGCGGTTCCAACTGTAGCGCCTAGAGCCGCTCGTCTACCCCGGCCGGTACAGCTTTGTCGATTACCACAAAGATAAATATACAGTATGTAACACCATAATATGCTCAATAGTACTGCATGGCGGAAAGCTGGACGCTCACCAAGAAAGGAAGAGAAGAAAATGTTTTCGAAAGAAAAGTGATGAGCAAAATCTGGAGACCTGTGCTGGAGAATGACATCTTCAGAGTTCGAAAGACAACTGAAATTTATCAGTTAATGAAGCAACCTACTATCGTCCACAAATTAAAAAGTAGGAGACTGCGGTCTGCTGGGCGTGTGGCTACAATGGAAACTAACACAGTGCCTAAAAAGGCATTTGAGGGCACTCTCCAAGCAACAAGACCACTGTGCATTTGAAATTCTATGAAATGTATTACTCTGAATTTTCATATCATATTAAAATGGATATAACGCTAAGTTTGTTGGTAGAAATAAGAAAAATATATTACAGAAGGTGACTGCAAAGTGTACTACTGTTCAAGCCACACTGACTTCTGTTGCTCTGACTCTCCTTGCCCCAGCAAATAGACGATCATTTGCTGATAATAAATTCCATATGATAACATTAAAGTAGTAAAGGAGTTTTTCTATTTGGGGAGTAAAATAACTGATGATGGTCGAAGTAGAGAGGATATAAAATGTAGACTGGCAATGGCAAGGAAAGAGAAATTTGTTAACATCGAGTATAGATTTAAGTGTCAGGAAGTCGTTTCTGAAAGTATTTGTATGGAGTGTAGCCATGTATGGAAGTGAAACATGGACGATAAATAGTTTGAACAAGAGAATAGAAGCTTTCGAAATGTGGTGCTACAGAAGAATGCTGAAGATTATTTTGAATTCCCGATTATGAAATTAGCGATGGTATTTTCATAGCTTATTCAAATAGATATAACGCTGTGGAACCCATCTGTGTCGCTGACGGGTGCATCACCGCGTACGCGAATCAGCGGCTTGTTATTTACTCGAATTACATGACCTTTGCGGTGACATATAATGCCACATATATACACAAATCTACCACCAAACTGGCGCGTCCCGGATACGCAGAATCAGTTATGTTTTTCGTTCCAAAGACGGACAAACAAGCCGTTAAGCACGTGGTCATAATGTTTTGCCTCCTCATTGTACAAAGAAGGACAGCACAAATGGTCACAGGTTTGATTGATCCACAGCAGGGTGCCACTGAAATGCTTAAAAGCCTAAACTGGCCGACGCATGAGGATAGACGTCAATGATCCCACGGAAACCTTTTTATACAGTTTCGAGAAAATATAAGATTAAACTAATTACAATGCGCACAGAAGTATTTAAGCAATCATTCTTCCCGCGTTCTATATGTGCATGTAACGGGAAAAAAGTCCTTATAACTGGTACAATGGGAAGCATCCTCTGCCATGCACTTTACAGTGGCTTTCAGAGTATGCATGATGAGTACTTAAACACAGGCGACAGAATTTTTTGTAGTTTATTATAATTACAGCAAATTGCGCTTAATAGCAAACTACTCCAAAAGTCAAGAAATTACCACTGAAATAGTTTCATCTAGCTTTTTTTCGTACTTTACGAAATACCTTTGTATTTCCGAAATTTATTTTTCTTTTGCACGTTCACAGGCTGCTAGTGCCGACGTTATCTTGAATAAGACTGTAGACCTACAGAGTCTTCACAGGGTGGTGTGTTTTTAATTTGTGTGTTGTACGCATAAGACATACATAATAGGGACTTCTATCGGTCTATTTGCAGCCTCGACTTATCACACTTCATATTGGAGAGTTATGTTGAATCATTATCTACGGAAAAAGTAAATTTGAACGTCATCCCTTAAGTGACAAAATGAGCGGCACATTGTTAGAGCCAAGGGAAAATTATTCCAACAATGCAATAAACGAGAAAGAAGAAGTTCACACGGCATATTTGTTCAGAGATGTGACAACGTACGCCACGTGAGAGTACCACATCGGTATCAGCGATTCTGCGTTGTTTTGACACAGCGTGAGCTGCAGATATCGAGCAATGGTCCAATAAATCACATAGTGCGTCAAGGTTACTTTCATATGCAACGTCCCATCCGTCATGCAGCTCCATACGTCAGCGGAGCGCAGAGTCGCCACTAGGTCGATACGCGTCCTGCGAAATGAAATGAAAATGTTTGCTGAGTGAGGGGCGCCCGGCGAACCGGTATCTCCTCGCAGTGGCCCGTTTCAGTTTTCTTGCTACGTTCGCGAAAGGTAAACAAGAGCGAGTCGTCACAATAGCTTCAAGGGCTAGGGACTGAGACCTTACACAGAGGACGTCAACTCCTCCTCTGTCAGCAGGGAGGGAGGGAGGGTATCCGAGCCCCTGCCAGCGGACATCTGGCTGGAACTCGGCGCGATTGTACGAATGGCCTGTAGCTCACTCAGACTACACCAGCGTTCCCCAACATAGGGTGGTGGTGGGGGAAGAGAGTACGATGAAATTTTTTGAGGGGTTAACACAACGAGTGTTTAAGTTCGTGGGTTTCTATGAACACAGTCCATTTGAATAAAACTGATTTGGATATTAAGCCGCATGATTATGAAACACTAAAACCACTGAAATGCTGACGTTTCGACTGACTCGTGGTGGTCCTCATCAACGTGGCTCGAAGAGGAGCGCTGCAAAGTCGGTCGCAATATTGGCATTTTAGTTGTTTCAGTGTTTCATAGTGATGTGGCGTAGTACCAACATGATTTTATCCAAAATGAGGATTTGTTTGCTTTTTATTATATAGATAAGAATAAATATTATCTGCCGTTTGCAACTGAATGCTGAGTTTCCTTTCTGCCACACATGTTTCAGTTACACATATATTAGACATCATCAGTATTCCATAGAATGAAAGACAATCAAAATACTTTATTATGACACGTGCCGAGTTTCATGGCACCACAGTTACGCTATCTTACTGTTTATAATTATATAAGGCATGGAATATCCTCTCCTCATTCCCCTATCTGATCAGGTGAAACAACTTATGTAATAAGGGCATTGAAGAATGAATGTACTCACTTCACATATCCAGAAAATCTAAGAAACGAAAATCACTACCACACTGGGATAAAAACAGAGATGCCAATATGATGCCATAATAGCTCTCTAGGAAGGGCCTTTCATAGGGCTATAAATAAAAATGAAAATATAACCAATTACCAAAGATGCAGTTCCATAAGGAACAATATAAAAGCTAATTCACTGGTAAGCTTAAAAAAGTTACTAAATATTATAATATCAGCAATAACAATAATAATAATAACATTGAGAAAATATTGAGGATGATTTTCCACCGTCAGGGCTGGAAACCTATGGAGTCATCAAATCAGAAACAACAAAGCAAGTGGTGATGACTCTATTACAGCAGAATTATTGGAATGGACCGAACCAAAGATTATAAATGATCTGCACTTGCTTTTGAGAAGATTCAGGAAACAGAAAAGATTCCAGAAGAGTGGAATATAGCATTTATTCATGTGTTACACAAAAAATGAGAGGAACAAAATTTCATCATTTACAAAGGAGTATCATTTCTGAGAATGGCATACAAAATATTGTCAAAGTTACATCCAGTAGGCTTGAAGAAACTTTTGACAAACAACTGGGAGAATATCAGGGTTATTTCCAGAAAGGAACATGATGAACAGGACAGATTTATAACTTTAAATCAATGATTCTTGATAGAATGTTTATCAGCAAACCTACAATAGTATCATTCATTGATTTCAAGAAAGAATTTGATTCAGTAAACACGGAAACACTAGATTAAAGAATTAGAGAAGTTGGGGGTAAATCAAAAGTAGCAAACGTAATTCGTTACACTCTAAAAAAAATAAGATATCTTAAGTTAAATTTGTGGGGAAAATATCTGAGTCATCTGAAATGAAAACTAGCGTTAGAAAAGGGGACGGTTTAACTGCGTTTAGGAAAAAATTGTAAGGATATGGCATTTGGAACTACTAGATCACTAAATTGAACCAATAAATGAGGGAAGGAAAAAAATGGAATTAAGGTAAACTGCCTGGCTTTTGCAGGCGATTTTACAATAAACAATCTGACAGTAACAGTTGTATTGTACTGTATGGATCTGGGGACCTAGAAACGACGGAGAGGCTTCGTCCCCTTGAAGCCCTCAGTCGTTCACAACCCCATAACAGGTTACAGCAGTCCACTCACCCCAACGGCGCGCCACATCGAACCCAGTGTTATTCTGCGGTTCGGCCTGCAGTGGACCCCCGCCCGGGAACGTCTCACACCAGATAATGTAACCCCACTGTTTACGTGGTAGAGTAATGATGGTGTTCGCGTACGTGGAGAAAGTGTTCACGCAGTGATAGCCGACATAGTGTAACTGAGGTGAAGTAAGGGGAACCAACCCGCATTCGCCGAGGCAGATGGAAAACTGCCTTAAAAACCATCCACAGGCCGTCCGGCACAGAGGACCTCGACACTAACCCGCCGGGCGCATTCGTGCCGGGGACCGGCACGCCTTCCTGCTCGGAAAGTAGTGCGTTACACCACACGGCTAACCGGGCGGGCTGACGGTAACAGTTACTCAGATAAATGTTTGGAAGAATAACGGATGGAACTGCTCTCAAAGTTTCAACGGTAAAAACAAAAATGATGACAAATATAAAATATACACCACAACACACAGAAATATTAATAGGTAAAATAGAGCGAGATAGTAAATTTGTTTTGGAGAAGCTATACAGCAGAATAGATTGGAAAAATTTGCTATAGCTATACGAATTAATAAAACTGGAAGATCATTTGGTTCAGCAAAAAATATCTACAACAAGAAGTCCATAACTACAAAAACAAAACTAAAATATTATACCCCAGTGGTAGCACAAGAGTGTATGCATGTGAATGCTTCACGATGAAATATAAGCTGGATAGACTTGAGAAAGTCAGATTATTAGAAAAAGAATGAGTGCAATACAAAATACAGGTGGTCGGGAAATGAGAAATAATGAGGAGATCTACAAAAATATAGAAAGAATGTCAGAGGTAATGACAACTTATACCCAATGAATGAGAACAGGGTGTAAGTAGGCTATTTAGGTTTTTATATAGGTAACGCCACGTAGCGCTCTGTATGGAAATCACTGGCTGTGCTGTGTGCAGTCTGTGATTTTCATACAGAGCGCTACGTGGCGTTACGTATATAAAAACCTAAACAGCCTACTTACGAGGGTAACGAAACTAATATTCCTGTATCCCTCGAAAAAGAAATCGATAGCGCGATGGATTAGAGAATTTAGAAAATGACTAGAAAGGTACGACATCGAAGAATCGAAAATAACAGAAAGAAAACTTATTTTAGAAAGCTTTGAAACTGGAAGCAATTAAAAATTTGGAACAACGTGGACAGAAGCAATGAAAAGACGACATGGGGGAGAAGATGAAGGAGTAATGGCAAATCATGAAACGAACGAACGAAAGCACACACACCCACAGCCAGCCAACCCCCCCCCCCCCACTCACCCCCCCATGCACACAAACAGAAAGAGAGAGGGTGGGGGGGGGGGAAGAGTCCCGAACCAACTACCCACCATCCCTCCCCATCCTCTACAGCTCACATCATTTCTCAGTCAAGCAAGTTCAATTTGAGTATGCAACAAAGAGAGTTATATCCAGGAAAACGCGTTACTGTAACACAAAATTTTTTGGTAACCTATATTGTGTACAGTTTACGCCCAGGTACGGATCAACGGACAAAGATAGAGAACAGTAACGTAAAAGTGAGTTATAAATTACAGTTCTCTAACTGCGAATACTGTAACTAATGGGAATTGTGCTGCCAGGACAAGCTGCCTATAACAAAGTATGTAAACATTTATGTTTTACATAATTTGCTTGATGATCCTACAGCTGTTGAAGTATTTTTCGAGATATATTCGCTGAATTGTCGGTTCTTTTCGCATCATCTTTATTGGTTGTAGCTATACTATTAATCTGTGACGTATGACAGATAATAGTGCCCGTCCGGGACTCGAACCCGGATTTCAGCTTATCGCGAACGATCGCCTAAACCACTTAGGCTATTCGTGCACCGTCCATGACCAACCCAAACTTATGCCATAGTCTACTCTAACTACGTTCTGTAATATGCTGCAGCAATTTTTTCTGTGTATTGTTCAAGTTTCAATGAGCTATGTTATTTGGCAGTGTGACATAACGTGAAAGTTGATTTCGTCCTTACTTTCTGCATACCAATGTATTTACTAAAAACGAACGAAAACGTAAAGTATTGCATGATGTTCGAGATTCTCAGAAAAGTAGGTGTGAGATACAGAGAAAGACGTATCGTGTCCGATATGTACCGGGTGATCAAAAAGTCAGTATAAATTTGAAAATTTAATAAACCACGGAATAATGTCGATAGACAGGTAAAAATTGACACACATGCTTGGAATGATATGGGGTTTTATTAGAACAAAAAAACAACAAAGTTCACAAAATGTCCGACAGATGGTGCTGGACAGCAAAACGTCAGCTACTGCGCATGACAATCGTGTATAAAAGGACGTGTAATGAGAGAGAGAATCAGATGCGCCAGCAATCGCAGCATGTTGACGTTACATGAAAAGGCGCTTTTAGTGAAGCTGTATTATCAGAATGGGGAATATGCTAGTTCAGCGTTACGATCCTATCGCCATACCGCAAGTCTCTAGAGGAACGGAAGGTTCCAAATGATTGGAAAAGAGCACAGGTCGTCCCAGTCTTCAAGAAGGGTCGTAGAGCAGATGCGCAAAACTATAGACCTATATCTCTGACGTCGATCTGTTGTAGAATTTTAGAACATGTTTTTTGCTCGAGTATCATGTCGTTTTTGGAAACCCAGAATCTACTGTGTGTGAATCGACATGGATTCCGGAAACAGCGATCGTGTGAGACCCAACTCGCTTTATTTGTTCATGAGACCCAGAAAATATTAGATACAGGCTCCCAGGTAGATGCTATTTTCCTTGACTTCCGGAAGGCGTTCGATACAGTTCCGCACTGTCGCCTGATAAACAAAGTAAGAGCCTACGGAATATCAGACCAGCTATGTGGCTGGATTGAAGAGTTTTTAGCAAACAGAACACAGCATGTTGTTCTCAATGGAGAGACGTCTACAGACGTTAAAGTAACCTCTGGCGTGCCACAGGGGAGTGTTATGGGACCATTGCTTTTCACAATATATATAAATGACCTAGTAGATAGTATCGGAAGTTCCATGCGGCTTTTCGCGGATGATGCTGTAGTATACAGAGAAGTTGCAGCATTAGAAAATTGTAGCGAAATGCAGGAAGATCTGCATTGGATAGGCACTTGGTGCAGGGAGTGGCAACTGACCCTTAACATAGACAAATGTAATGTGTTGCGAATACATAGAAAGAAGGATCCTTTATTGTATGATTATATGATAGCGGAACAAACACTGGTAGGAGTTACTTCTGTAAAATATCTGGGAGTGTGCGTGCGGAACGGTTTGAAGTGGAATGATCATATAAAATTAATTGTTGGTAAGGCGGGTACCAGGTTGAGATTCATTGGGAGAGTCCTTAGAAAATGTAGTCCATCAACAAAGGAGGTGGCTTACAAAACACTCGTTCGACCTATACTTGAGTATTGCGCATCAGTGTGGGATCCGTACCAGATCGGGTTGACGGAGGAGATAGAGAAGATCCAAAGAAGAGCGGCGCGTTTCGTCACAGGGTTATTTGGTAACCGTGATAGCGTTACGGAGATGTTTAACAAACTCAAGTGGCAGACTCTGCAAGAGAGGCGCTCTGCATCGCGGTGTAGCTTGCTCGCCAGGTTTCGAGAGGGTGCGTTTCTGGATGAGGTATCGAATATATTGCTTCCCCCTACTTACACCTCCCGAAGAGATCACGAATGTAAAATTAAAGAGATTAGAGCGCGCACGGAGGCTTTCAGACAGTCGTTCTTCCCACGAACCATACGCGACTGGAACAGGAAAGGGAGGTAATGACAGTGGCACGTAAAGTGCCCTCCGCCACACACCGTTGGGTGGCTTGCGGAGTATAAATGTAGATGTAGATGTAGAAGGGGATTCGAACGGGTAAAGGTCCGTTGACAAATGCAGCTGTGGCGAGAATGATTTCGAAGTTCGAAGCCACGGGTTGTTTAGACGGTAGACCCCGTAGTGGCCGACCGAGCACAAGGCGTAATGCTGCTGAGACAGTTCAGGAAAAAAAGGAGACTGTAGCGGGTTCGTCTTTGAACGGGGATGTCAGCGCTCGTGCAGTCGCACGTCGCACCGGCATTCCATACACTACTGTTTGGTTGGCACTTAGGCGTACCCTCCGATGCTATCCGTACAAAATCCATCGGCATCATGAACTGTTACCTGGCGATTTAGTGAAGCGGAGGGCATTTGCGGTGTGGGCGTTTCAAAAGATGGCGGAAGATGACGATTGGTTGAGTAACGGGTTGTGAATCGACGAAGCTCATTTCACTCTCCGAGGTTCTGTCAACGCCCACAACTGCTGAATTTGGGCTACCGAAAATCCTAGAACTGTCGTGGAAACTTCATTGCACGATGAGAAAGTCACGGTATGGGTTGGATTTACCACATCTACCGTTATCGGGCCTTTTTTCATCGAGGAAATGCGTGATTCTGGTTTTGTAACTGCTACCGTGACGGGTGAGAGGTACGCCGATATGTTACAGAATCGCATCATCCCCAGCCTGGCTGCTGAACACCTGATGGAACGTACGATGTTTATGCAGGATGGCGCTCCACCCCATATTGCAAGACGCGTGAAACATCTGTTGTGCGCGTCGTTTGGTGATGATCGTGTGCTCAGCCGCTACTTTCGTCATGCTTGGCCTCCCAGGTCCCCAGACCTCAGTCCGTGCGATTATTGGCTTTGGGGTTACCTGAAGTCGCAAGTGTATCATGATCGACCGACATCTCTAGGGATTCTGAAAGACAACATCCGACGTCAATGCCTCACAATAACTCCAGACATGCTTCACAGTGCTGTTCACAACATTATTCCTCGACTACAGCTAGCCGGCCGCGGTGGTCTCGCGGTTCTAGACGCGCAGTCCGGAACCGCGCGACTGCTACGGTCGCAGGTTCGAATCCTGCCTCGGGCATGGATGTGTGTGATGTCCTTAGGTTAGTTAGGTTTAAGTAGTTCTAAGTTCTAGGGGACTGATGACCACAGCTGTTAAGTCCCATAGTGCTCAGAGCCATTTGCATTTTTTGACTACAGCTATTGTTGAGGAATGATGGTGGACATATTGAGCATTTCCTGTGAAGAACATCATCTTTGCTTTGTTTTACTTTGTTATGCTCATTATTTCTATTCTGATCAGATGAAGCGCCATCTGTCGGACATTTTACGAACGTTTGTATTTTTTCGGTTCTAATAAAACCCCATGTCATTCAAAGCATGTGTGTCAATTTGTACCTCTCTATCTACATTATTCCGTGATTTATTCAGTTTTCAAATTTATACTGATTTTTCGATCACCCGGTACAAGAACGAAGAAGGAAAGATAAGTGCGAAAATCATGAACGTAGTGCTTGTAATGAAGGCAGGGACGCTGTTTTACTCCACTACTGTTCAAGCAGCCGGCCGCGGTGGCCGAGGGGTTCTAGGCGCTTCAGTCCGGAACCGCGCGACTGCTCCGGCCGCAGGTTCGAATCCTGCCTCGGGCATGGATGTGTGTGATGTCCTTAAGTTAGTTAGGCTTAAGTAGTTCTAAGTTATACGGGACTGAAGACCTCAGCAGTTAAGTCCCATAGTGCTCAGAGCCATTTGAGGCATACTGTTCAAGCTGCATATCCAAGGCGCAATAACGGAATTCAGGAGTGGAATTAAAAGTCAGGGAGCAAGGATATTGGTGATAACATTTGCTGATGACATTGTTATCCTCAGTGAAAATGAGGAATAATTACAGGACCTGTTAAAAGGTGTGAAGAATCCAATGAACGCAGAATAAAGACTGACAATAAATTAAAGTAAAACGATAGCAAAGAAAGGCAGTAGAAACGAGATTAGCGATAAAGGAACATCAAAACTGAGAACTACGTTAAAGACCAAGTGAAGACGTTCTGCTATTTTGCATTTAAGTGTGACTACGAAGACATCAGCACGAGTTCACTGTCACGCACCTCAAACCACTGCAGCACGACTCTTTGTCTTGGGCCACGGACAGTTACATGCTGGAAGATGCCATCGCTGTCGGGGAAGACAGCAAGCATAATGGAATGCCATAATGTTCCTGTAGTCAGTAGCTGTCATGGTACCTTCGATTACTACCAGAGGACGATTGGAAGCCGATGAATGTCCCCCATAGCATAATACTGCCTCCATTGGCCTGCGCCCGTGGCGCAGTTCATGTTTAGAACAGTTTATCTCCTGGATGCCGGCATATTCGAATACGATGATAGACTCGAATTTGATTCATCCGACCAGGCGACACATTTCCATTGATCCACGGTCCAGTTTCAATGATCCCGTTCAAAGGGTTCAAATGGCTCTGAGCACTATGGGACTTAACATCTGAAGTCATCAGTCCCCTAGAACTTAGAACTACGTAAACCGTATCATGCCCGAGGCAGGATACGAACCTGCGACCGTAGCGGTCCCGCGGTTCCAGACTGAAGCGCCTAGAACCGCTCGGCAACACCGGCCGGCGATGATCCCGTGCCCAGAGCAATTTTAATTGGCGGTGTCGTTGGGTAAACATGGGAACATGTAGGGATCGTCCGTTGAGCAGTTCAATGATCAACAGTATCCGCTGACCGGTTTGCTGCGAAACACTTGTCCATGGAACAAGACTGTACTCTGTGTCAGATCCGCACAGGTCAACGCCTGTCCTGCTTTACAGAGCGACTCCCCACGTTCTGTTATGAAGCTTGTAAGTCCACCACCTGGTTGTTTCACCATCCTGCAACCACTTTCCACACATCTTAACCACTATAGGGCGCGAACAGCCAACCAGCTTCGTCGTTTCTGAGATGCTCATTCTCAGCCGCCGGGTCTTAACAATCAGCCCTTTGTTAAAGTCGCTTGTCGGTAGATTTTCCCATCTTCGGCCCACAACGTCTTTAGGATGCCCCGCCCCCCTCCCATTCGTTTCTCACCCGCTTAAATAATTTCCTTACCACGTCCCGAGTCCACAAAGTCACCAGGCGGCTTTCCGAGGCCTACGACAAAGACAGGCCGCGGCGCGTACGTCACGAAGATAGGCCAAGCCCGCTAAACTCAGAAGGCAAACTACGTTTCTACACCTGTTAACTTGTAACTGGGTGTGTATGTACAAATGACAATTGCATCTTCTACTGGAATCCACTATTATGGAATCTTACTGATATTAGTCCTGCAATGATAGGAAGTCCATAAGCCTACTAACAATTTGTTACGGCTGTACTGGGGTACAGTACAGTAAAATCATACCAAAATGATGTTCTGTGAACGGAGGACTGTTACGCAGAAGAATCTATATGCTATAAACAAGCCGTTATACCATTTACGTCGAGCATTGATTTTAAATATTGTTGTACGACTAGTAATCAGTCACACTTCATAACAGCAGATTCTAGTAGAAGATGCAATTCTCGTTAGTACCTGCACACCGAGTTGCGAGTTAACAGGTTTAGAAACAGGTTTTGCCCTCTGAGTTAAACGAGCGAGCGAGCTCAAGCCTGTCCTTCTCGTGGGTGTGGCGGCTTTCAGTCTCGTGATGGGCAGTGGTCACTTTGTGTTGCCTCATCATTTTTTTTCCTGATATGGACACGCAAATGTCTAGAAACAAGAATAATTTTCACAAGGATTTAAAGTCACTTACTCTTGTACAAAAAGGTGTGCATTATTCAGGAACACACATTTTCAATAACTTGCCAGCAGCCATAAAAAGCTTAACAACCGATGAAATTCAGTTTAAGAGAAGTCTGAAGGATTTATTCGTGGCCAACTCCCTCTACTCCATTGATGAATTTCTCAGTAGAACCAACTGATTTGTGTATATATATAATCTAACTTCTGCACCATTTCAGTGCAGTAATGCGCCCATTGTAAATAAGTGTGTGTGTGTGTGTGTGTGTGTGTGTGTGTGTGTAAGTGTGTGTAAGTACACTCTAACTTCTGCACCATTTCAGTTCAGTAATGTGTTCATTGCAAGTAAGTATTGTAGTAGTTCTATTATATGTTTATTACCTTATAAATAAAAAAAACATTTTTTTAAATTTTAAATTCAGATTAATGCAATCTTAGTAAATGAGTGTTTGTATAATGATTCTTTGATATAGTGTTCATTAAAAAAATGATGATCATTCCACTTATTACCTGTGGAAGGTACATTAGATTATTTGTTTCAGTTGTAAATATTTGTCATGTGTTATTGTTTTTCTGACATGTTCTACATGCTGGAGGACTTCCTCACTACGTAAGCAAATCTAATCTAATCTAGATTCGAAGACCTTTTTCATTAAATATGGGAGATTTTCACGTAGGGAAATTCGAGCCAAGTACAAAATCTTGCACCATTCGAAGATAAGGCACAATATAAATTTGAATGAAACACGCTGGCAACTGAGGAAATACAATGATTCTTTTATTTCGACCGTTTCAGTTGAACTGATATAAGATTTTACTGCAGCGGTTACCGGTTTCGAGCTGCCACGCCCATTCTCAAACCACACACCTTGATATTAAACTTAAGTATTCATACAATATGGTGTATGAACCATTACGGTTAATATCAGAGTGTGTGGTTTGAGAAGGGGAGTGTCAACCCGAAACGGTAACCACTGTAGCAGAATTTTGTATCAGTGCAACTGAGACGAACGAAATAAAAAATTATTCACTTTCCTGGTCTGAACAGTTGCAGACCTACCATCCCGTGGCAGCATGCCTCGAATAAGCAAGAGCTGGCAAAGTTTCAGTATAAGTTTGTGGCAAGTATCCATATCATCAGAAAATGTCTTATCAATACTAACTCTAATACACACAACTTTTATGTAGTTAACTACGTTTTCGACTGTGGCAGCAACTGAAATAAAGCGAGGAGTCATATAGACTCGGAATATTGCCAGACATCAGATATCAAAACGAATAAAATATTTGTTAGAAATAAGGTGTTACATTTAATTGCCTCATTACATCATGAACTAGTAAAAAACCTAAAACACATGCGAGTTTTTTACGAGCGAGGTGACGCAGTGGTTAGCACACTGGACTCGCATTCGGGAGGACGACGGTTCAATTCCGTCTCCAGCCATCCTGATTTAGGTTTTCCGTGATTTCCCTAAATCGTTTCAGGCAAATGCCGGGATGGTTCCTTTGAAAGGGCACGGACGATTTCCTTCCCAATCCTTCCATAACCCGAGCTTGCGCTCCGTCTCTAATGACCCCGTTGTCGACGGGACGTTAAACACTACCCACCACCACCACCACCACCGAGTTTTTTACGTTTGAATGTTAATTAAACTCTAGTCGCCTTACGTACTTTTAAAAATAGGGATGTTATTCTTACTGTCTGATGTTAACCTTTATTGGGGGTACTGGCTAATATCTTACCTCGTGCACTGTTAACGGTCACACAGTGGTTAGCAACTTTATTTCTTTTTTATTCTCTGACTGATTTGATGCAGCTCGCTCGAATTTCACTCTTGTGCCAACGTCTTCATCTCGGGGTAGCACTTGCACACTACATACTCAATATGTTTCTTAACGGGGCGAATTTGTCATATTTAAAACTAGGCTACCGAACGTTGTACCAAAGGAGAGTTATAGTAGCGCTACTGTTCCTTATATACGAGGTGATACACAGAAATTTCCGAAATATATTATCCTTACCTAAACCATATTGTGCTCGATCACCTACGAAGTATTCACCTCGACAGCGAAACAACGCCCACAACCTTTCTGCCGCTTTTGAAAAGCGACCTGGAAGTCTTCTTCGTTAGGGTGGTTCAAATGGCTCTGCGCACTATGGGACTTAACTTCTAAGGCCATCAGTCCCCTAGAACTTAGAACTACTTAAACCTAACTAACCTAAGGACATCACACACATCCATGCCCGAGGCAGGATTCGAACCTGCGACCGTAGCGGTCACGCGGTTCCAGACTGTAGCGCCTTTAACCGCTTGGCCACACCGGCCGGCTTCGTTAGGGTGTTTAGAATCGCTTCTGCTGTAACAAATCTTCGCCCCTGTAACTAGTTTTTTATCTGTGGGAAGACGAGGAAATAACACGGAGCAAGTCTGATGAGTACCGCGGTTAGCAAACAATTGCCATCTTGTTTATCAGGTAATTCTACAAGGATATAGGCCGCATGTGAACGTGGATCAACAAGGACGTAATGTTACCCGACTTTTATTTTGCCCGAGATATATGACTCTCACTGTGACGACTGAAAGGTAGTTCCAGCGTCACGGCCATAAGCCCACCTGTGAAAGAAGGTTGGGATCGTCTTGATGCAGTTGTTTAAACCTTTGATTACCAACTTTTTCAAGTTAATGTATACTTATTTTAATTATTATTGTTGTCATAAATTACAATATGAAGAAAAAATATGAAGAAAGAAAACCCAAAGCGATTCTGGTCGTATGTACACTACTGGCCATTAAAATTGCTACACGATGAAGGTGACGTGCTACAGACGCGAAATTTAACCGACTGGAAGAAGATGCTTTGATATGCAAATGATTAGCTTTTCAGAGCATTCACACTAGGTTGGCGCCGGGTGCGACACCTACAACTTGCTGATATGTGGAAAGTTTCCAACCGATTTCTCATACACAAACAGCAGTTGACCGGAGTTGCCTGGTGATACGTTGTTGTGGTGCCTCGTGTAAGGAGGAGAAATGCTTACCATCAAGTTTCTGACTTTGATAAAGGTCGCATCGTAGCCTATCGTGATTGCGGTTTATCGTATCGCAACATTGCTGCTCGCGTTGGTCGAGATCAAATGACTGTTAGCAGAATATGGAATAGATGGGTTCAGGAGGGTAATACGGAATGCCGTGCTGGATCCCAACGGCCTCGTATCACTAGCAGTCGAGATGATAGGCAACTTATCTGCATGACTGTAACGGATCGTGCAGCCACGTCTCGATCCCTGAGTCAACAGATGGGGACGTTTGCAAGACAATAACCATCTGCACGAACAGTTCGACGACATTTGCAGCAGCATGGACTATCAGCTCGGAGACCATGGCTGCGGTTACCCTTGACGCTGCATCACAGACAGGAGCGCCTGCGATGGTGTACTAAGCGACGAACCTGGGTGAACGAATGGCAAAACGTCATTTTCTCGGATGAATCCAGGTTCTGTTTACAGTTTCATGATGGTCGCTTCTGTGTTTGGCGACATCGCAGTGAACGCACATTGGAAGCGTGTATTCGTCATCGCCATACTGGCGTATCACCCGGCGTGATGGTATGGTGTGCCACTGGTTACACGTCTCGGTCACCTCTTGTTAGCATTGACGGCACTTTGAACAGTGGACGTTACATTTCAGATGTGTTACGACCCGTAGCTCTACCCTTCATTCGATCCCTGCGAAACCTTACATTTCAGCAGGATAATGCACGACCGCATGTTGCAGGTTCTGTACGGGCCTTCCTGGATACAGAAAATGTTCGACTGCTGCCCTGGCCAGAACATTCCCCAGATCTCTCACCAATTGAAAAAGTCTGGTCAATGGTGGCCGAGCAACTGGCTCGTCACAATAAGCCAGTCACTACTCTTGATGAACTGTGGTATCGTGTTGATGCTGCATGGGCAGCTGTACCTGTACAAGCCATCCAAGCTCTGTTTCACTCAATGCCCAGGCGTATCAAGGCCGTTATTGCGGGCAGAGGTGGTTGTTCTGGGTACTGATTTCTCAGAATCTATGCACCCAAATTGCGTGAAAATGTAATCACATGTCAGTTCCAGTACAATGAATACCCGTTTATCATCTGCATTTCTTCTTGGTGTAGCAATTTTAATGGCCAGTAGTGTAGAATAGAGCAGTGGCAAGACGTCATTAATACCTTCACTGCTTGATGACAATGGTGATGTTACTGATGACAGCGCCGGTCGAGCAGAGTTACTGAACACCGTTTTCCGAAATTCGTTCACAAAAGGAGATACAGTAAATTCTCCAGAATTCGATTGAAGATCAACAGTCAGCATGAGTAACTTAGAAGTAGATATCCTCGGTGTAGCGATGCAGCTGAAAACGCTTAAGTAACCCTCGGCTTTCGGTCCAGTTTGTATGACAATCAGGTTCCTTTCAGAGTATGCTGATACATTAGCTCCATACTTAGCAGTCATATACAATTGGTCGCTCGTAGAAAGACCCATACTCAAAGATCGGAAACTTAAACAAATCACGCCAATACCCAAGAAAGGAAATAGGAGTAATCCGCTGAATTACACACCCATATCACTAACGGCCATTTGCAGTAGGATTTTGGAACATATGCTGTGCTCGAACTTTATGAATCACATCGAAGAAAACGATTTACTGACAAATAGCCCACATGTATTCAGAAAATATCGTTCTTGTAAAACAAAAGTAGCTCCTTATTATCACGAAGTAGTGAGTGCTATCAACAGGGGACGTCCAATTGATTGCATATTTTTAGATTTCCAGAAGGTTTTTTACAACGTTCCTCACAAGCGACTTCTAATTAAACTGCGTACCTATGGAATGCTGTCTCAATTGTGTAACTGGATGTCTGATTTCGTGTCAGGAAGGCCACAGTTCGTAAAAATTGACAATCACCTACCTAGAAACTTGGATTAATAGCTGGCGTTCCCGAAGGAATGTTATTTGCCCTCTGCTGTTCCTGATGTATAGAGGGTGGTCCATTGATAGTGAGCGTCCCAAATATCTCACGAAATAAGCATCAAAGGAAAAACTACAAAAAACGAAACTCGTCTAGCTTTAAGGGGGAAACCAGATCGCGCTATGGTTGGCTCGGTAGATGGCGCTACCATAGATCAAACGGATATCAACAGCGTTTTTTTTTAAAATAGGAACCTCCATTTTTTATTACATATTCGTGTAGTACGTAAAGAAATATGAATGTTTTAGTTGTACCACTTTTTTCGCTTTGTGATATATAGCGCTGTAATAGTCACAAACGTATAAGTACGTAGTATTACGTAACATTCCGCCAGTGCGGACGGTATTTGCTTCGTGATACACTAACCGTGTTAAAATGAACCGTTTACAAATTGCGGAAAAGGTCGATATCATGTTGATGAATGGCTACTGTGATCAAATTGCCCAACGGGCGTGTGCTATGTATGCTGCTCGGTATCCTGGACGACATCATCCAAGTGTCCGGACCGTTCGCCGGATAGTTACGTTATTTAAGGAAACAGGAAGTGCTCAGCCACATGTGAAACGTCACCCACGACCTGCAACAAATGATGATGCCCAAGTAGGTGTTTTAGCTGCTGTCGCGGCTAATCCGTACATCAGTAGCAGAAAAATTGCGCGAGTATCGGGAATCTAAAAAAAGTCGGTGTTGAGAATGCTACATCAACATCGATTGCACCCGTACCATATTTCTATGCACCAGGAATTTCATGGCGACAACTTTGAACGTCGTGTACAGTTCTGCCACTGGGGACCAGAGAAATTACGGGACGATGACAGATTTTTTTTGCAAGCGTTCTATTTAGCGACGAAGCGTCATTCACCAACAGCGGTAACGTCAACCGGCATAATACGCACTACTGGGCAACGGAAAATCCACGATGGCTGCGGCAAGTGGAACATCAGCGACCTTGGCGGGTTAATGTATGGTGCGGCATTATGGGACGAAGGATAATTGACCACCATTTTATCGATGGCAGTCTAAATGATGCAATGTATGCTGATGTCCTACGTAACGTTCTACCGATGTTACTACAAGATGTTTCACTGCATGACAGAATGGCGATCTACTTCCAACATGATGGACGTCCAGCACATAGCTCGCGTGCGGTTGAAGCGGTATTGAATAGCATATTTCATGACAGGTGGATTGGTTGTCGAAGCACCATACCATGGTCCGCACGTTCACCGCATCTGACGTCCCCGGATTTCTTTATTTGGGGAAAGTTGAAGGATATTTTCTGTCGTGATCCACCGACAACGCCTGACAACATGCGTCAGCGCATTGTCAATGGATGTGCAAACATTACGGAAGGCGAATGTCGTTACACGTATTGCCGAATGCACTGAGGTTGACGGACATCATTTTGAGCATTTATTGCATTAATGTGACATTTACAGGTAATCACACTGTAACAGCATACGTTCTCAAAAATGATACGTTCACAAAGGTACAAGTATCACATTGGAACAACCGAAATAAAATGTTTAACCGTACCTACGTTCCTTATTTTAATTTAAAAAGCCTACCTGTTACCAACTGCTCGTCTAAAATTGTGAGCCATATGTTTGTGACTATTACAGCGCCATCTATCATAAAGCGAAAAAAGTGGTCCAACTAAAAGATTCATATTTCTTTACGTACTACACGAATATGTAATAAAAATGGGATTCCTATTTAAAATAACGCAGTTGATATCCGTTTGACCTATGGCAGCGCCATCTAGCGGGCCAACCATAGCGCCATCTGGTTTCCCCTTTCAAGCTAGACGAGTTTCGTTCTTTGTAGTTTTTACGTTTGACGCTTATTTCTTGAGATATTTGGCCCGGTCACGATCAATGGACCACCCTGTATAAACGATTTAGGAGAGAATCTGAGCAATGCTCTCACACTGTTTGGAGATCATGTTGTTATTTAATAACATTACGAATACTTCAATTGGAACGATCATGTATATGATGTGGGGAAAGCAGAGCACCTAGAAAATGTAACTGGTCTGCTAAAGAGTCTGCTTACACTCCATTTGTGCGTTCTCTTTTGTAGTATTGCTATGCGATGTGGGATCCGCTTCAGATAGGATTGAGGAGGACATTGAAAAAGTTCAAAGAAAGGCAGCACATTTTGTACTAATGTGCAATAGGGGAGAGGGTACCACGGATTTGATACACGGATTGGGATGACAGTAAATAAAAGAAAAAGAGTTCTTCGCTGTGGTAGGACCTCCTCATGAAATTTGTCACCAACAGTCCGTTCAGAGTGTGAAAATATTTTGTTGGCGCCCACCTACGTAGGGAGAAAAGATTATCATAATAAAATAAGAGAAATCAGAGTTCGCACGGATAGATTTAAATTGCTCGCTTTTCCTGTGTTGTTAGAGAGTGGAACGGTGGTGAAGTATCTCAAAGGTGGTTCGATGAACCCTCTGCCAGACACTTAATTGTGAATTGCATTGTGATCACATAGATGTAAATGTAGATGTAGATGAGTCCATTCTCTTATGGAGAGCGGGAATAGTGATTGTTTATATGCCTCTGTGTGCACTGTAATCAGACTAATGTTGTGTACACGATCCCTAGCGAGAGAGTAGGGGATTGCAGGGTATTCCTTGATTCTCTCCTTAATACTAGTTCCTCAAACTTTGTACGTAGTCTTTCACTGGATGGTTGACGTATGTCCTCAACCGTCAGCCAGTTCAGGTTTTTCAGCAACACTGTGATGCACTCCTGTGAGGCAACATTAGACCATTCGTGCTACATCTACATCTACATCTACATCTATACTCCGCGAGCCACCTTACGGTGTGTGGCGGAGGGTACTTATTGTATCACTATCTGATCCCCCCTTCCCTGTTCCATTCACGAATTGTGCGTGGGAAGAACGACTGGTTGTAAGTCTCCGTATTTGCTCTAATTTCTCGGATCTTTTCGTTGTGATCATTACGCGAGATATATGTGGGCGGTAGTAATATGTTGCCCATCTCTTCCCGGAATGTGCTCTCTCGT
This sequence comes from Schistocerca cancellata, assembly GCF_023864275.1. NCBI lineage: Eukaryota > Metazoa > Arthropoda > Insecta > Orthoptera > Acrididae > Schistocerca > Schistocerca cancellata. The sequence continues at coordinate 1,063,255,768 of NC_064626.1, read as the reverse complement.
AATTTCGATAATAAACCTCTCCGTATTGCGTAACGCCTTTCTTGAAGTGTCCGCCACTGGAGCTTGTTCAGCATCTCCGTAACGCTCTCGCGCTGACTAAATGTCCCCATGACGAATCGCGCTGCTTTTCGCTGGATCATGTCTATCTCTTCTATTAATCCAACCTGGTAAGGGTCCCATACTGATAAGCAATACTCAAGAATCGGACGAACAAGCGTTTTGTAAGCTACTTCTTTCGTCGATGAGTCACATTTTCTTAGAATTCTTCCTATGAATCTCAACCTGGCGCCTGCTTTTCCCACTATTTGTTTTATGTGATCATTCCACTTCAGATCGCTCCGGATAGTAACTCCTAAGTATTTTACGGTCGTTACCGCTTCCAATGATTTACCACCTATGGCATAATCGTACTGGAATGGATTTCTGCCCCTATGTATGCGCATTATATTACATTTATCTACGTTTAGGGAAAGCTGCCAGCTGTCGCACCATGCATTAATCCTCTGCAGGTCTTCCTGGAGTACGTACGAGTCTTCTGATGTTGCTACTTTCTTGTAGACAACCGTGTCATCTGCAAATAGGCTCACGGAGCTACCGATGTTGTCAACTAAGTCATTTATGTATATTGTAAACAATAAAGGTCCTATCACGCTTCCTTGCGGTACTCCCGAAATTACCTCTACATCTGCAGATTTTGAACCGTTAAGAATGACATGTTGTGTTCTTTCTTCTAGGAAATCCTGAATCCAATCACAAACCTGGTCCGATATTCCGTAAGCTCGTATTTTTTTCACTAAACGTAAGTGCGGAACCGTATCAAATGCCTTCCTGAAGTCCAGGAATACGGCATCAATCTGCTCGCCAGTGTCTACGGCACTGTGAATTTCTTGGGCAAAATAGGGCGAGCTGAGTTTCACATGATCTCTGTTTGCGGAATCCATGTTGGTTATGATGAAGGAGATTTGTATTATCTAAGAACGTCATAATACGAGAACACAAAACATGTTCCATTATTCTACAACAGATTGACGTAAGCGAAATAGGCCTATAATTATTCGCATCTGATTTATGACCCTTCTTGAAAATGGGAACGACCTGCGCTTTCTTCCAGTCGCTAGGTACTTTACGTCCTTCCAGCGATCTACGATAAATTGCTGATAGAAAGGGGGCAAGTTCTTTAGCATAATCACTGTAGAATCTTAAGGGTATCTCGTCTGGTCCGGATGCTTTTCCGCTACTAAGTGATAGCAGTTGTTTTTCAATTCCGATATCGTTTATTTCAATATTTTCCATTTTGGCGTCCGTGCGACGGCTGAAGTCAGGGACCGTGTTACGATTTTCCGCAGTGAAACAGTTTCGGAACACTGAATTCAGTATTTCTGCCTTTCTTCGGTCGTCCTCTGTTTCGGTGCCATCGTGGTCAACGAGTGACTGAATGGGGGACTTGGATCCGCTTACCGATTTTACATATGACCAAAACTTTTTAGGGTTCTTGTTTAGATTGTTTGCCAATGTTTTATGTTCGAATTCGTTGAATGCTTCTCTCATTGCTCTCTTTACGCTCTTTTTCGCTTCGTTCAGCTTTTCCTTATCAGCTATGATTCGACTACTCTTAAACCTATGATGAAGCTTTCTTTGTTTCCGTAGTACCTTTCGTACATGATTGTTATACCACGGTGGATCTTTCCCCTCGCTTTGGACCTTAGTCGGTACGAACTTATCTAAGGCGTACTGGACGATGTTTCTGAATTTTTTCCAATTTTGTTCCACATCCTCTTCCTCAGAAATGAACGTTTGATGGTGGTCACTCAGATATTCTGCGATTTGTGCCCTATCACTCTTGTTAAGCAAATATATTTTCCTTCCTTTCTTGGCATTTCTTATTACACTTGTAGTCATTGATGCAACCACTGACTTATGATCACTGATACCCTCTTCTACATTCACGGAGTCGAAAAGTTCCGGTCTATTTGTTGCTATGAGGTCTAAAACGTTAGCTTCACGAGTTGGTTCTCTAACTATCTGCTCGAAGTAATTCTCGGACAAGGCAGTCAGGATAATGTCACAAGAGTCTCTGTCCCTGGCTCCAGTTCTGATTGTGTGACTATCCCATTCTATACCTGGTAGATTGAAGTCTCCCCCTATTACAATAGTATGATCACGAAACTTCTTCACGACGTTCTGCAGGTTCTCTCTGAGGCGCTCAACTACTACGGTTGCTGATGCAGGTGGTCTATAGAAGCATCCGACTATCATATCTGACCCACCTTTGATACTTAGCTTAACCCAGATTATTTCACATTCGCATTCGCTAATAACTTCACTGGATATTATTGAATTCTTTACTGCTATAAATACTCCTCCACCATTGGCGTTTATCCTATCCTTGCGGTATATATTCCATTCTGTGTCTAGGATTTCGTTACTGTTCACTTCCGGTTTTAACCAACTTTCCGTTCCTAATACTATATGCGCACTATTTCCTTCAATAAGAGATACTAATTCAGGAACCTTGCCCTGGATACTCCTGCAGTTTACCAATATTACGTTAACTTTTCCTGTTTTTGGTCTCTGAGGACGGACGTTCTTTATCAACGATGATAATGTCCTCTCTGGTAAGCCGTCAGGTATTTTATCGTTTCGCCCAAGGGGGGGTCCCTCTAACCTAAAAAACCCCCGTGTGCACGCCACACGTACTCTGCTACCCTAGTAGCTGCTTCCGGTGTGTAGTGCACGCCTGACCTGTCTAGGGGGGCCCTACAGTTCTCCACCCAATAACGGAGGTCGATGAATTTGCAACCATTATAGTCGCAGAGTCGTCTGAGCCTCTGGTTTAGACCCTCCACACGGCTCCAAACCAGAGGACCGCGATCGACTCTGGGCACTATGCTGCAGATATTAAGCTCAGCTTGCACTCCGCGTGCGATGCTGGTTGTCTTCACCAAATCAGCCAGCCGCCGGAAGGAACCAAGGATGGCCTCAGAACCCAAGCGGCAGGCGTCATTCGTTCCTGTAGATAGGCTACACAATGAACAGATTTACAATGTGGGCTGCCATTGCACATTCTGGACAATTCGTGTAAGTAATTGTGGTGTCACCGCCAGACACCACAGTTGCTAGGTGGTAGCTTTAAATCAGCCGCGGTCCATTAGTACATGTCGGACCCGCGTGTCGTCACTGTCAGTAATCGCAGACCGAGCGCCACCACACGGCAGGTCTAGAGAGGTGGACTAGCACTCACCCCAGTTGTACTACGACTTTGCTAGCGACTACACTGACGAAGCCTTCTTTACATGCTGCCAGTATTCTCACACACTATAGCGACATTCTAGAATGTGTCTCTTGAGTATTTTATAATCTTTATTGACTGATACCGATATCCCTTGAACCCTGCATTGAACTGAAGCCTGCTTTCTGATTAAACTGCGTTAGAGGCTATGTAACAATTCGATGTCTTATCCCCATCTGTTACACGCACTTATTTGGGTGAAATGATTGATTCCCGCTGTGGCCATTGATATTATAGTCATAGGATACAACGTTTCAAAGTTTTATGAACTGCACAATTTTACATTTTTGTACATTTAAAGGAAATTGGCAATCTTTCCAGCACTTTGGTATTTTATTAAGATCTGATGGGGTATTTGTGCATCTTTTTTCAGATAGTACATAATGTATTAGAGTACTTGATACTGAGTGTACCTTCAGTTATGAACACTGTACCTTTGATATGAGCGGCGTCCTGATCTTGGGAGATGATATGGGATGGCAGACTGCGATGTAGCGGTCGGCGCTCATGATGGTCAGGAAAATGGAGCTCGTAAACTGGTTGATGCTCGTCGTTGTCATGTAAACCTGTGAACAACGTGCACGCCACTCAGTTGTAGAGCCCTTTCCGTTCACAGCAAGTTGTTATGTGTAGGAGGAAAGACTTTTTTTCTCAAAACTCGTTGTGTAACCTTTACACAGCTGTATATCAATGTTCTTTTTCAAATGACCAGTTTTAGATGTACGATAGCAACCTAAGGTACCTGCATTAGAATAAAAAGGAACGTCTGCCTTCTGCCTCATATTTCAGCTTAAAAAGTCGAATAGCTAACGAAACATTACGAATGGGAACTCAAAAACATCAATGCAAGCATATATTACTTAGAAACACCTACTTTGGGAAGATTTAACGTAATGCATTATTTTATCTTATCCATAAAATGAAAGAAAATTCTGTAGATCATTATGAAACTTGTGTTACTTCGAGTGTCTCGATAGACCATTACATTGAAAGCGCTATTATTTAGATGAAAATTGATTTTTAGAAAAATCTTCATTAGCCAAGATCGCATACAAGAAAACAGATAATTAGTTTCGACTGTCTCCGGTCATTTTCAGATCTGAAAATTATTAAAATACAGGGTTGTAAGAAAAGAACAGCATTCCACATTAATAGTATTTACAAAAGATTTCAACAAAATTATTGAAGGGTACATAGCAGAATATAAAAAGCCGTGTCTAAGCTAAGGGGACGCTTTTTCAACTGGCTGTTAGCAACACAACGGATTGCCATCTGTAGAGAATATACATCAGCTGTCAAAAAATGACATAAAAAACGACTTACAAGGATCGTTATGTAAGCTTGTGTAGTCACAAATGACAAGGTAGTAGCGTGAAAATCACATGAAAAAGCATTACATTTAAGTAACACAGTGGAATACAATATCGACTAGGATAATAGGTAATACACAGTTAATTTATGAAATGAAAACAAAAAACAGTGAAAATTAAAATTACAATTGCAATGAAATCGTTAGAGTAAAAAAAATTAAATAAATATAAATATGAAGCTGCAGAGACAGACATTATTGCAGATGGCGTAATGTGTTACAGCTCTTTATTACTACGGAAGGACTAATGGTATAATAATTTATACAGATTTACATAAAAAGTACTTTTTGTGTGTACAGTTAAAAGAAATCACATTAGCATGGACTGGCTTAAAATTATAGAAACTATAAAAAGAACCATTATATGTGATCGTTATGAAGAGGCAGTGGCAATGCACATCGTAATTATATCACTGATATAAAAAATGATAATCACAAATAGATAAAGTATGTTGGCATGATGTGCCAAACAGCTGACACTAAATGCACCTATAATAGTGAAAATTTACATAATATGAAGCTCTGGTTTACCAAGTTACCGTAGCAGACAAAACCTAATTGTCAATCTTAGTGTGCATTGGAAAACGTGTAGAGATTATCTGGATGTGTACGTCACTTGCAATTTTTCATTATACCATAGAACAACTTATGTATTGAACTATTACAATGGAGTGAAGAAAAACGAACAGTTAAAAGTGACATGTCTAAAATATAAAAAAGCTTAGGGTAAGGCAATGACGGTTACTGATGTCTATGTTAATGAATACATCCAGCTGCTGTGTGCTATGCACACTACAAACATACTAAGCAATGCAGTAACAGTCAATTTAAACAGTAGACATGGGTAACGTACCAGTTAGACAGGCGACACTTTTTTGTTGTACCACTGACTCGTATGTACTTCATTTTATTGGTCTTAACCGATTGCTTTACGTATGCCTTTTTATATTTTACAGCCAGTTTTAATTGATTACTTTTCTTTACTACAATGTAATGGATCAATACAAAGGTTGTTCTATGATATAATGAAAAACTGCAGTTGATGTACACATCTAGATAATCTTTATATATTCACCAGTGCACACTAAGACTGACTATTAGTTTTTGTCTGCTAGAATGGTTTGGTAAGCCAGAACATCATGCTATGTAAATTTTCACTACTGTGGAGGCATTGTCTCTTGGTGTTTCCTTATTTTAGATTTCAAAAGTTAGACACATTTTGGCCATTGCTACTATCTATTTCTGCTTACATTTTTCTATAGTGAGACCATTACGATGTACATTAAAATTGTCTCTTCTTAACGATCACATATATCTGTCGTCTTTATATTATTTTAAGCCAGTCGATGGTAATGTGATTTCTTTTATCTGTACACATGTAAAATACTTTTTGTGTAGATCTGTATAAATTACTATACCATTGGTCTCTCTATTTCAAGAAAACGTTTTATAACATTACACCATCTGGTAAGACGTCTATGTGTGCAGCTTTATATTTATGCAACTTGTCTTTTTCACTCTAGTAACTTCATTACAACAACTGTAATTTTAACTTTTTTTGTTTTCATTTTATAACTCAACTGTACATTATTCATTGTACTACTCGACATTGTATTATACTGTGTAACTGTAGTGTAATGTTATTCCTGTAGTTTTAACACCGTTATATGATCAATTATGGCATACACAGGCATACATTATAATGCTTCTTCATCGATTTTTATGCGTTTTTTGTCTTCTTTTTTTCTTCATCAGTGATTCCGTGTGGATCTTTCATATCTTTCAAATTCCATCGATGAGAACTGAACTCAGATTTTTTTTTATTACAGAGGGCGACCAGTCCCCTGACTGAACACGCTGAGCTACTGTGCCGGCTTCAGCACGTTGAGCTATCCAAGCATGACATACGACACAGCCTCACAGCTCTACTTCCACTAGTACTTCTGTCTTACTTTCCAAACTTCACAGATGTTCTCCTGCATATCTTTAGTGGCAAGCTCTCTTTCTTTCAGGAGTACTAGTCTCTCAAGCTACGCAGTTAGAGGTAAAGAGAAATAGATGGAAAGAAAATAGCGGCGCCCAGAGAGACAGAGGAGAAGTGCCTAATTTGGAACTCAAGAGGAAAGCGGCCGAAGAGCAAAAAATGAGGATTCAGAGAGGAGCAGGAAGAGTTGATTTGAAGCCTGAATTTCATGTTTCTGCTGATTTTTTCCTACCAGTCTTCTGACTGGTTTGATGCGCTTCACCACGACGCCTCTAATGTGCCATCTTCGATTAATCATTGTGAGACATATTCCAGTCTTTGGCATCCTCTATAGCTTCTACCCTCCACGGCTCTAGTAGCATGGAAATTATTCCCTGACGTCTTACCACGTGTTCTATTATCTTATCCCTCCTTCCGACGCGTGTTTTCCCTATATTCTTTTCCTCGCCAGATCTGCGGGAAGTCTCATTTCGTACCTTAACAATACACGTAGTTTTGCCTCCTTCTGTAACACCACATCTGAAACTCTTCGATTTTCTTCTTTTTCGGTTTTCCCGCAGCCGTGATTCACTTCCAGACAATGCTGTGTTCAAAACGAACTTTTTCAGTATTTTTCCCTCAAATTAATGCCCAGTGTTCATGACGATAATCTTCTTTTGGCGAGGAGTTTTGCTTGCACTGGTCAGTTTCTTACATCCTCTCCTCTTCGTCGCTAATGTGTCCTTTTGCTTGTAGTTGTAGCAGAATACCTTCACTTCTTGTACTGCATATATCTCAAAGCGAATGTCCTCTTGTAATACTGACTACTCGGGCTTGCGTTTGTAGCATAATACCTTCACTTCTTCTACTATACTTGTCTCAACGCCGACCTCTTCGTACAATACTGATCACTCGCAACACAACAAAATAACGGTTAGAAACTCGCTGTCTATATACTGTCAAAAACTAATAAGAAAATTTGAAGGTATTAAAAAAATGACCTTGCAGAGATCGTGTTGTAATCTTTCACGTTACCATTGATACTTAAGGGACGTAAGAACCGGTGTGCATCCGCTCTCTTCTCACTCATATGCGACCTTGTTTCCCTTTCTTGCACCCACGACCAAAATGCGGTATTACTGCACACAGTTTTTCAGACATTCGGATCACTGAATCTCCGAGCCATTTCTGCGGATTCTGGTTCCGCCATCATCTGGTCGTCTAAGCGAATGATATCGAAAATATTATCCACTGAAATATATTGGATATTCCATGCAGATATCCTTTCGTGACTCCAAGAGAGCTGCTTATATGGGAAACTTCCCGTGAAACGAAAAAAACGAGATGCGTGGTTCATAATATTAGTCTCGCTTCCACATCACGCTGTCTCGGCATTAAATGTTAGCGATGAAGATTCATATTTATGAGGCAATGCAGTGTAATAGTGCTTGACTGTCTACAGCGAGGTAATGAAATGAGCCGTCTGAGTGTTCAAGAGGCAGATGATGGCGGTTGGATTCACCCCTACTCCAGCGACGAATAGCTTTATACATCCAAGCAGAGTGTACACAGAAACGGAGCTCCATCTTGTGTCGTGACTGCTACCAACTGCTGGTCTCCGGACTGGAGCGGCGTTGTCCCACGGCGTGCATCAGTAAACAATGGATTTGATAATACCCAACTTGCTGCTACTGCCTCTTACCGACTGTCGTTGTATGGCTGAGACGTCAGTGTGGTGTGTCAAATCGAGTTCATAAAACATTGTAAAAAAACTACCTTGTTCTATGGAAGGGAAGTCCAGCAATGAATTGTAAATTAGATAAGTTGGAAATATTAGAAAGAAGAATCTTGAGGGGAATTTTTGGTCCAAATGAGGTACTTAAGCCTGGAAATTAAAAGCAACGATGAAATATTTCTAAGTACAGGAACATAACAGAAAGAATAGAGAAAATAGTACTGATATTGTTTGGGCATTTATAAGGGATGAATCAAAGTAGGCTGATAAAACAGATCTTCAAGTACTGTCTGACAAAATAAGTGAAGCATCCAGGCCGTCCGCTGTGGCCGAGCGTTTCTAGGCGCTTCAGTCCGGAACCGCGCTGCTGCTACGGTTCCAAGTTCGAATCCTGCCTCGGGCATGGATGTGTGTGATGTCCTTAGGTTAGTTAGGTTGAAGTAGTTCTAAGTCTAGGGGACTGATGACCTCAGATGTTAGTGCTTAGAGTCATTTGAACCATTTGAAGCAGAAGACATGGTCGGATGTCTAAGTAACTTCGTAGGCATACTCACCACCGGCTGGTGTATAATGATTAGATTTGCAGTTCTCTGTGATAAGTAGAAACGCCACCAGAGTGCGTTTTGCCGTTCATTTTTTAGTTTTTTGGTAGGGTTTATAAGGGGTACGAACAGCGTCACATGTTGAGTGATCACTGTGGAGGACAGGACAGGGAGATCTCGGGTACTCGTATGAGATAGCGTTGTCAGCAACTGACAGTGACTGAAAAGCGCCTTCTTGTGGGTCTTCATTTTGCCATCTGGTCGAATCGTGCAATATCCAGATTGTGGGCCTTTCAGAGTTGACAGTGGCCTGATGTTAAGCTTCAGGGAAACGAGAGAGTAGGCATTCTCGTCGTTAAGGTTTCAGTCAACTACCACAACGGAGCATCGCCGTATTGTGCCCCGTTGTTGTTGTTGTGGTCTTCAGTACTGAGACTAGTTCGATGCAGCTCTCCATGCTACTCTATCCTGAGCAAGCTTCTTCATCTCCTAGTACTTACTGCAACCTTCATCCTTCTGAATCTGCTTAGTGTATTCATCTCTTGGTCTCCCTCTACGATTTTTACCCTCCACACTTCCCCCAATGCTAAATTTGTGATCCCTTGATGCCTCAGAACATGTCCTACCAACCGGTCCCTTCTTCTAGTCAAGTTGTGCCACAAACTTCTCTTCTCCCCAATTCTATTCAGTACCTCCTCATTAGTTATGTGATCTACCCATCTAAGTTTCAGCATTCTTCTATAGCACCACATTTCGAAAGCTTCTATTTTCTTCTTGTCCAAACTATTTATCGTCCATGCTTCACTTCCATACATGGCTACACTCCATACAAATACTTTCAGAAACGACTTCCAGACACTTAAATCTATACTCGACGTTAACAAATTTCTCTTCTTTAGAAACGCTTTCCTTGCCATTGCCAGTCTACATTTTATATCCTCTCTACTTCGACCATCATCAGTTATTTTACTCCCCAAATAGCAAAACTCGTTTACTACTTTAAGAGTCTGATTTCCTAATCTAATTCCCTCAGCATCACCCGACTTAACTCGACTACATTCCATTATCCTCGTTTTGCTTTTGTTGATGTTCATCTTATATCCTCCTTTCAAGACACTGTCCATTCCGTTCAACTGCTCTTCCTTTGCTGTCTCTGAGAGAATTACAATATCATCGGCGAACCTCAAAGTTTTTCTTTCTTCTCCATGGACTTTAATACCTACTCTGAACTTTTCTTTTGTTTCCTTTACTGCTTGCTCAATATACAGATTGAATAGCATCGGGGAGAGGCTACAACCTTGTCTCACTCCCTTCCCAACAACTGCTTCCCTTTCATGTCCCTCGACTCTTATAACTGCCATCTGGTTTCTGTACAAATTGTAAATAGCCTTTTGCTCCCTGTATTTTACCCCTGCCACCTTTAGAATTCGAAAGAGTGTATTCCAGTCAACATTGTCAAAAGCTTTCTCTAAGTCCACAAATGCTAGAAATGTGGGTTTGCCTTTCCTTAATCTTCCTTCTAAGATAAGCCGTAGGGTCAGTATTGCCTCTCGTGTTCCAACATTTCTGCGGAATCCAAACTGATCTTCGCCGAGGTCGGCTTCTACCAGTTTTTCCATTCGTCTGTAAAGAATTCGTGTTAGTATTTTGCAGCTGTGACTTACTAAACTGATAGTTCGGTAATTTTCACATCTGTCAATACCTGCTTTCTTTGGGATTGGAATTATTATATTCTTCTTGAAGTCTGACGCCCTTGTATAGACCCTCTATATACCTTTGTGCTTTCCCTTCTTTGCTTAGAACTGGGTTTCCATCTCAGCTCTTGGTATTCGTACAAGTGGCTCTCTTTTCTCCAAAGGTCTCTTTAATTTTGCTGTAGGCAGTACCTATCTTACCCCTAGTGAGATAAGCCTCTACATCCTTACATTTGTCCTCTAGCCATCCCTGCTTAGCCATTTTGCATTTCCTGTCGATATCATTTTTGAGACGTTTGTATTCCTTTTTGCCTACTTCATTTACTGTGTTTTTATATTTTCTCCTTTTATCCATTAAATTCAATATTTCTTCTGTTACCGAAGGATTTCTACTAGCCCTCGTCTTTTTACCTACTTGATCCTCTGCTGCCTTCACTACTTTATCCCTCAGAGCTACCCGTCCTTCTTCTACTGTATTTATTTCCCCCATTCCTGTCAATTGTTCCCTTATGCTCTCCCTGAAACTCTGTACAATCTCTGGTTTAGTCAGTTTATCCAGGTCCCATCTCCTTAAATTCCCACCTTTTTGCATTTTCTTCAGTTTTAATCTACAGTTCATAACCAATAGATTGTGATCAGAGTCCACATCTGCCCCAGGAAATGTCTTACAATTTAAAACCTGGTTCCTATATTTCTGTCTTACAATTATACAATCTATCTGATACCCTCTAGTATCTCCAGGCTTCTTCCAGATATACAATCTTCTTTTATGATTCTTGAACCAAGTGTTAGCTATAATTAAGTTATGCTCTGTGCAGAATTCTACCAGACGGCTTCCTCTTTCATTTCTTAGCCCCAATCCATATTCACCTACTATGTTTCCTTCTCTCCCTTTTCCTACTCTCGAATTCCAGTCACCCATGACTATTAAATTTTCGTCTCCCTTCACTACCTAAATAATTTCTTTTATCTCATCATACCTTTCGTCAATTTCTTCATCATCTGCAGAGCTAGTTGGCATGTGAACTTGTATTACTGTAGTAGGCATGGGCTTCGTGTCTATCGTGACCACAATAATGCGTTCACTATGTTGTTTGTAGCAGCTTACCAGCACTCCTTTTTTTTTATTCATTATTAAACCTACTCCTGCATTACCCCTATTTGATTTTGTATTTATAACCCTATATTCACCTGATCAAAACCTTGTTCCTCTTGCTACCGAACTTCACTAATTCCCACTATATCTAACTTTAACCTATCCATTCCCCTTTTTAAATTTTCTAACCTACCTGCCCGATTAAGGGGTTTGACATTCCATTGTGCCCCATGGACCTCGTAAACCCTTCAATCTGCGACTGCTATCCTAGTACAAGTAATGGACCGCCTGCAACCTTCTGAGTTGTCCTGCACCTTTGACCGGAGTCTAGTAGCAGGCGCACTAGGGAATTACCTGCCATTCCGTTGGCTGCTCTAACACCCCATCACAAACTGCTGTCTCTGGAATAGTGTTGTGAGTGGGGAGCACATTTACCATGACGCTTCTGATGAATGGCATCGCATTCTGTTCAGCGATATGTTGCGGTTCTGCACTACTCCAGACGACGGTCGTCGGCGAGTATGGTGACCACCTGGGGAGAGATCCCATTCTTCCATTGTTTTGGAGAGGCACAGTATGTTACTCCTGGCCTCATGGTGCAGACAGTCATGGCTGAAGGTGACGGAGCGAACTCTGACGGCACAGCAATACATCATGAACATCCTCCGTCCTCATGTGTCACCTCTAATGCAACCATATCGTGGTGACATTTTGCAGCAGGACAACGCGCGTTCACAGATGGTATGTGTTCCCTCCTCGGTGCTTCACACTTTTTTTGATAGGAAATTTAGTTCTGGGGAAAGAAAGGAGTAACAAGCTAGACCTGAGAAATAAAGAAGAATACATAAAAGCAGAAGAAGCAGCAGAGACAGGCAACTTCATTAGGAAAGTGTTTAGTTTAGAAGCAATCTACGGCATAAGCAGGGAAAAGGCGTTAAGTGGTCTGAAAAAAGAAGAAATACACATGGTGAAAAGAACATAGTTGATGAGAATGATCTATAATTAACATCTGGACAATAGTTGGGAAAAACCAATGGGCAAAAATAGAAATTACCGTCAATAAGAGTATCATATCTTTTGAATGTTCAGTGCTTCACCTGCGACTAAGTGGTGCGTATGTTGTGGGGGAATGGCTACATTATCTAGTTTCATTCTGCTTCACCCGAGTTCTAGAAGAACTACTACCACCTTGGGCCAGTTGCCTCAATACCATGCTTCTTGTCTGATGCAAATGTTCATTTTCCAATAAGCTGTGTGTGATGTCTCAAACATAACTCTGTTTCATAAGAGCGATCCTCTTACATACCAAATAATGCGTGTCCTTACTGAAACGTTCATTCGCTGCCGCAGTGTCCAACGATACGAATCAATCGCTCTCAGTGCAACAGAATGTATTCATCTTTCGGACGGAACAAATATTACACGTTTTACTACGACGCATTTAAAAACACTCGATATTATTAAAAGCGAGAAACAATATGATAAAAAGCTTTGAAAATAAACAGTTATTTGAAACTACTTGAGTGAAAATGAACTTTTCCAGACGTATTACAGCGTCATGTATTCATACGGTGAATATTATGGAAATGATGTATCCTTTAGAGAGAAACATAGAGCATCTATCGAAGAACACAATCGAAAGAGAAGCAAAATAGGGTTTAATTTTTTCCAAAAGTGAAAATGTGTGATAGTTTTAATTTTGGAAGAACTTTGAAAATATGTGAATTATATTGTTTGTGAGTTGGGAACAGGCAATCGCCTTATCCTTGAAAGTAAGTTGATGAAGATGATGATGAGGTATAGGAAAAGAGGAGTATTTTGGTTCAGTCATACTCTTCGTACAGTAACCGAAAAAAGAAAATATGGTCAGTGGGCGGAGAAATACTAACGCAACAGTCAGCCAGCGTGAAGTAGGAAATAGTTAAGCTGCCCTGGCCGTCTCCCCCAAAGTCGCAGAATGCGGAAGGTACACTGAACCGACAAAAGTCATGGAATAACCGCTAATATCGTTTCGGACCTCCTTTTGTCAGCACTAGTGCAGCAACTCGACATGGTACGAACTCAAAAAATCGTTGGAGGTCCCCTTTAGAAACACTGAACCACCTGCGTCTATAGCCGCCCATGACAGCTCCGCCAATGCACTGCCCTTTTATACGATGCGTACTCGACGCTATCGCCATTTGTAAACGTGAATATCGCTGTTCCATGACTTTCCCACTTCAGTGTAAAAGCTGCCAGCTGTCAGCCACGCAAAAACGAAGTTTTCTATGCATTGCACCGACCCCCCATGTGCCGCACCACACCTTCGCACAAAACCGACTCCGTTGTGTGGTGTGATAGACCGTAGCTCCTCCAATTTGTCGGATTATTCAGTCGTGTCTCTGACATTTCAGACTGGTCCTGAGATTTATTTTTGCATCAGTAATGTGATAAGAAATGTAAATGTCCATGTTTTAATCCCTTAACCCTTTCTGCGTCTGCGATTCCAAACAGCGTCATTAAGTGTTCCTGGCTTTTTTGAGCTTCCCAATGCTTCAATGATACCGTTTGGCATCGCTTCACGTAGTTCCAAGTTTGGCCAACAGATCACAGTGGCGTTTGCTTTCGTGACTCGCGGTTTGTTTGAAGTGCAGAACAGAGAAGTGTTGTGAGTTGTGCTACTGCATTTGTGAGTGAACAATAACTGTTGTGTCTAGTTTTATTCTGTGTATAGTGAAATTCTTGGTTATGGAATCAACTTTACGTAGTTCCTCAAGGGTAAGGGAAAGAAATACGGTAAGTTTACAATACAACTATGTATGCATTTTTTTGTGTAATTATTATGTAATTTCTAATGATGCCATTTGGAATCATTATTTTATTTATTAACCAATAGCTTCAAAAGAACGTTTGCAATGGATATGGCATATGTGCAACATGTACAGTAAATATTCATCACAAAAATATTTTCCCCAATTTTTTTTTCTAAATGTGACGCACAAAGGGTTAATTTATTTTCACTGTGTCCTTGCATGTCAGATTTTCAGTTTATCGTACATCCTAAAACTTAGCAGTCATTCAGTCAACCGTTTTCCGCTGGAAAATTATGTGAATGAAGTATTTATTCTTGAATATCTGAAAAGGGTGTATTGAAGTATCATTATGTGCAAGTCTCAGGTCCTCAGGTAGTGCCTAGAATATCATCAAATAGCCCACTTTCAACCTCGTATAGTTTATCGAGTACTAGAAAGCTACACACAAGGTAAGGTATTACGCGCGAATCTGACGTATACCAACAGTTGTTTAAAAGAAATTTCTGCCATTTGACTGCAAATTACTATTCTTTTATTCCACACACTCATGATTTAGACTTTATAGCCATTCTTAAGGGCATGTTGAATTGAAAAATAATGAAGCATACATATCATGCAGGGTACAGCAAACAAGGCGTAATTACGTATTTGAAAACACTGCTTAAATGTGACAATATATCTGACCAACCTGTGTAACATGTCGTCCTCAAAAACCATATTACTCGTCTTACAAACCAATTGACGTATTACAGGATATGAGTACAAGTCGAAGCTACATAGTAACGTAATGAATTACCAAGAACACACAATATGGCTCATTTAACAGCCAATACATTGCTGTCATGCACATCCATCAAATCCGTGCATCAGGTGAAGTTAACATTTGTCAAAGCAATGGTAGTGGTCCAAACAAAGCGGCACCACTGTATGAACCAAGTGATCTTTGGAATAGCATATGCATTACCGGGAAAGGGAAGGTGGCTATTTATTTGGCTCAGTGCTTAGCACATCCCTGTGATACACGCGCACTACAGCCTCTTACAGATATACAATGTAATACTTCGTACTCACAGTGTACATATAATGATTTTAGATGTACAACAAAACTTCATCTCAAAAATGAGTGCATGGATGCAGTATTATAGAATCAAAAATGCAGTTACTCCTGGTGACTTACATAAAATAAATTACAAATATGCAAGGGCATGCAAGATGAGACTTATGTAAGTCTCCAGGAGTCAGTGCATTATTATACTATAGTACTGCATCTGCGCGATCATTTCTGAGGTCAGATTATCTTGTACATCTGAAATGGCTATATTTACACTGTGAATACGGAGTAATACATTGTATCGCTGTAAGAAGCTGTTACGATCTTGTATCACAGCATTGTGTCGAACAGCTATTCAAATAAACATCCTCTTTCTTTTTCCTCGTAATGCCACCGGTAACTCAAAAGATCACTTCGCTTACAGAGTGGTGCCGTGTTGGTGCGACCTCTGCCATTGTTTTGCTAAATGTTAACGTCAGCTAATGCACGGATGAGATAAATGTACGTTACAGCAATGTATTGTCTGTTAAAACACTGTGCACAATGTCAGCAATATTAAATATCTTTGATAGGTGTTCGTATCCTATTTTACTAAAACTGATTTTTTAAGACCTTAAATACGTTTTTCGACGGTCTAGCACCAACTTTAATTCTTTTCACTTATCCCACTCCACGTCGGAGCTCCTCTCTTCCTTTCCCTCTCCATTCCCGCACAACACACTACTCCTCAATCTCTGTATGTGTGTCTGTCAGTACCTGCCTCAACTCCTACCTCTCATCTCCACAGTTTTCCTATCTAATAGACCACTATCTTTCTAGCCACATCCCTCAACCCTATGGAACATACCCTCTCCTGCGGCAATACTTCTCACCATAGTGCAGTTCCTCCAGATTTTGTGTGAAAGTGCAGTGCTTCAGTGTTCTTATCAAAAGAATTTCACCCTCCTACGATGTGTTTTTAAAATGCACGTATTTTCGTTTTTTAAAACCATTTGTCTTTGATTTTTAATTCAAAGTAGAAAAAAGCCCCAAATTTTCTTTCTATTTCTGATAATAACTAAAAAAAATCGCTTGGCTAAAGAGCGGAGAACTGTACTGGTGACGGTCCTCCCCTGCCCATATGGAACGAGAAAAAAAAATTCGACAGTGACATGTCACGTAGAAAGGTAACTTATATTCTAAGATATATTTAAATGTTTATTTTAAATGGCTCTAAGCACTATGGCACTTAAGATCTGAGGTCATCAGTCCCCTAGACTTAGAACTACTTAAACCTAACTAACCTAAGGACATCACACACATCCATGCCCAAGGCAGCATTCGAACCTGCGACAGTAGCAGCAGCGCGGTTCCAGACTTAAGCGCCTAGAACCGCTCGGCCACAAAGGCTGGCCATAAGGTATAAGTATTGTTTTGGAATACGTAATGTTTATTGTTTCCTAAGCACTGTACTGTATGATATGCACGCTTTATTAATTTTTATCTTAACATTTACCCGAGAACGGCTATAAAGTCTAAATCATGGTTGTGTGACGTAAATGAACAGTCGTTTCAGTCAAATTGTAAGTAGGCTGTTTAGGTTTTTATGTTCGTAACGCTACGTAGCGCTCTGTATGAAAATAACTGACTGTGCTGTGTGCAGTCTGTGGCTGTTCGGCACTGTTGGAATATTCACTACTGTAGTGGCGGGCAGTAGGATGTGAACAGCGCGTAGCGTTAGACAGTTGGAGGTGAGCCGCCAGCAGTGCTGGATGTGGGAAGACAGATGCCAGAGTTTTGAGAGGTTACTATAAGCGGACGGTCTGGACGTGTGTCCGCCAGAGAAAGGAAATTTGTAAAGATGGAGGTCATGGATTGATATATACAGGGTGTTACAAAAAGGTATGGCCAAACTTTCAGGAAACATTCCCCACACACAAATAAAGAAAAGATGTTATGTGGACATGTGTCCGGAAACGCTTAATTTCCATGTTAGAGGTCATTTTAGTTTCGTCAGTATGTACTGTACTTACTCGATTTTCACAATCAACATGTCTGGGCTGACGAGAATCCACACGCAATTGTGCAATCACGTCATCAACACAGATTTTCTGTGAACTTTTGGGGAGGCATTGTTGGTGATGTCTTGATTGGGCCCCATGTTCTTCCACCAACGCTCAATGGAGCACGCAATCATGATTTCATACGGGATACTCTACCTGTGCTGCTAGAACATGTGCCTTTACAAGTACGACACAACATGTGGTTCATGCACGATGGAGCTCCTGCACATTTCAGTCGAAGTGTTCGTACGTTTCTCAACAACAGATTCAGTGACCGATGGATTGGTAGAGGCGGACCAATTCCATGGCCTCCACGCTCTCCTGACCTCAACCCTCTTGACTTTCATTTATGGGGGCATTTGAAAGCTCTTGTCTACGCAACCCCGGTACCAAATGTAGAGACTTTTCGTGCTCGTATTGTGGACGGCTGTGATACAATACGCCATTCTCCAGGGCTGCATCAGCGCATCAGGGATTCCATGCGACGGAGGGTGGATGCATGTATCCTCATTAACAGAGGACATTTTGGACATTTCCTGTAACAAAGTGTTTGAAGACACGCTGGTACGTTCTGTTGCTGTGTGTTTCCATTCCATGATTAATGTGATTTGAAGAGAAGTAATAAAATGATCTCTAACATGGAAAGTAAGCGTTTCCGGACACATGTCCACATAACATATTTTCTTTCTTTGTGTGTGAGGAATGTTTCCTGAAAGTTTGGTCGTACTTTTTTGTATATATATATATATATACGAGGGCAGTTCAATAAGTAATGCAACACATTTTTTTTCTCGGCCAATTTTGGTTGAAAAAACCGGAAATTTCTTGTGGAATATTTTCAAACATTCCCGCTTCGTCTCGTATAGTTTCATTGACTTCCGACAGGTGGCAGCGCTGTACGGAGCTGTTAAAATGGCGTCTGTAACGGATGTGCGTTGCAAACAACGGGCACTGATCGAGTTTCTTTTGGCGGAAAACCAGGGCATCTCAGATATTCATAGGCGCTTGCAGAATGTCTACGGTGATCTGGCAGTGGACAAAAGCACGGTGAGTCGTTGGGCAAAGCGTGTGTCATCATCGCCGCAAGGTCAAGCAAGACTGTCTGATCTCCCGCGTGCGGGCCGGCCGTGCACAGGAGTGACTCCTGCAATGGTGGAGCGTGCGAGCACACTCGTTCGAGATGATCGACGGATCACCATCAAACAACTCAGTGCTCAACTTGACATCTCTGTTGGTAGTGCTGTCACAGTTGTTCACCAGTTGGGATATTCAAAGGTTTGTTCCCGCTGGGTCCCTCGTTGTCTAACCGAACACCATAAAGAGCAAAGGAGAACCATCTGTGCGGAATTGCTTGCTCATCATGTGGCTGAGGTTGACAATTTCTTGTCAAAGATTGTTACAGGCGATGAAACATGGGTTCATCACTTCGAACCTGAAACAAAACGGCAATCAATGGAGTGGCGCCACACCCACTCCCCTACCAAGAAAAAGTATAAAGCCATACCCTCAGCCGGTAAAGTCATGGTTACAGTCTTCTGGGACGCTGAAGGGGTTATTCTGTTCGATGTCCTTCCCCATGGTCAAACGATCAACTCTGAAGTGTATTGTGCTACTCTTCAGAAATTGAAGAAACGACTTCAGCGTGTTCGTAGGTACAAAAAACTAAACGAACTTCTCCTTCTTCATGACAACGCAAGACCTCACACAAGTCTTCGCATCCGAGAGGAGCTCACAAAACTTCAGTGGACTGTTCTTCCTCATGCACCCTACAGCCCCGATCTCGCACCGTCGGATTTCCATATGTTTGGCCCAATGAAGGACGCAATCCGTGGGAGGCACTACGCGGACGATGAAGAAGTTATTCATGCAGTACGACGTTGGCTCCGACATCGACCAGTGGAATGGTACCGTGCAGGCATACAGGCCCTCATTTCAAGGTGGCGTAAGGCCGTAGCATTGAATGTAGATTACGTTGGAAAATAGTGTTGTGTAGCTAAAAGATTGGGGAATAACCTGGTGTATTTCAATGCTGAATAAAACAACCCCTGTTTCAGAAAAAAAATGTGTTGCATTACTTATTTAACTGCCCTCGTATATATATATAATTACTTTTGAACGTTATTAAGGTAAAGACATTGTTTGTTCTCTATCAAAATCTTTCATTTGCTAACTATGCCTATCAGTAGTTAGTGCCTTCAGTAGCTAGAATCTTTTATTTAGATGGCAGTAGTGGCGCTCGCTGTATTGCAGCGGTTCGAGTAACGAAGATTTTTGTGGGGTAAGTGATTCATGAAAGGTATAGGTTATTGTCAGTCAGGGCCATTCTTCTGTAGGTATTATTGAAAGTCAGAGTGTGTTCGCTAAAAATATTGTGTGTCAGTTTAGTGATGATCAGAGTAAGTAAAGAGAAAACTCGCCAGGGTAGCCGAGAGCGCTAACGCGGTGCTCCCTGGACTCGGGTAGGTGCACCGGCCACGGATCGAATCCGCCCGGGGATTAACGACGACGGCCTGTGTACCGGCCAGTCTGGATGTGCTTTTTAGGCGGTTTTCCACACCCTCCTAGGTGAATACCGGGCCGGTCCCCACGTCCCGCCTCAGTTACACGGCTCGCATACATTTGAAACACTCTTTCACGATTTCCACTTGACGCAGACAGCTGGGGTACACTATTTCCGTTCCGGGGGTATGGGGTGGCGGCAGGAAGGGCATCCGGCCACCCCTTACAACTAAACATGCCAAATCCGTACTTAACCCTGCCGACCCTGTGCACAATGCAGGATATAGGCGGTAGCGAAATAAAGGAGAAGAAAGAAAGAATAAGTAAAGAGAAAACTGTTTGAGTACGTAGAGTTTTGCTCAGCTGTTTGAAAATCAAATAACGTAAGAGGTTTTCCAGCACTGTCATTTTTAAATTTTTCTATGGGAACGTTACAAAATTTACATGAATTTTGTGTTGCACGAAGGAAGAACCGTTGAGACATTTTTATGCGTGGCATTAAGATCTTTGAGTCAGCATAGTGAGTGGGAAAGTGTGGTAGAAAAGGAAACTGTGACGTACCTTACACATGACGTCCCCAAATGGCCAGTTGCCGAGGTTGATGGTGATGAGGAGGAAGGGGATGCCGATGAGGAAGCACTCGTCGGCGACCGCGAGGTTCACGATGTACATGTTGGTGACTGTCTGCATCTTGGAGAAGCGCAGCACCACGTAGATGACGAGCGTGTTGCCGAGCAGGCCCACGATGCACACGATGCCGTACAGGAACTGCGTCACCGTGTACAGCGTCGGCTGGTGCATGTCGCACGAGAAGTTGCCCATCATGCCGGGGTGGCCCGGGCCCAGGTCGATGGCGTCCGCGGGCGTCGAGAAGTTGGCGTCGTCGGCGAGCAGCGTCGTCGACAGGCTGCTGCCCGCCTCCGAGATGCCCAGCGTCGAGGACGACGCCGTCGAGTTGAGCAACAGGCCCACGAAGTCGCTCGTGTTGGCCATGGCGGCTCTTCTTCTCTCGGTGCGTGGCCTCCTGAGTTTTCAAGCGCTCGTGCGGCTCCAACAACAAGGGTCGCTACTACACTGCAACCGTCTCAAAATCGTGTTCAACTGACTGGCGAATAACAACGAGGCGAAATAGTAACTGTATTATTCCAGTCGCACAGCTCCAGTTCACTTCCAGAAAGAATCAAATTGATATGCGGGCAGGTCAGTTAGTTCAGGAAGCTATCGGCAGCTGCAGTCCTCGACAACATGCCGACGACCATGTCTCGTTCGCGCCCCATCTCCGCTGTCGTATCATCTTGTGGCCGCATAAGGACCGTAAGACTCGTAGAAGCTCCATCAGCTATCCGAGGTTGCAGTAGAATGATTCACCTGTAATGAAATAAAATACATTTTCCGAAAATTCACAAACAACGTAGTCTCAATCAAAAATATTTTAAAAAGTCAAGATACTCCTCTCCTTCAAAAAACTTTTACTGGCTAGATTACGCACATATATTAAAATTAAAATCTGATGACTAGGCTAGTTTTAACTGTCAATGCTCGTATTAGACGAAGGTCAATCAAAATGTGTGTATACCAGTAATAATCAATCGTGCAATAACATGTACTTGTTTGTGAGCAAGTTAAATAAGTAATTTAGTGGTAACAACAACAACAAAACTGAAACTGGTTTATACCATGGTAGTATAAGACACAGGTTGAACAAAGCCTAGTTGTACGAGCAAGAACCATATTATGTAGTAACTTGCGCTCATGTAAGAGGCAAGTTCAGTGAAATTTTTTTTTTAGTTTTAACAGCACAGTAAAAATGAGTCTGGTTCTACACCATGGGTTGTAAAATCATAGACAAACGTAAAATACAAACAGGCCATCGTTACGTCATATAACTTGTCGACAGCAATAGAAAATGTTATCCAATCAAAGCCGTAACATATCTGAATTATGGCATACATGATGTAACAATATGTTATGTTTGCCAACGTTTTTATTACCGATGTTGTGGAACCAGGCTTGTTATACCAGTGCAAGATGATGCATGGTATGGTTTTCATGGGTACATTTAGATTTGTTCAACCTGCATCTCATTCTAGCATGGTATAGAACCAGTCTTAATTTTGTCATTGCTGTTACGACTTAATTTGTTATTCAACTTGCCTCTTACACAATTACAAATTATTGCGTGATATGGTTATCACTGGTATATCTAATTTTTGTTCAACATGCGTCCAATACGAGCATGATCTAAGAGTGGTTACATTGCCAACTGAATATCGTTTAGTCATTTTTTTAAAATTTTTATATGTGCCGATATGTTTTAAAAAAGATTTTTTACATTTTAATATTTAAATTTTGACATTTTAGTAAATTACATAACATCGCTTTTTCCTTCCCTAAAAATGTCAGGCATTACTAATACTCCTTGTCAACTAACAATATATTTTTCATTCTCTAGATTTCAACACCTATTAAGCTGCTATTTTTCATTTTGTGGTTTTCTGTTAATGCAGTCCGACGAGTTACAGGATACAGTACAATTAATGGCTGAAACTAACCCCGATGAAGGTATACAATAGAATCAAAAAAGTTACAGTAATCATGAGTACGTGTACCAAACGTTTGTGAAATAACTGCGAATGTGTGGTGTCCTAGTTAGTAGAACTGTATTCGATAGCAAACTTTTCGATTAAGTCCCACCTAAATGGGCTCAAACGTCACTCTTACCCATCACTGGGGAATGTGGTACTTGCATGATGTGGAGTAACACGACAGATAAGGCGTCGATATGCTCCGACATCGATAGGCCGAGCAGGGCCTATACCTTCGCCTCCAGGATTATTTAATCTTAATCCTCGAGATTTTTCTGTCTGGTGTTATCTCAAAAGTGCAGTGTACAGCACTTCTGTTGAAAGGTTGCAGTACTGAAGCGGCGAAATGTAAAGTTTTGGCAAGATTTATGAAATGAACCGGAGGTATTTGAAAGAAACTGTAACTCACTGCAGAGACGAGTTTAGTATTGCAAACAAACGCGAGGGCACTAAACGTCTATTTTATTAGGTATGACTGTACACAAAATATCCACGTATAACGTGCTGATGTAGTATTTCTTGTTAAGGTAGACCATGGATGAAATCGGAATCCAGTTATTTGGGGCTTTACTCGAAGACGCTTGTACTAGATAGGATTCTATTTCATATTGAAATCAGTCATGGCTCGAAATAACACACTTGTACCTACAAGTTTCTTGCAAACGCATTCTTTGCGGACCCGTCTTTACTGGACTACTTTTTTTTCTCAGATTAGCATTTAGTTTGACCTGTGTCAATTTTCTTTGTTAATTCCGATACACCCTGGACGTTTAATCATCAAATAATGGTACTTTACATATTTTTTGAAGTATGGGTAAGGTTCAAAATGGTTCAAATGGCTCTGAGCACTATAGGACTTAACTTCTGAGGCCATCAGTCCCCTAGAACATAGAATTACTTAAATCTATTTAACCTAAGGACATCACACACATCCATGCCCGAGGCAGGATTCGAACCTGCGACCGCAACGGTCGCGCGGTTTCAGACTGTAGCGCCTAGAACCGCTCTGCCACTCCGGCTGGCTTATGGATAAGGCATTGGTTTATATAGATCACAACGCTGTTACGTTAGTTTTATGCAATGTACCTGGATATTTCAAACGATTGTAGAAGTGAAGAAATTTTAGAGACTGGGTAAAGAAAAATCATGAATGGAACCTCACTGGGTTCAATTTACTGGCCCTACCTATTCCTTATGTATGTGAATGACTTTCTACTTAACGTTTACGAAAGACAGTTCGTAATTTTTGCGTATGACAAGAGTGTTATCGTTGGTTTCAGACACAACAGCAATGTCTACAACCAACTATACAGTGGATTTCCGTAAAAGGACAACTACACAAATGAGCGAAAAGCGTGTTCAGTTGCACACATACCAATTTACACTGGTCAGCCAGAACATTATGTCCACAGACCTACTATCGATATAAACCCGTCCAGGCAATAATGGGGTCACCTGGCGAGGACTGACTGTTGGTCAGTCTCACGAACGTGTGATGCAGTATCAGTGAGCTTGCTTCCGTTTTTAGAAGGGGAAGGGCGCGATCTATCTGAGTCTGACCGAGAGGAGACTGAGGGCCCGTAGGCTTGGCAGGAGCATTTCGGAAATTGCTCGACTTGTTGAGGGATTTTTAGGAGTGCTGTGGTGAGTGTCTTCAACAAACCAAGGTGAAACCGCGTCCAGACATTGTGGAGTTGGGCGACCACCCCTCGTTACAGGCGTCGGAAGTCGTAGGCTGCGCAGATTGGTAAAACAGGATAAGCGGCTAACTGTGGCGGAACTAACTCCAGACTTTAATGCTGGGCAGAATAAAAGTGTGTCTGAAAACTCCTAATGGTGGGCCTCCGCAGCCGACGACCCAACTGCGACTGAAATGGGCACGTGACCGCTGCCACTGGACTCGGGTGCAGTGGCAGAGTGTTGCATAGTCTGTTGAATCCCGATACCCTCCTCATCGTGTCAGTGGGAGAGTGCGACTCTGTCGTCTTTCAGGGAACAGCTCCTTGACACCTATACTGCGGGGCGGAGACAAGCTGGTGGCGGCTCCATTACGCTCTGGGAATCCATGGGCCCTCTGGAAATCGTGTAAGGCACCATGACGGCCAAAGAGTATCGTACACGGGTTTCAGACCACGAACACCCCTTCATGAGTATTATGTTCCCGACAGCAGTTGCATTTTTCAACAAGATAATGTGCCATGTTACACGGTCAGCAGTTTGGTTTAATTTTCCGGGATGTCAGGTCGTGGTCCAAGAACTTTTCTGTTCCTTACGTTTCGTCCAGAACTGCGCTGGACTTCCTCAGAGGCGCTGCTCCGCTGAGTCTTGCCGACGGAGCTGCGCCTCTGAGGAAGTCCAGCGCAGTTCTGGACGAAACGTAAGGAACAGAAAAGTTCTTGGACCACGACCTGACATCCCGGAAAGTATATCAACAGCCATGTTACCCGGTCGTGAAAGCCTTCATTCTACAGTTTGATTTAATGGTTCGAGAAACACAGTGGTGAGTTCCAATTGATGTGCTGGTCTCCAACTCGCCAAATCTGAACGCAATCTAATACATCTGGGATGACACTAAACGTGGCGTCAGAGCTTATCGCCCCTCTCCCCTGAATTTACGGGAATTAGGTAGATTTGTGTGTGCAGATGGGGTGCCATCTCCCTCCAGCGACCTACCAAGGCCTCATTGTTTCCATGCCACGCCGAGTCGCTGCTGTTTCCAGTGCCAAAGGTGGACATACCGGCTGTTAGGTAGGTGGTCATAATGTTCTGGCTGATCAGTGTATGTAGCATATGAACTGCAGTCAGTAAAGGGGGTAGATTAATCCACGTTTTTGGTGTACGTTTTGACAGAAATTTTAACGGTGATAAATGTCATACCGATATCTCAAAACAGCTAACAGGGAAGGGGGGGGGGGTTCTGATATGGCGGAGAATATGACACATCTCTGTATCATGTCATTTTATAAATTATTAACCTCCTGAAGGATGCTGCACTCTAGTGGTTGGGCATACAAGTTATTCAGCAAGATGAAGGAGCCTTCAGTTGCCGCTAAGTTGGTGCAGCGAAAACAACATGATTTTCCACCAGATGCTGTTAGAAGTGAAATTTGTTAACATCGAGTGTAGATTTAAGTGTCAGGAAGTCGTTTCTGAAAGTATTTGTATGGAGTGTAGCCATGTATGGAAGTGCAACATGGACGATAAACAGTTTGGGCAAGAAGAGAATAGAAGCTTTCGAAATGTGGTGCTACAGAAGAATGCTGAAGATTAGATGGGTAGATCACATTACTAATAAGGAGGTATTGAATAGAATTGGGGAGAAGAGAAGTTTGTGGTACAACTTGACAAGAAGAAGGGACCGGTTGGTAGAACATGTTCTGAGGCATCAAGGGACCACAAATTTAGCATTGGAGGGCAGCGTGGAGGGTAAAAATCGTAGAGGGAGACCAAGAGATGAATACACTAAACAGATTCAGAAGGATGTAGGTTGCAGTAGGTACTGGGAGATGAAGAAGCTTGCACAGGATAGAGTAGCATGGAGAGCTGCATCAAACCATTCTCAGGACTGAAAACCACAACAACAACAACAACAAACGGTGATTTTTAGAGGTAAGGCAAATCTGTTATTTATTATTTAATAGCAATAATTTTCGTATGTTCGTACATACAGAGGTAGAGTATTTAATAGACTGCATAATACTCATATTTTTGGAACGAGTTTAGTCAACCATTGCATGCTGGGTAATATGGATCACAATCGCTGGGTGCGTCATATAACCCAACAGAACATATATAAACAGATATAAAAACACGAACAGAGTACAGCAAAACTACATAATTTTGATGGCAACACTAGAGAAACAGGTATTGAGAGTTGAAGAAGAGAAATGAAAAATCAAAGGAAATGAGGACTCTGGAAAACAAAAAAAAAATTACGAAGAAGAAATCAGATCGGACTAAGACAAAACGTACAAATTGTAAGGGAAAAGTTAAATTTTCATCAACTGAATCTGAATGAGAAATAGACTTGGTCAGCTTGTGTGAGGACAATTAACTAGTCGATATTGATGCGGGTTAGAAACAAGAAGTTTGTTTATGCGTGTGATTAACATGGAAATGCTGGATGAGTTTTGTAAAGATGTGTACCCTTCTCGAATAGGAATCATTAAGAGTGCAGTGGACGTGACAGCCAACATAATTATTAATATGAATGTGTTTACGCAAAGGGTGAATTTCTCAGGTTTTGCTTGAACTCGTTAGATGCTGGTCTTAATGCTTTGTTTCTACAGATTAAATCGACACTTTCGAGCTTAAGATTAAGGCTGATTTGAATCACTTAGCACGTTAAACCAAAATTAAATAGTAAATGGAACAAAATTGGCACAGAAAATTAAACATCTTACGAGGCGGTTTTTACAGCTACTTGATGCGTTGTGTTTCCCGGTATTTTCGGGTAAAATGCCGCTATGCAAAAATTGCGGCATGTGTGTGTGTGTGTGTGTGTGTGTGTGTATGTGTGTGCGTGTGTGTGTGTGTGTGCGCGTGTGTGGTTTCATTTAAATATTAGACGCCGAAAAGTCGTATTATTTCAGGATTAAGCTTTGAAAACGTGGGTAAAAGTTTAGAAACATATTTCATAATTTTAAAGATAAAATGTTATGTTCATTAAAAAAATTCCCTTATATGCGCCAAATTACCCCATTCTCGACTAATAGCAATATTTACACTTCGTATAATTGCTAATTTTGGGAAGAATCGAAACGTTATAAAGAAGGGGTTATATGCTAGGAAAACGTTGGTCGGAGAGCCCATAAGTTTGTACTTTTTTTCACTAGGTGACACTAAGTAACTGTATCGAATTCCTTCCGCAAATGTTGAAACACACTGTAAATGAGGGCTCCATTGTTTACTGCTCTCTGGTTCTCTAGTTTTGTAAGTAATTACTGCTATTGACGGCCCTTTATAGTTTTCCGCCGATATTTACTCCTAAACGCAAAAGAAAAAGCTGGGCGTATCTGCAGATACAGTCAGTGGTTGTAGGCCCTGACGACAGACCAGCGAATATTGTCCGGGACGTAGAGGCGCTTCGTCTTCATCCTGCGCTGCAGCGGTGGTGGCCTACATCCCAGGGCGTCCGGCAATCTCCGCAACTTGCGACCCCACGCCAACCACGTAACAACCAGTAACTTGGGACTCCCGTCAGACGAGCTACGGTCGGCCAGCAGACAACCCGAGGCCAACGGTACCTGCTCTGCAGTAAGCGGCTACTAATTTCCATTCAATGTTGGCTGGAAGACACTATTTGAATTTGTGAAGAAAACAAGGATAAAATAGAAGTAGGGAAGATTGATCTAAGACTTGTAAAAGGAAAGACGTAGAGAAGGGAGTAAAGACAGTGTTGTAGCTTATCCTTTTGGTTATCTAATTTACATGAACAGGAAGCAGTATCGGAAACAAAGATAAAATTTGAAAGGAACTTACAAGCCAGTGAGAAGAAATAGAAACTTCAAGGTCCGCTGATGAAGTTTGGCAGAGACAGTAAAAGGATTTGGAAGAACATATGAACCGACCTGGTGTAACTTCAAAAGATATTTAAGACAAACAATAACAAAAGTAAAAACAAGGATAACTAAATGTAGTCCAATTAAACCATGAGAGCCTGAGCAATGAGATTAGGAAATGAAACAGTAAAAGTAGTAGCTGAGTTTTGTTATTTGGGCAGTAAAATAGTTGAAGATGATCGAAGTAGGAAGAATTTAAAATGAAGACTAGCAATAGTGGGAAACAAACTTATGAAAAATATCGAACATAAATTTAATGAGTGTAGCTTTATGCAGAACAGATATGTGGACGATATAAAGTTCAGACAGGAAGAGTATAGAGTGTTCTTGTGGTCTTCAGTCCTGAGACTGGTTTGATGCAGCTCTCCATGCTAATCTATCCGGTGCAAGCTCCTTCATCTCCCAGTACCTACCGCAACCTACATCCTTCTGAATCTGCTTAGTGTATTCATCTCTTGGTCTCCCTCTACGATTTTTACCCTCCACACTGCCCTCCAATGCTAAATTTGTGATCCCTTGATGTCTCATGACATGTCCTACCAACCGGTCCCTTCTTCTAGTCAAGTTGTGCCACAAACCATTCGTCCGTAAAGAATTCGAGTTAGTATTTTGCAGCTGTGTCTTATTAAACTGATAGTTCGGTAATTTTCACATCTGTCAACACCTGCTCTCTTTGGGATTGGAATTATTATATTCTTCTTGAAGTCTGAGGGTATTTCGCCTGTCTCATACATCTTGCTCACCAGATGGTAGAGTTTTGTCAGGACTGGCTCTCCCAAGGCGGTCAGTAGTTCTGATGGAATGTTGTCTACTCCCGGGGCCTTGTTTCGACTCAGGTCTTTCAGTGCTCTGTCAAACTCTTCACGCAGTATCGTATCTCCCATTTCATCTTCATCTACATCCTCTTCCATTTCCATAATATTGTCCTCAAGTACATCGCCCTTGTATAGACCCTCTATATACTCCTTCCACCTTTCCGCTTTCCCCTCTTTGCTTAGAACTGTGTTTCCATCTGAGCTCTTGATATTCATACAAGTGGCTCTCTTTTCTCCAAAGGTCTCTTTAATTTTCCTGTAGGCTGTATCTATCTGACCCCTAGTGAAATAAGCCTCTACATCCTTACATTTGTCCTCTAGCCATCCCTGCTTAGCCATTTTGCACTTCTTGTCGATCTCATTTTTGAGACGTTTGTATTCGTTTTTGCCTGCTTCATTTACTGCATTTTTATATTTTCCCCTTTCATCAATTAAATTCAATATTTCTTCTGTTACCGAAGGATTTATACTAGCCCTCGTCTTTTTACCTACTTGATCCTCTGCTGCCTTCACTACTTCATCCCTCAGAGCTACCCATTCGTCTTCTACTGTATTTCTTTCCTCCATTCCTGTCAATTGTTCTTTTATGCTCTCCCTGAAACTCTGTACAACCTCTGGTTTAGTCAGTTTATCCAGGTCCCATCTCCTTAAATTCCCACCTTTTTTGCAATTTCTTCAGTTTTAATCTACAGTTCATAACCAATAGATTGTGGTCAGAGTCCACATCTGCCCCTGGAAATGTCCTACAATTTAAAACCTGATTCCTAAACCTCTGTCTTACCATTATATAATCTATCTAATACGTTTTAGTATCTCCAAGATTCTTCCATGTATACAACCTTCTTTTATGATTCTTGAACCAAGTGTTAGCTATGATTAAGTTATGCTCTGTGCAAAATTCTACCAGACGGCTTCCTCTTTCATTTCTTAGCCCCAATCCATATTCACCTACTATGTTTCCTTCTCTCACTTTTCCTACTGTCGAATTCCAGTCACCTATGACTATTAAATTTTCGTCTCCCTTCACTACCTGAATAATTTCTTTTATCTCATCATACGTTTTTTCTTCAATTTCTTCGTCATCTGCAGAGCTAGTTGGCATATTATCTTGTACTACTGTAGTTGGCATGGGCTTCGTGTCTATCTTGGCCACTATAATACGTTCGCTATGCTGTTTGCAGTAGCTTACCCGCACTCCTATTTTTTAAATTCATTATTAAACCTACTCCTGCATTACCCCTATTTGATTTTGTATTTATAACCCTGTATTCACCTGACCAGAAGTCTTGTTCCTCCTGCCACCGAACTTCGCTAATTCCCACTATATCTAACTTTTACCTATCCATTTCCCTTTTTAAATTTTCTGACCTACCTGTCCGATTAAGGGATCTGAGATTCCACGCTCCGATCCGTAGAATGCCAGTTTTCTTTCTCTTGATAACGACGTTCTCCTGAGTAGTCCCCGCCCGGATATCGGAATGGGGGACTATTTTACCCCCGGAATATTTTACCCAAGAGAACGCCATCATCATTTAACCATACAGTAAAGCTGCATGCCCTCGGGAAAAATTACGGCTGTAGTTTCCCCTTGCTTTCAGCCGTTCGCAGTACCACGACAGCAAGGCCGTTTTGGTTATTGTTACAAGGCCAGATCAGTCAATCATCCAGACTGTTGCCCCTGCAACTACTGATAAGGCTGCTGCCCCTCTTCAGGAACCACACGTTTGTCTGGCCTGTCAACAGATACCCCTCCGTTGTGGTTGCACTTACGGTACGGCTATCTGTGTCGTTGAGGCACGCAAGCCTCCCCACCAACGGCAAGGTCCATGGTTCATGGGGGGAGGTTGAAATGTGGTGCTGCAGTTATCCGATTTTCGCATCCAGCCATCAACGTTCCTCTTGAAATGTGGTGCTGCAGAGGAAAGTTGATGGCTGGATGCGAAAATCGGATAACTGATGAAGAGGCACTGAATCGAATTGGCTGGAAAGGAAATTTTTGGTTCAAATTGACTAAAAGAGGGGATCGGATTGATAGCAAACAGCCTCAGGCATCACGAAGTTGTCAGTGATAAGGGCGGTGTTAATACACAACCGTGACAAGATGTTCCAAATTGTTGAAATGCTAGAACCTCTGTACAAGCAGTAAAACAAAGTATGCAGGAAGGTAGAAAATAATGAAGCGGCAGTCAACGACTGAATACTAGCTGATATTTGAAAAATAAGGTGTCTATTTGTATTTGGAAGAATGTTTGTCAAAGGTTGGAAAGGAAAATAAATTCCAGAAAACTGGAAAGATATTTCAGTTCACTCACTATACTGAACAGAAGATCCATCTGTCTGCACGAACATTTTAACTATTCAATTCTGCACGCAAAATAGTTAGAAACATAATCCTGTTGTGACTACGATCATATCTGGAAGAAATCGTTAATGACGCACAACGTGGTTTTAGATAAAACAGATAAACGTTGGATGACATTTTTAATTTACAGAACCCGTATGAACTGAAATATGAGTACGCTCAAGATTAAAAGACACTATCTATGGGTGACAACGAAAGAACTGAGAATTCCGCAGAGATTCATCTTGTGAAAATGTGCAATGAAAACACCAATTTTAATTTTAAATTTGAAAAGGGTCCTCTCAGAAATTTTCATTGTTACTTCTGGACCCACTAAAGTAGATATCTTCTCACTATCGCTCTTCATTCTTGTTAGGAAGCAGATCATCACGAAAATAAAGTCATCATCAATTGGCACGGTACTAGGACACATGTTTAACAAAATGGCATAAGTAGATGATATAGTAAACTCATGAGAAAACGAACGATAAACTAATTCACTCACTACGATATTGTACAGTACCGAATTTGAAACGGAATTGGAAATTAGAACTGATAAAACCAAGTAGGTCTTTTTTGCTCTGTGGACAAAAAACAAACTTGTCTTCAATATGAAGCCCTTATCAAACATGTTATAACATACGTTCGTGAATCTTGCATACTAAGAAAATTAGAAGAGCTGAAACAAAACATTGCCGAAAGCAAAAATTGGGAAAAGTATTTGAAGGAATTCATGACAGAACCACAGCAGAAAGGAGAACACTAACACACACAGAAATCTGTGACTTACGTTGATGCGTCAGATATCATATGCTGTGTTAAAGCTGGGAGACTTAGTAGAAATGGACGCACATATATGGCATAATATTAGTGTAAAGTAGCCAGTTTAAGTATATCAGAAACAAAATTTTTACTTCTAACTTTAAGACAAGTAAAGATGGAGTGTCATGGAAATATACGTAAAGTAATTTATTCAGTTTCGAAGAGTAATTGCTGCATTCATTAGTGTAACATTGTTATTTTTAGTTGTTATGCTGTGAATCTTAATATATGTTGATAACTAACGGCGAGTAAGTGTGTGAGTCACAGTGTGTAATTGTGTAGTAAGTCACATCATGACGTGCTTATTGTAAAGTAGCCAGTTTAAGTATACTATAAAAGAAATCTTCACTTCTGTCCTTAACACAAGTAAAGATGGAGTTGTTCTAAACTTGTTTTTCAGAAAATACAATGTTTGAAATACGACTGAATTTGGAATTGACAATTAATGAAGAAGGGAGTATTGTCTGCCAAAAACTGTGAAGCTGATTGGGTACAGTATATTCCAGCCGATTAGAGAGGAGAATACTTGCATGTTTTGGAAGCGGGAGAGATTTCCTGTCTCTCTTCTCGAGCAGTCGTGATACAGCTTCAGTAGCACGAGAGCCTAGGATTATACAGTACATAAATTTTAGCCAAGACTTATTTTCATTCCGTAACTTTATTCGGACCTGACCCACGGACTCTCTTTTCAGCAGGAGATAGTGTACTTAATGCGCTCTGCTGACACGTACAATGCAGCCGGTCTTTTAAACAGCTTTTCCAGCTTGAACCACATCACACGTCGCTTCATGGCAGACAATAGATCCAAGGAACTCAGTGAATAAATCAGTAGATATCAGGAAAAGTACGACCCCGCGCCACCGAAACCGTGGAACATTGGTTAATCAGCTAGTGAATAATTAAAGCGTTGAATCTGTAGGGGACAGGCCGCTCTGCAATACTGCGTGATATGGAGCGTTACCTGACTCCGGTGGGTTGAGTCATTCAGTCACAGGAAACGTCATAAATAACAGGAAAGTATCTGGCCCTACACGAAGCATATGGGCTCTTGAAAACTTGGAAGCGGTGAAGTGGGCGACTCTTGAGAGCCCTATGCGGCGGCAAGCACAAGCTTCGCAGATGTCAAGTCTGCCTCTACGGTGCAAAGTTCGCAGTTAGTTGCTGTTCCACTCGCACTAGATAATGACTGCGCAGGAGTTTGAAGGCTGCGGCCGTAACACAATGCAACCTCGTTCCGGGAGGGAATCTTCGCTAAGATGACAATGCCCTAATGGCGATAAGTACCAGTGAACATTTTCACTTGAATGAACAGAACTTTGCCACAGATAAACCACAACAGCTGCACTGATGGCGTCGCCGTTGTTCTAAGGTCACAGTCCGCTGCGGTGACTCCCGCCGATCGCAATAACCGATCCATAGTGTTTCGGGGAGCGTTACGTTCCTGTGAGAACGACGCTTCCACGACACGTCGGAATTGAGTAACTTCGCCTATCCCGAACTAAAAACGAACCGCAAGATGATGCAATGACGATACTGCACCGCAGGCCTCCCTCTCCCCTTCTCCTTACCTACCCCTCCCCCTCGCCCTCCCCACCCACGCTCGTTCGATTTATCCCTTTGAAACTGTACATAATTAATTGACCGGTTCATACAGTATAGCAGGTGTTTACATGTAGGTGTTAAAATATTAAGCTGAATGAAAAGTCCAATAGTCCGCTGTAGCTATATTTATTTAAGTGGATTAGAGAAGAACAACCGGTTTCGCGACTTTTAAGTTGCATTTTACTGTGTATGTAATATATGTCGTATGGTATTGAGAGTTATTACACAATGCCTCAGAGTAACAGTTGACATGGCTGGCAAAGTTCTCAGTCTTCTTCAATTGATAAAAACCATCGTCAATGATGAATGGCCTGTCTGTGCTAAAATTGTGAACTGTCGTCACTTTACCTATTAAAATACTTTCCTGTGGGCTTATCTTAAGCAACAGGAAAATATTGGGCCCGGAAGCCGACACACTTACGTGTGTTTGTCTGCAACATAATAGTAATCGTAGCAGCTGACACAGAAAATACGTGGTGTCTAGTGAGTGCCAGGCGTGTGCAGTGGCTGCCGTCCGGTACTGAGACGGTTAAGGAAATCGGTTGTGTGAGCCTCTAATCGAGTTACATAAATACAGCTACAGCGGACTATTGGACTTTTCATTCGGATTTACATTTTAATAATTTTAACATCTATATGTAAACAACTGTTATACTGTATCAATTGGTCAGTCAATTCTGTATAGGACTTTAGCTGTGGTTACCCTAGTTTCAAAATTATCTGTTTGCAACTACGTCTTACGGACGTATCTCAAAGAGAGAGCGTATGGAACAAAGTATGCACAGTAAACAACTTCCGATATGTCACTCGTCAAGAAATTGTAGCTATGCTCGAGGAGATTCTTTTTTATTAAGAGACAAATGAGCATCCCACAGCAATTACACAAAAACCTTTTCGAACATTTATTTAGACTCAATACCTTTTCAGCACACAAATGTTTAGGAAAAAAAAGCAAGGGGAGGTCGAGAAGAAAAGTAGTCGGAGGTATATCGGAAACAACAAAACGACGAAATTATCAAGAAATGATGACAGTACAAAATAAAGAAGACTGGTTGCAGCGCAAAGGGATAATCTTTTGATAGTAATGGTGATGAGGATAACTTTCCGCAGATTCTCCGGAAGTGTCTAGGGAACAACGGATGACATCTTCGCAATAATTTTGGAGGCATTAAATATCAAAAAGCGCGTTTGATATTTTCTGTGACCTCTATAAGGCATTTAACAGCGTTAATCACAATATCTTCCGAGATTAACTGTGGCTTTACGGAACTGATTGCGTAGCCAACCAGCGTCTAACGTCACATCTAACCTGAAGACTAGAAAGTTGTACATAATAATTTAACGTAAGTAAGCATGGGATATTCTTCTGACTGGGGGGAGGGGGAACCACTTATGGGTCTCAACGAGGCTCACTCTTAGGTCCACTAATGTTTTTCATAAATATAAACGACCCTCTATCTAATATACAACAAGTAGAACTAATTCTTTTTACAGATGAAACGAGTTTTATAATGAATTCAAACAAATACACGTACAGTACAACAAGCAGAATTACTTGTAGTTCTTTTCACAGATGGCAGTAGTACTGTAATGAGTCCAAACACTCAAAACAACAGAATAAATCGTAAATAGTGATCTTAAAAATACTATTAAGTGGTTTTCTGCAAATGGTATCGCTCTCTATTTCATACTGAGTATATAATACCTAGGGTAGGAGCATCAGAACTAAAGGTGTTCATATTGATCAGAATTTAAATTGTAAAAACACATTTTTAATGTCCTAAAAACCTCAGTTCAGCCACATTTAATCTCTGAATCACTTGTAAACCTTGGAATTAGACAAATCAACAAGTTAACATATTTTGCATATTTTTATTCAATAATGTCGTATGGAGTAATATTCTAGGGCAACTCTTCTCTAAAAATAGAAGTTACAATTTCTCTTGAAGGTCCTGTAAGAATAATATGTGGTTCTCTCTCACACTCATGTGGTAGATATCTGATTAAGGAGTTAGGTATGTTGACTACTGCTCCTTGGTATACATATTCCTTCATGAAGTTTATTGTAAATAACTCACTACAGTTAAAAATGAACCACGACTTGGCCGGCCGCGGTGGCCGTGCGGTTCTGGTGCTGCAGTCCGGAACCGCGGGACTGTT
This sequence comes from Schistocerca cancellata, assembly GCF_023864275.1. Classification (NCBI taxonomy): domain Eukaryota; kingdom Metazoa; phylum Arthropoda; class Insecta; order Orthoptera; family Acrididae; genus Schistocerca; species Schistocerca cancellata. The sequence goes on along the minus strand of NC_064626.1, from coordinate 1,063,219,810 downwards.
ACTGTCGCAGGTTCGAATCCTGCCTCGGGCATGGGTGTGTGTGATGTCCTTAGGTTAGTTAGGTTTAAGTAGTTCTAAGTTCTAGGGGACTTATGATCTAAGATGTTGAGTCCCATAGTGCTCAGAGTCATTTTTTTTTAACCACGACTTACGTACTACAACAACAGGAGAAGAAGTGACATGAATTACTGTCTTTAGCACAAGAAATGGGTGTACAAAGTTGCCACTAAATTGTTTTATCATGTACCCAATAATGTACAGTAAAATGCTTGTCAGCCAGCAAAGTTAAATCTGAAAAGAAACGGTAAAAGTTTCTCCTTGACAGTTCCCACTCTTTTGCAGAACAATTTCTATGTAAAATGTGGTGCACAGGAATTCGTAATTTATATCTCTATTTAAAAAATAAAAGCTTTTAAATGGTCAGCATGTACCCATATTTATGTATGAATGTGTAATATTAATGTATATTGGCTCGTTTCACGTTACTGTATTTAACCATACAGATAGGCCATAATACATAAAACTAACTTCCTTGTCTGTTTTTACTTAATATTACTTTTGTATGATCATGCTCTTTGATGTAAAATCAATGTAAATGTTTTATTCATTATTTTTGATAATCTATATAATTGTATGAAATTGTAAATAATCAACGAATGTAATTTCAAAAGAAATGTGCTGTAAAAATAAATAAGTTAAAACATTAATTGTAATACTGGTTCATGAATAGGAAAAGCAGGTTTGTAATCATGTAAAACTTGAAGGGAAGTCCCTCCACGACGGATCTGGGTAGGCCGGAATAAGAAAGGTGAATCTGACGGTCGAACTGGAAAGCTCTTTTGTCCTTTGTGGTATAATTCAGTCGATGGCTAAAAGGCAAAGGGTGCGTATCTTGTGAAGCGGCGAGAAGAACTACAAGGTTATATAATATAGCTTCCTGTGCGGAAGTAATTCGCCTTATTATTCATCGCACACTTTGGTTAGCTCTGTACTATGAAAATCTGGCGCTATGACGAGAATTTTCGGAGGTTGTTAGACCGAAGGGCCATGGATACTTTTGCCACCTTTTTTGAATAACACAGTGGATCAACGCTACCACCTCTTTCATCTCAAATTGTCAGTTGAGTGCTGTATAATTGCATGAAACAGTTGTGTGGCTTCGTCTTCAGCAATAAGTTTGTGTTCTTAAAGTTTGTGCTGAGCCACCGCATTTTATCCTTAGTCATTAACCTATATAGGGTCCTATCACAAGTGCTACAAGGAATCCGAGTATCGTATTTTAATGAACTGGAAAGCAATTATCTTAATTAACAAAAGTTAATAATATTTTGTGGAGTTGTAAAGTACATAATTATTTAGTGAGCATAAGTTTTGAAATACGCCACGTAAATGAAAGAGTCGTTTACCGCAGCTCCTGCACCACACAAACTCGCACAAGTTGTTCAGATGTAGCGCCGTACTGAACCAACACAACACGACGGTCAAGTGAGCCGCAACATATCGCACACCGGCAAGAACAGTGACACAGGTCAAACATGCAACAGCTGAGGAAACTTGACTTAAAAGAATCCACACATATTACGAAAATGTACGCTCGCGCGCGAGTGTGTGTATGTGTATGTGTGTGTGTGTGTGTGTGTGTGTGTGTGTGTGTTTTACACGTCTCCCGCTAAACCACTGGACCGATTTCATCCAAGCTTGGTTCACTGTCAGGTGAAAATTGCTGTGGGGATAAGAACCACCCACCTCTGAAAGGGGTGGGGGTGCAGGTGAAAAAGAAGCGTAGCTCCAGACTTCAGTTGTCCATTTTGAGAATGAGAGCACTTAGGGACTTGCAACAAACTTTACACATAATTTCAAACCTTTTAGAAATTTTTTATCACTGACAATCCCCTACAAAATGATGAAACCAAAGATGATTATAGCTAACTATTGTACCGCTGTTCATGCAACAAAAGTAGCGAATGATGCTTAACCTGATAAATTATTACTTCTTAACTACTGACTATATTCGATACACGTTTTACAGATGCATGTATACCACTGAATGTAACTGCAAAACTATGTTGTTGTACGACACTTGGCTCAGGAGATACGACATCATAAACATTAGCACAAGTCCAGACCGTGGACGCACAGCTATAAATAAGAACCTGCGCAACGTCGGCTTTCTTCGCTAGTTAATTCTATAAAATTTGTAGTGAAATAGTATAAGCTTTTCTTAAAATTTCAAGTAAGTATTGTTGGCAGTAAATTCCATTATATTTTTCTTGCATGTTGGGGTACTTCACATGCGTTTTTTCGTGAGAAACTAAAAATTGTCACTTTTGTTGGCGGTATGCATGCGATATACGTTTCTCTAAATTTCGGTTTGTGTTTGAAAATCTACAAAACCAGGCGAGAGTGAAGTGAAGAATGTGTAAAAAGCAAGTGTATAGTACATATAGTCGTATGAAATGACGAAGTGTACTTGCAGAGGAAACAGAAGTGAAGTGGAAGGCAGTGTACCAAGAGTGGTGTTGCGCTACATTTAGAAGGTCGTTTGGAGGTCTGCCATATTCAACAGACGTACTAGACAGTATGTAAAGCAATCATATTAGCTGATACACATAACATCTGACGTCAGAGCGACCAGTAAGGTATTAAAATAAGATGTCAGTTAGTTAAACGCACAAAAGAAGTGCATCAAGGATGCGTAATACGATGGATTAGTGAAGTACAGAATATCCATTACTTTTATTCTGGGGGAAAGTATACAAAAACAATTACTCTTTGAACGAAGATGATGATGATGAGGTTTTGAAGGAGCACGACAGCAAGTTCTTTACCGGCCGTAATAAATCAAAATGAGGCAAGTGTGGAGGAGTATAATAAAATGAATAAAACGAGAATTGTGAATAAAAACGACAAGAAAGAAATAAAAAATGTGAACATACTCGGTTACACACAAAGCAACGAAAATCACTTTGTCAATTCCAATACAAAGTAAAAATGGAAAAACCGTGGAAAGTATTAAAAGAAGACAGTAGACACCTGCGGCTGGCTGATCGCTGGAATAAAAAGGATAAACCAGCCACTTTGCAACACACTAAAATCTCCAGCCTAAAAGCTTAATTTGTAGAATTTCGTACAAAGAACATATTTTACGACTACCTTGCAGATGGCATGCTGCCAAAATATAAAACCCACAAAAGAAAACTAATCTGTACCATTACTTCTTTAAAAAATAATGCTATTTCATGTGGCAGTCACAAAAAAATTGAAATGCTTTTGTTATAGGTCTTAGGCTAAAAATTGATAACCAGCAATAACGTTTTTATGATATTTTACAGAAATGCATCGAGACCCGGTGAAGAAGACACATAGGAGAGGTTATCATAAAGCTTTGTCACATTCAAAAAAAGAAATGTGCGGAATAAATTACATATTTTTTTGGAGGTACATCTCTGCAGTAGACATGGAAAGTCTCGCCCCACAGTAGGTAGTAAGGCACTGTAGGACCCGAACAAAAAAGAGAAGTCCATCGATAAAGTGATGATTTCTTTCGAAATATTACAGCTTTATGAGGACGATATATACGCCTAAAAAAGTCATCTGCAATGTCACAGCCAAAAAATTTCTGGTCGTTAGGTAGTTAGACCGTTAGTTAGTTAGATGTTCCATGTATAATTGGAAAGATTCACTTATCGAAATGATGTGGAACAAGTTAGTTTATATGCTTTTGTATGTCCATCCTTCTAGCAGGAGGTCTCTGGGAGGACGGCTGTTTACTATCGTGAGAAGTAAATAAAAACACCTACAGCCGTCCTTATGATTTTATTTAATTTTGTCGCTACCAGTTTCAACGCATAAGTGCATCATCTACAGGCTGTTTTTGATGCGATACAGGTTGATGTGATCCCCATGCATACCACATGGGTTCCCAGCATTACTGGATACGCAACTGCAACTGCCAGTTGATGGTTGGAGTGCTGACACATTATCTGCGTGTCCAGTAATGCTGGCAACAGATGTGGTATGCATGGGGATCATATCAACCTGTATCGCATCAAAAACAGTCTGAAGATAATGCACGGAAGCGTTGAAACTGGTAGCGACAAAATAAAATAAAATCATAACGACGGCTGTAGGTGTATTTATTTACTTGTCACGAAGTTAGTTTATACGTTGTGTATACACGATTAGTGTGGACATTAATGAACACATTACTTTTTAGTCCTACTCATGCTTGTACATTTGAAAACTAGTTTCTTTTTCCAGTCTACCAGGCTACCACGAATTAGTGTGCCATACCCCAGGCTAGCCCATTTTGTTTTTCCTGGTGTAGCGGCGTGCTGACGCACCGTGTGTCGGGGTTTTCAATATTTACCCAGACTGCAGACCTGTACCCCAAAACAAACATATAATTTATTGCGTAAATGTATTTTCAGGCGGTAACTATTAGAACTTGATGACTATCTGTCGGTGTGTCGATTATTCGTTTGGAAACAAAATAAAAAAGTGAGGCGTAATTTAAAAAACGAAAAATTATTGTTGCCCTTTTTCTGTAACTAGTCAGTTATACTTATTCGCTTCAGGTATCTTCCGAGAATCTGCCGATTGATGACATGTACTATCTGATCAAGAGTAACCAGACACCTATTAGTGGACATTCATTTGGGGGTCATGACGGCTTTACTGTTGGGGATACTTTCAGTGAGGTGCCTGTATGCCTGTGAAGGAAAGGTAGACAATTATTTCTCAAGAACCGGTACCAGAGACGGTAATGATGTTGGACAGTTGGGTCTGAAGCGAAGTGGACGTTCTGCCGCACGGGATTAGCCGAGCGGTCTAAGGCCCTGTAGTCATGGACTGTGCCGCTGGTACCGGCGGAGGTTCGAGTCCTCCCTCGGGCATGGGTGTGTGTGTTTCTCCTTAGGATAATTTGGGTTAAGTAGCGTGTAAGCTTAGGGACTGATGACCTTAGCAGTTAAGTCCCATAAGATTTCACACACACATTTGAAGTGGACGTTCTAACCCGACCACTGAGTTCAGGTCTGGACTGTGGACACGCCAGTCCATTTCAGTGTTACTGTGCACAAACCATTGCATCACAGACATCGCTTTATGAAAGGTTGCATTGTCATGGTGATACAATCATCGTCTCCGAACTGTTCCTCCACAGTCCACAGCCGCAGCACAGTAAATTTTCCCCATATCCTTTCGCGTTTAGCTTTTCCTTTTCATTCCATAAGGTAACACTGGCTCCTCCGTAATTCACTGTTGGCACTACATATGATGACAGGTATCGTTCTCCAGGCATTCAGTAGACCCAAACTCTTCCACCGGATTGCCACAGGGTAAAGCGTGACCTTTCGAAATTAGTCGTTTCCAATCATCCAGAGTCCAGTGGCGTCGCACTCTTCATAACCTCCAGCGTCACTTAGCACTGACTACTGAAATGCGTGGCTTATGATAAGTTCCTCGACAATTCCCATTCTTTTTTAACTCGCTGCGCGCAGTCGTTGTACTAGCTGGACTGCTGGCAGCACTTTGGAACGGAACAGTGATTCCTTCCGCTGGTTTCATGAGATTTCTTACAACCAACTTCGCGATGTGTGTCAGTACATATCTGCCTGGTCTTGGATTAGCCACGGTTGTTCCTTCCCGTTTTGACTTCAGAGTCACATCACCAACAGCCTGCTTAAGCAGTTTTGAAGAACTGAAGTGTCTCCGATGGCCGGCCGCTGTGGCCAAGCTGTTCTAGGCGCTTCAGTCCGGAACAGCGTGCCTGCTACGGTCGCAGATCGAATCCTGCCTCGGGCATGGCTGTGTGTGCTGTCCTTAGGTTAGTTAGATTTAAGTAGTTCTGAGTTCTAGGGGACTGATGACCTCAGATGTTAAGTCCCATAGTGCTCAGAGCCATTTGAACCATTCTGAGTTCTCCTGACCAACCCATCTGCTGTTACAGTTTCTCTACTGACAGCGCATTACTCTCGCCTTCTTTTGTACTGGTGGATCCGCGTCTAATGCTATCTAGCGGCCAATGCCGCATTACATAGGGGTGTCCTGACACTTTTAATCACAGTGTATGTCAAACATGGAGAGCGTGTCAGTAAAATGAAGGACACAAAAAACTAATTTTTCAATTGAAAGTGTCTTGACTGCACTGGATGAACTTACAACACTTCACCACTTTTGATTCGTATGAGTCATCATCAGCAGCAGTAACTTGCTACAAAGATCACACACCGAACAGTCACTTAACGTCAGTTATGGTTACTCCGTCACTTGACGTATTAGATACTGGTACTGACGATGGCTCATAGAAGTTGAACCTGGTAAACTATTGTAGGCCCAAGTGTATCAAGATAATTTTGAAGAAATCAGCACTTTTCCCAGATAGATCATATGTCAAAATTTAACAATGTCAGAATACAACAGCACAAAAAAGTAATATTATATTGCAGTGCCTGTGTTGTTCAGAAGTATGATACAACGTTTCTTCGGACTTTTTCATGCGTGTTGGAAGGAACAGGCACTGCGGCGACTACAGCCGTTACGAAATACAGGGTGAGCACAAAATCTTGCCCTGATTATAATAATTTATTACAGAATAACAGTTTGACTTAATAACTTACGTTTGATGCCGTTACATACGTTAGTGTTACTAGTTTTTTTGAAGACCACTTACGTTAGTAAACCTCAACGTGTGCTCCCTTGGTAGCTCTGAGTATGTCGAGGTGGTATTCCAGTTCCCGCCAGGTGTTTCGTAACATGTGTTCTGTCACAGTAACCACAGCAGCTTGTATCCTAGCCTTCAGTTCACCGACGTCAGCAACTGGTGCGACAAAGACTCTGACCTTGATATAGCCCCCGAAAACAAAAGTCAAGGGGCGTAATGTCTGGAGATCGGGGTGGCCAGGGTGTTGGACCGTTCCTTCCAATCCACCGATCCGGAAATGTTTCATTCAGGAAATTACGCACTCTCAAAGCCCAGTGAGGTGGGGGGTGGGCGGGGGGGGGGGGGGCTGCTTCATCTTGCTGGAAAATTATCCATGGTTGATATTGTTCTAACTGTGGGGCAATGAACTGTTGCAAATCGTCAAAGTAAATGTTAGCGGTAATGGATTTTTCCGCCTGGCGGGAACTGGAATACCGCCTCGACATTCTCCGAGCTACAAATGGATTACACGTTGAGATTTTCTAACGTAAGTGGTCTTAAAGAAAAACTAATAACACACACCTACTCGTATGTAACGGCATCAAATGTAAGTTATTATGTCAAACGGTTATTTTGTTATAAATTTTTATAATCAGGACAACACTTTGTGCTCTCTCTGTACGTTGCACGCATTCGAAGTTGCGAATATGGACAACTAACAGCTGTATAATCGAATGACGACAATCAAAATTTGTGCCGGACCGGGTTTCGAAGCCGGATTTCCCGCTTATCGCGAGCGGTCACCTTACCACTAGGCTGTCCGAGCACGACTCACGGCTACACCCAGACTTCCGTAAGTCGTCAACCATATCTCTATAATCTGCACTCATACATTCATTATGACCGAGCGAGGTTGCTTGCATTCGGGAGGATGACGGTTCAAACCGGCGTCCGGCCATCCTGATTTAGATTTTCCATGATTTCCTTAAATCGCCCAGGCAAATTCCGGGATGGTTCCTCTGAAAGGGGCCGGCCGACTTCATTCTCCATCCTTTCCTAAACCGACGGGACCGATGACTTCGCTGTTCGATCCCCTCCCCTATACCAACCAATCAAGAATTCATTATGTATATAGGATATGCACTCATACATGCATGTTCCAATGAACATCGCGTCGTACTTCTGAACTGCTGATGTTTGTCCATATGCGCAACTGTGGATGCATTTAATGTATTTCACAAAATGAGTGGTGTGACTTGTGTACTAACCATCAAAAGTACACTAATGGCCATTAAAATTGCTACACCACGAAGGTGACGTGCTAGAGACGCGAATTTTAACCGACAGGAGGAAGATGCTGTGATATGCAAATGATTAGCTTTTCATAGCATTCACATAAGGTTGCCACCGGTGGCGACACCTACAACGTGCTGACATGAGGAAACTTTCCAACCGATTTCTCATACAAAAACAGCAGTTGACCGGCGTTTCCTGGTGAAACTTTGTTGTGATGCCTCGTGTAGGAGGCACGTTTCCGACTTTGATAAAGGTCGGATTGTTGCCTATCGCGATTCCGATTTATTGTATCGCGACATTGCTCCTCGCGTTGGTCGAGATCCAATGACTGTTAGCAGAATATGGAATCGGTAGGCTAAATAGGGTAATACGGAACACCGTGCTGAATGCCAACGGCCTCGTATCACTAGCAGTCAAATAACAGGCATCTTATCCGCATGGCTGTAACGGATCGTGCAGTCACGTCTCGATCCCCGAGTCAACAGATGGGGACGTTTCCAAGACAACAACCATGTGCACGAAGAAGTTCGACGACGTTTGCAGCAGCATGGACTATCAGCTCGGAGACCATGGCTGCGGTTACCCTTGACGCTGCATCACAGACAGGAGCGCCTGCAATAGTGTACTCAACGACGAACCTGGGTGCACGAATGGCAAAACGTCATTTTTTCGGATGAATCCAGGTTCTGTTTACAGCATCATGATGGTCGCATCCGTGTTTGGCGACATGGCGGTGAACGCACGTTGGAAGCGTGTATTCGTCATCGCCATACTGGCGAATCACCCGGCGTGATGGTATGGGGTGCCATTGGTTACACGTCTCGATCACCTCTTGTTCGCATTGACGGCACTTTGAACAGTGGACGCTACATTTCAGACGTGTTACGACCCGTGGCTCTACCCTTCATTCGATCCCTGCGAAACCCTACATTTCAGCAGGATAATGCACGACCGCATATTGCAGATCCTGTATGGGCATTTCTGAATACAGAGAAATGCAGAGAAACTGCTGCCCTGGTCAACACATTCTCCAGATCTCTCACCAATTGAAAACGTCTGGTGAATTGTGGCCGAGCAACTGGCTCGTCACAATACGCCAGTCACTACTCTTGATCAACTGTGGTATCGTGTTGAAGCTGCATGGGCAGCTGTACCTGTACACGTCATCCAAGCTCTGTTTGATTCAATGCCCAGGTGTATCAAGACTGTTGTTACGGCTAGAGGTGGTTGTTCTGGGTACTGATTTCTCAGGATCTATGCACCCAAATTGCATGAAATGTAATCACATGTCTGTTCTAGTATAATATATTTGTCCAATGAATACCCGTTTATCATCTGCATTTCTTCTTGGTGTGGCAGTTTTAATGGCCAGTAGTGTACTTTGATTCGAAAGAACAAAGGAAAGAAGGAGTAAAAGACGTCGATTATGTGAACATTATTATCGATACACACTGCGGTATATTGGACAACAGCTATGGCAACGAGGGCACGGAAGAAAAGTTACATTTGATGCGGAAGAGACAAAGTGAGACGGAGGCGCTGGGGAGGCAGTGCATTCGTCGTCGCGTCGTGGCGTGACGTTAATAAGCCGTCTCCTTTGTGAACGGGCGGTGGCAAGGACGCGCCGGCACAAAGCAAGTGTCTGAGCGCATCTGGTGAAGCGGTTCATTATCTGCGGGGGCGGAACGTGCGCCGACTGCCGGCTGCTGGCCGCCGTAATCCGCCTCTGATTGGAGGAACCCGCCGTCCTCCTTCTCCGTCTGATTTACTTCGCCAGGAATCAACACGCAGAGCACGCGCCCGATAATCCAGACTGCGCTCACGCAAACAAAGACTGTTTTTTGCCCCCACGGCGCCTCTGCGAGGATTCGATAGATGCGTGATCAGCGAACGAACGGAGCGGTCGCCTTGAAAACGTGTGGGACATTTTGTGTGATCTCAGCTGTCGAAGGATGCTGGTTTTTTAATCTTGGTGGTTGAAGAAATATAGGGCATCCCTTTGAAATCTCCCACAATTTGAATGTGCAGGAAAAACAGCGCATTAAATACGATAATTAATGTGCACCATACTAGAGCACAGATAGAATTTATATTCCTGTACTAGACTTGCCAACTATAGCCAACAGAGGAGAGCGTGATCGCATGAATTAAAAATGGGGACTCTACAGCTGCGTGCGTAGGCAGTAGTGTGGTTTGCAGAAACACAATCGCCGATTACTGCGTAAGTAGATTATCATACGTTGTATTGATGTGATTCATCAGATGTAAAAACAATTAACGTATGGTATCGTACGTTTCTGTCAACTGGAAGTGTTCTGAAACATTCTGGCAGTGCACGTCGCAGTGTTTGGGAAGAGACAGTGGAGGACATCACACAAGCGTTTCTCAGAAGCCGTCATAAATCAGTTCGGCACATATTTGCGAGTAAACTTATCCCGACCAACAATACATCATGTAGTACACGAGCGTCTTCGTTTATTTTTATACGATGTGCAAATTCTGCAACATCTGCTGCCGAACGACAAACCATACCGACAACAATTTGCTACGGATAAGCTGCAGCGGATTGCATGAGTGCCTGCATCCTGGAAATATGTTTATTCTCAGACGAGGAAACCTTTCATATATCAGGAACCGTTAATCGGCATAATTTTCGGATTTGGGACTCACAATATCCTCACGCTATTATTGAACATGTTCGTGATAGCCCTAAACTAGTCGTCTGCTGTGGGCTGATACACTACAAAATTGTCGGAGCCGGCCGATGTGGACGAGCGGCTCTAGGCGCTGCAGTATGGAACCGCGCGGCTACTACGGTCGCAGGTTCGAATCCTGCCTCGGGCATGGATGTGTGTGCTGTCCTTAGGTTAGCTAGGTTTAAGTAGTTCTAAGTTCTGGGGGACTGATGACCTCTGATGTTAAGTCCTACAGTGCTTAGAGCCACTTGAAACTTTTTTTTTAATTGTTGGACCGTTCATCTTTGCAGAAAACACAGTGAATTGGTCAGTGTATCTGGACATGTTGGAGCAGTTTCTGCGTTCTCAGGGGCAAGATTTGCAAACGAACATCTTTCGACTAGATGGAGCTCCGCGCATTGATCAACGGTTGTTCACAAGTTACGGATACCATAGGACGCGGAGAGCTCACTCCCCGGCCACCATGTTTCCCTGACATTAGCCTTCTAGATTTTTTCTTGTGGGGATTAGTGAAGAGCTGCGTGTACGCAGCTAAAGTGCACGATATTCCAGTGTTAAGATGTATCGCAGATGCGACTGCAACAATGACAGAGGACATGTTACGAAGAAAACAGCAAGAAATTGATACAGACGTGATATTCTTGGTGCTACGAATAATTCACATGTGGAGGTGTATTGAGGATTATTCGAGATACTTTAGCATATGATGCAATTTCATTATTATATCTACTGTTGTTTTCCTATTTTTCGCTGGGTCCTTGAAATGGGGGAGCTTTGAAATGGACAACTCGGGAAGTTCAGTGCTACGATTCAGTCTCACATCGTCAGACAGCCTATACATTTTTTTTTGTAACGTGACAAAAATCTGTGTCATGGAGTACACGTAATAGTAAAGTAGATTAAATGCTGGCTCCAACTGCAACCCCTCCTTTCGTTACATTCCTATTATTTATAAATAAATAGGAGTAATTCCATATATGCCTATGCATTGCATTATTTTCAGAACGACATAACAGCTGTCACCTAGTGCGTGCAGACGTATTTTCCGTGCAGCAGATTTTGAAATTATGTGAATAGCAGCACTTCTGGGAATATTTTTGAAAATTCTGGAATGATTTCAAATGTTGTTGAATGATCTGCATTGATCTGGAACTGGAAAAAGTGTTGTGTGTTAGAAGGTCAGTTCTTGAACAACGAAACACAAAAGAATAATTCAATCCCGAGAGAAGAATAAGACGACGAAGTCATTAGAGAAGGAGTTGGGTTGGGTTGTTTTGGAGAAGGAGACCAGACAGCGAGGTCATCGGTCTCATTGGATTAAGTGATGACGAGAAAGGAAGGCGGCCGTGCCCTTTCAAAGGAACCATCCCGGCATTTGCCTGGGGCGATTTAGGGAAATCACGGAAAACCTAAATCAGGATGGCCGGACGCGTGATTGAACCGTCGTCCTCGAGAATGCGAGTTCACTGTGCAGAATGCGAGTACAGGCTTGGATTAGCGGAGGAGGGTGAAAGTTTCGGTAGCAGTTTTTGCGGTATTTGGCTTCATCGATTTAGGGAAACGGCAGTAGACCTATATCTGGATGACTGGAAGCAGTATTTTAGACACTTCACCGATTCACTTGGAGCGGCAGATAGGAACGAAGCAGAAAAATGAATTACTACGGGGGTGCTTGTATCACAAGGGTCCATCAGATTTGTTCATCAAGGGTTTCTATGAGTCTCATGTATGTTGTAGAGGGACCTGTTCTGAGTACTTGGCTAGAGGCTCTTCATGCGACGGCCCCTAGTTCACGAGAAAATCGATGTTGAATTTTTGCGTGCACCTTCTATAGCTGCTACGTTAGATATGTTACGACCAAGAAAAGGATGCGCAGCGGCTAAGTTTCACAGCTACCACGCTGATAGGACAGGTTCTACTCTCTCTTTGAATTTCATCGCCCAGAATATCAACGAACAGTATATACAATGCAAAATTGTTCAAAAACTGTCATTTTCACCGTAGTAATTCCATTGATAAATCAATCATTACAGCAAACTTTCTTCAGATGTGTAATTCGTTTGTCTCGGTATAAATTACAGAATCGTCTTACTCGCTATTGCTTCCATCGCTTGCTGCGATACAGCAGAATTCCGGATGCTATTTGTCATAGGAGCAATCGAAACACAAATTCGCTGAGCTCCACGCACATTTAATGCAGGCTACTTCCTTGCTGACATACGATTTTTGAGAAGCGACACCAAAAAATACAGTTCATTTGAATTCAAAAATAAAGTTGTATCTTTCATCCACTTCGACGTGACCCACGAGTATTTGATCATTCCTGTGAAAGCCGTTGCACTAAACTAATGACAAATCAAAGAATATTTTTCTTATGCATCTTCTCTCGAAGCGATTTCTCTATTAATTAGTCTTCAGCAAGTTGGGAGCATTTTTTCAACCTTCTTCTAAAAACTGACCTCACATTATAGGTAAAGTGGAGCATATTTAGGTAAGATAATTTTGAAGATGTAAGTTCTTGCTTTTCTTTCATCTACAAAGAGTTATCGTAAAGTGTCTCATCAGACTGCCCTCCTCACGGTATACAAATTTGAAGAAAGTCTGTTGTAATGGTTGATACTGGTGAAATTACTACAGCGAAAATAACTATTTTTGAATAATTTTGCCAGTCGTATGCTAGTTAATGGTATACTGTACGATGAAATTGAAAAAACGAATGTACATGGGGAGGATTAATACCAGTACCATCAGCGCGATAGCCGAAAACCTTAGCCGCTGCGCTACTTGCGCTTGCTCGGAACATGATGACGTTACAGGTGTAACATATAAACATAAAACTTCGGCATCGATTTTCTAGCAAACTAGTGTCCATCGCATGAAAATCCGCTAGCAAAGTACTCAGGAGAGGACACTCAACAGCATACCAAAGGCTCTTCACAAGTCGTAATTAACAGGTCTGACATTCCCCTTGTCAGTGTGTGCAAGGCGACATTGGGATCGATTACGCGGACGAAGATATGGAGCACAAACGAACAAAATTCAAAAACTTCGTTTAATACGCCTTAAACGAGTGCGTAAAGACCAGGGTTTTAAGGGATGGGAAAGATCCGCAGTTGTTTAACAGCCATGTTTAAAAGCTGCTACGGAACTAAGAGAAATTCATCACAAATTTAAGCGAAGAAAAGCATAGTTAAACGAAGTGAATAGGAGCGTAAGCAGAGCAATGAGAGGAGCGTTAAGTCATCATCATCATCATCATCATCATTTAAGACTGATTATGCCTTTCAGCGTTCAGTCTGGAGCAAAGCCCCCCTTATACAGTTCCTCCATGACCCCCTATTCAGTGCTAACATTGGTGCCTCTTCTGATGTTAAACCTATTACTTCAAAATCATTCTTAACCGAATCCAGGTACCTTCTCCTCGGTCTGCCCCGACTCCTCCTACCCTCTACTGCTGAATCCATGAGTCTCTTGGGTAACCTTGCTTCTCCCATGCGTGTAACATGACCCCACCATCTAAGCCTGTACACCCTGACTGCTACATCTATATAGTTCATTCCCAGTTTTTCTTTGATTTCCTCATTGTGGACACCCTCCTGCCATTGTTCCCATCTACTAGTACCTGCAATCATCCTAGCTTTTTTCATATCCGTAACCTCAACCTTGTTGATAAGGTAACCTGAATCCACCCAGCTTTCGCTCCCATACAACAAAGTTGGTCGAAAGATTGAACGGTGCACAGATAACTTAGTCTTGGTACTGACTTCCTTCTCGCAGAATAGAGTAGATCGTAGCTGAGCGCTCACTGCATTAGCTTTGCTACACCTCGCTTCCAGTTCTTTCACTATGTTGCCATCCTGTGAGAATATGCATCCTAAGGACTTGAAACCGTCCACCTGTTCTAACTTTGTTCCTCCTGTTTGGCACTCAATCCGTTTGTATTTCTTTCCCACTGACATTACTTTCGTTTTGGAGATGCTAATCTTCATACCATAGTCCTTACATTTCTGATCTAGCTCTGAAATATTACTTTGCAAACTTTCAATCGAATCTGCCATCACAACTAAGTCATCCGCATATGCAAGACTCCTTATTTTGTGTTCACATATCTTAATCTCACCCAGCCAGTCTATTGTTTTCAACATATGATCCATAAATAATATGAACAACAGTGGAGACAGGTTGCAGCCTTGTCTTACCCCTGAAACTACTCTGAACCATGAACTCAATTTACCGTCAACTCTAACTGCTGCCTGACTATCCATGTAAAGACCTTTAATTGCTTGCAAAAGTTTGCCTCCTATTCCATAATCTTGTAGAACAGACAATAACTTCCTCCTAGGAACCCGGTCATATGCCTTTTCTAGTTCTATAAAGCATAGATACAATTCCCTGTTCCACTCATAACACTTCTCCATTATTTGCCGTAAGCTAAAGATCTGGTCCTGACAACCTCTAAGAGGCCTAAACCCACACTGATTTTCATCCAATTGGTCCTCAACTAATACTCGCACTTTCCTTTCAACAATACCTGAGAAGATTTTACCCATAACGCTGATTAAAGAGATACCTCTGTAGTTGTTACAATCTTTTCTGTTCCCATGTTTAAAGATTGGTGTGATTACTGCTTTTGTCCAGTCTGATGGAACCTGTCCCGACTCCCAGGCCATTTCAATTATCCTGTGTAGCCATTTAAGACCTGACATTCCACTGGATTTGATGAGTTCCGACTTAATTTCATCCACCCCAGCCGCTTTATTGCACTGCAATCTATTGGCCATTTTTTCCACTTCCTCAAATGTGATCCTATTTCCATCATCATTCCTATCCCATTCTACCTCGAAATCTGAAACATTACTGATCGCATTCTCACCTACATTGAGCAACTCTTCAAAATATTCCCTCCATCTGCCCAAGGCATCCACAGGATTCACCAGCAGTTTTCCTGACCTGTCCAAAATACTTGTCATTTCCTTCTTACCTCCCTTTCGAAGACTGCTAATTACACTCCAGAATGGTTTTCCAGCAGCTTGACCCATAGTCTCCAACCTGTTTCCAAAGTCTTCCCACGATTTCTTCTTCGATGCTGCAGTTATCTGTTTGGCTTTGTTTCTTTCTTCAACATAACTTTCTCTGTCTACCTGGGTTCTGGTATGTAGCCATTTTTGATACGCCTTCTTTTTCCTTTTACAGGCTGCCTTGACTGTATCATTCCACCAAGCTGTTTGCTTCATCCTACTTTTACACACTACTGTTCCAAGACATTCTTTAGCCACTTCTAGTACTGTGTCCCTGTACCTTGTCCATTCCTTTTCCAATGACTGTAATTGACTACATTCAACTAACTGGTACCTTTCTGAGATCGCTGTTATGTACTTGTGCCTGATTTCCTTATCCTGAAGTTTCTCCACTCTTATCCTCCTACATATGGACCTGACCTCCTGCACTTTCGGCCTCACAATCCCAATTTCACTGCAGATTAAATAATGACCAGTGTCATCAAAGAATCCCCTGAATACACGTGTGTCCCTCACAGCCTTCCTGAATTCCTGATCTGTTATTATATAGTCAGTGACAGATCTGGCTCCCCTGCCTTCCCAAGCATACCGGTGAATGTTCTTATGTTTAAAAAAGGAGTTTGTGATTACTAAGCCCATACTGGCACAGAAATCCAAGAGTTGTTTCCCGTTCCTGTTGGCCTCCATATCCTCTCCAAATTTACCCATAACCTTTTCATACCCTTCTGTTCGATTTCCAATCCTGGCGTTAAAATCACCCATGAGCAGAACACTGTCCTTGTCCTTTACTCTAACAACTACATCACTGAGTGCCTCATAAAAACTATCCGTCTTATCTTGATCTGTCCCTTCACAATGCGAATATACTGACACAATCCTAATTTTCATGCTAGACACTGTCAAATCTATCCACAGCAGTCGTTCGTTTACATACCTTATTGCAACTACGCTGGGTTCCATTTCTTTCCTGATGTAAAGCCCTACACCCCATTGTGCTATTCCTGCTTTGACGCCTGACAGGTAGACCTTGTATTCTCCCACTTCCTCTTCTTTATCACCCCTTACCCGAATGTCACTAACAGCTAAAACGTCCAGCCCCATCTTACTTGCAGCCTTTGCCAGCTCTACCTTCTTCCCAGAGTAGCCCCCATTGATATTAATAGCTCCCCATCTCATTACCATTTGTTTGCCAAGTCGTATCTTAGGAGTCCATGGTTTGTCAGTTAGAGGTGGGACTCCGTCACTTCCAAAGGTCCGAGGCATTTTGCTCTGATTGTTGCCAGCATCATATTTAAAGTACCAGGGAAGCAGGTTGCTAGCCTTACTTGCCCCGAGTCCCATTGGGTTTTACCCCTAACGGCTGAGGGACTAACCGGTGGATTTGGTAGTCTTTGCCGTATGAGCACAAAGGTGACCACGACTCAGAATACGTCCGAGATGCCCAGCCTTATTCCAAAGTAACTGGTATCCCGACTGTCGGGACCACTTACTTGGCCACTCATACGTTGCCCGTGGTTCATGAACTAGGACATGACTACAGGAACCCACACCATGAACCAGCGTTCAGTGAATAGTAAAATTTTACTATCTGTTCAAACTAAAAACTCTAAGAAGTTTTGGTCTTATGTAAAATCATTAAGCGGATCGAAACCATCTATATAGTCTCTCAGTGACCATACTGACATGGGAACGGAAGAAGACAGAGAGAACACCAAAATACCGAATTCGGTTTTCCGAAATCGTTTCACGCGGAAGACCATAATACAGATCCTCCTTTTAGTCATCGTATGAGCATAGAAATGGTAGATATTGAGATAAGTGACCGACGAATAGAATGGCAACTACAATCGCTTCACACTGGAAAAACATCTGGACCAGATGAGGTAGCTGTAACATGCCACAGAGATTATGCGAAGAAACTTTCTTCCATTTTGATAATATTTTGTAATAGGTCGCTGAAGTAACGAACGGTACCTAGTGATTGAAAAGAGAGCTGTTTATTTCCATTTTCAAGAAAGGCCGTAGGACAGATCACATAACTATTGGAGAACGAAAATTTCCTCTTTTTCAAGAGAGATTCCGCAAACAAAGATCTCGTGAAACTTGTTTTGTCTGTCCATGAGTTCCAGTGCGCTATAGACATCGGCATACAGGTTATTGTGTTCCTTGACTTCAGCAACACATTTGATAGAGTTCTGCACTGTCGTTTAATGAAAAAAAATACTAACTACCGAGTATTGGACCAGATTGCTGCCTGGATTGACTACTTCCACGTAGGCAGAACTCAACATGTCATTCTATACGAAACAAATTCGAAAGATGTAAAGGTAATTTCAGGGCTACCGCAAGGATGTGTGATAAGACAGTTACTGTTTATATTATAATGGGTAACACAGCCGCTTTCAGGCAACCCACAACGCCTTCAAACACCAATTTTCATATTCTCTCGCTCACCATGTTCAAACAGTTAGGCTTAATGAAAAAATGAACAAGACGCTTTTGTAGGGAATTTAATGCAGTTAAATTCTGTACTGGGGCACATTTTCGCTAGAGGCCGAAGTTACCGAATTATTCAAGAAACATTCAAAAGTCATCTTCAAATGCGTTTTTTTTTTCAAATAACTCTAAAACCTTAGCCTCCAGCAAAAACGCATCGCAGTACTAAACTAAGCTACGTTAAATTTCCTACAAAAAGGTCCTCTTCGTTTTTTATGTAGAACTAGTAGCTTGCACGTAGCGAGCGAGAGAATATGACAATCTCGCGCGTGGTTTTTGAAGGTGATGTGGGTTGCATAAAATCCATAGGTAGGGGCAGATGACTCTATGTATAAACGATCTAGCGGATAAGGTAGGAAGCTTCATGAGACCTTTCGCACGTGATGCGCACCAAGAGACTGTAGCGAACTGCAGAACAACCTTCGGAGGGTTGATGATCAGTGCAGGGACTAGTAGTTGACTCTGAACGTAAGTGTTACGCTTAAATAGGTGAAAAAATCTGTTAAGTGTGATTACACTGTTGGTAACAAAACACTGGAAATATTAACTAACGTAAAATACGTAGGAGTGACGCTCTGGAGTTAACTGAAATGGAATGACAAAACAATAGTAGGGAATGGAGTTCCGAGATTCATTAGAAGAATCTCATCCGCGAAAGCAATGGCTTCCAAAACACTTGTTCCACCAATTCTTGAGTAGTGCTCATCGGTTTGTCAATCTTACCAGGTTGGATCAACAGATGACATAGAAAGAATCCAACGAAGAGCAACGCGTTTCATCACAGCGTCATTTAGTTGGCGCGAAAGCATTACGGAGATGCACAGCAAACTCCAATAGCAGAATCTGTGAGAGAGGCGTTGTGGATCACGGAGAGTTTTAGTATTGAAATGCCGAGAAAGCAAGTTTCGGGAAGAGTCGGCCAAGATATTGCGCCTCACGGAGCTATTGCAATGAGAAAATCCGACAATCGTTATTCCTGCCAGAAGAAACCTCCGCCACATACCGTGGAATGGTTTGTGATGTACAGACGTAGATGTAGAGTATCATCATCATACAGTGTTCTGCCTAACGGCAACTTCCTGACTCAACTGCTGTCTCCAACTGATCCTGGTCCAGACCAACGGCTACGTGTGTGTCTTCTTTTCACCTTACACACATGTTTCCACTTTTTTTCCTATTTCATTTTGTCCTTCTGTTGCATCGTCTATATTTTGCTTTCCTTTCCTTAACCAAGTTGTTTGATGAACTACACGTAAACAACAGGTGACTGTAGATATAAAGAATGTTTCAAAGACTTTGCTTCAAACGTGTAGGGGACACATCAACAAACTACTTGTCTCTAACGAAAATTGTTCCCCGTGATGTAATCTGTCAACCCTAGACGTTTGACGCAAAGAGTTTAAAGCACCCTGTATAAAGAAATGCAACAAGACAATATTTTGTGTTAGTGCAGTGCGAAAACTGAATAGCTCTGCAAACGAGAACACGTGGGAATACTCTTGGAGCCAAAGAACTAACCACTGATAGTGCTTGTAAATAAAAGAAAATGCGTTTGGTTCAAATAAGGGTTTATACACTCACAAGAGACGGAACAGCTCGTACATTTCTTGTAAAACAGCGAATGCGGAAGAGAGGCTCCAAACAGAAAGAAAACATAAATATAAATTGCTTTATTCTAAAATGATTATCAGTCAAGCTGGCATGGCGGTTAGGACGCTGGGCGTACCTTCAAGAGTACCTTCTCCGAAAATTCATGTTTCGTCTTCTCATGTTTACCGTAAATCACGCCAGGTGAAAGCATGGACTAATCCTTCTACAGGGACACAGCCAGTTTTGTTCCTCATACTTTACCAATCTGAACCTGTACTTCGTCTTTAATGACCTCTACGTCAATGGAACATTAAATTTTAAACTTCATTTTCCTTTAGTACAGCAGCGGCTCACCGGCATGGATCGACAATTTTGTAACCATATGATAAACTTTTGATGCTGCTGCAATACCCTTTCTTCTAGACAACGCCACAGGTCCCAGTTGTCTTCATTCACGATTAATATGCCAGTCCAGTGCTTAGTAGTCCCAGTCTAGATTAACTTTCTCTTCTGAGCTGATGCCTTGCCCTTCTCCATCTCCTTGGATTTATCTGTTGCCGTGCAGTAAGCAGCTTAGGTAATAAGCCGCTTGCAAGTCAGTAAAAGCGATCGCTGAGAGTTCCACGGTTCCACGAGGACAATTGACAACGTCAAGATATAGTGACTCGTGTCAGTTATTCTGCGTGATCATTCTTGATCTCTCTCTCTCTCTCTCTCTCTCTCTCTCTCTATATATATATATATATATATATATATATATATATATATATATATATATATATATATATATATATATAGTTCTTTGATATATCTGTTATTGTCGAATAATAGACTTCAAATATAAAGTGGTGTGAATTCTCATTCTTCTATACTATTTCGATGTAACGACAAAGCAGATTTCAATCTGCAAACAGTTTCGTTTCCCAGTGCTGTTCATGGCTTCTGAACATATGAAGAGGAAAAGAAAAGTTCCGAAGGTCAGCAGATCTTTTCAGGGTAGGAGAACAAATCTGTATTTCTTTAGTGAAGCAAACAAATGTGTTTAATTTGTAGCGGAAATATTTCAGTTAACAAAAGTACGGGGCTTCTGGTGTATAGTGCAACCATCCACCACTAGTCGAAGCTGCAGTCACTGGATCCAATACGTCACTGGTGGGAACTTAAAAATCCAAGATGGTGGGAGCAGGAAATTCAGAAGTGCAAGATGGCGACGGTAGACAATTCTAAGGCACAAGATGGTGGATCTAGTCCAGTGCACTAGTGACAAATCTAAAAAAAATTCAAAAACAATTGAACAGAATTTCAAAAAATCGGTAAGGAAATCCAAGATGGCAGAACTAGCTCTCTTGCATTAGCAGCCATTCTGATATCATGACCAAAACTATCCAAACGATCTGAAATTCGCTTTATGTTGATAGACATGTAATGATATTGCCAATGCTTCAGTACTCCACGTCATAAATATGTAAGCTGCACATGAAATACATAAATTGGCTTCATATTCAAGCGAAGCACTTGTGAATATCCACAGTTCGACTCTGTATCATACTTGGCGGAAGGCACAACGGACCCTCAAATGTTTCCACAGTTAAATCGTTTTGTAAAACACAAATACTGTCACTGCAATCTTGCATTTTTGAATTTCCTGCGGTGCGGTCTTGGATTTTTGAATTTCCTTCCAGCATCATCTTAGATTCAGCGACTACAGTGCTTACTAGCGGCGAATGCTTGAACGATGCACCAGAAGCTCCATAAATAATATGCTACTCACAAGGTATTTAATTTGAACAAATGTTAGTCAAGTCAACTAAGGAGATGGCCGGTGTGGCCGAGCGGTTCTAGGCGCTTCAGTCTGGAACCGCTCGACCGCTACGGTCGCAGGTTCGTATCCTGCCTCGGGCAGGGATGTATGTGATGTCCTTAGGTTAGTTATGTTTAAGTAGTTCTAAGTTCTAGAGGACTGATGACCTCAGATATTAAGTCCCATAGTGCTCAGAGCCATTTTTTTCAACGAAGGAAAATTAAGGGAAAAACTTCTTATAGCGACAAATATTCGTGCAGTTGATGGATGGAATGCGATGAACAACAAGTAGAAATATTGACCAGAGAGGTGTGAGCGTGGGGGTCGTGGTGTTGGTGTGTTGGTGTGGTGGTGATGAAGGGGTGGGGAGGGGGGATGGGGAGGCGCCGAAAGGTAAGTTTTTGACGTTTTTCTTGATTGAATCGTAAACCGGAGTTTCTAGCGAAAATACACTACTGGCCATTAAAATTGTTACACCAAGAAGAAATGCAGATGATAACGACTATTCATTGGACAAATATATTATACTAGAACTGACATGTGATTACATTTTCACGCAATTTGGGTGCATAGATCCTGAGAAATCAGTACCCTGAACAACCACCACTGGCCGTAATAACGGCCTTGATACGCCTGGGCAATGAGTCAAACAGACCTTGGATGGCGTGTACAGGTACAGCTGCCCATGCAGCTTCAACACGATACCACAGTTCATCAAGAGTAGTGACTAGCGTATTGTTACGAGCCAGTTGCTCGGCCACCATTCACCAGACACTTTCAGTTCGTGAGAGATCTGGAGAATGTGTTACTCAGAACAGCAGTTGAACATTTTCTGTATCCAGTAATGCCCGTACAGGTCGTGCATTATCCTGCTGAAATTTAGGGTTTCACAGGGATCGAATGAAGGGTGAGCCACGGGTCGTAACACATCTGAAATGTAGCGTCCACTGTTCAAAGTGCCGTCAATGCGAACAAGAGGTGACCGAGACGTGTAACCAATGACACCCCTTACCATCACGCCGGGTGATACGCCAATATGGCGATGACGAATACACGCTTCCAATGTGAGGTCACCACGATGTCGCCAATCACGGATGCGACCATCATGATGCTGTAAACGGAACCTGGATTCATACGAAAAAGTGACGTTTTGCCATTCGTGCACCCAGGTTCGTCGTTGAGTAGACCATCGCAGGCGCTCCTGTCTGTGATGCAGCGTCAAGGGTAACCGCAGCCATGGTCTCCGAGCTGATAGTCCATGCCGCTGCAAACGTCGTTGAACTGTTCGTGCAGATGATTGTTGTCTTGCAAACGGCCCTATCTGTTGACTCAGGGAACGAGACGTGGCTGCACGATCCGTTACAGCCATGCGGATAAGATGCCTTTCATTTGACTGATAGTGATACGAGGCCGTTGGGATCCAGCACGGCGTTCCGTATTACCCTCCTGAACCCACCGATTCCATATTCTGCTAACGGTCATTGGATTTAGACCAACGCGAGCAGCAATATCTCGATACGATGAACCGCAATCGCGATAGGCTACAATCCGACCTTTATCAAAGTCGGAAACGTGATGGTACGCATTTCTCCTCCTTACACGAGGCATCACAACAACGTTTCACCAGGCAACGCCGGTCAACTGCTGTTTGTGTATGAGAAATCTGTTGGAAACTTTCCTCATGTACGTTGTAGGTGTCGCGATCAGCGGCAATCTTGTGTGAATGCTCTGAAAAGCTAATCATTTACATATCACAGCGTATTCTTCCTGTGGGTTAAATTTCGCGTCTGTAGCACGTCATCTTCATGGTGTAGTAATTTTAATGGCCAGTAGTGTACTTCTGATGGTTAGTCCTAGAAAAATCGCCTGACTCGTTTTTTTTTCAGGACTAACAGTTTCTGCATTACATGGGATGGTAAAACCGGAGATTGTTAAAAAGTGTTTTAATTAAACAATAATGTTGATTGTTAACAGAATTGGGTTAAGAACAAATATTAAATGTGGATACCATAAGAAAGTGCAATAAAATCGTATTAATGAATAATGTGAGTTCTAAGGGTGTGACACAGTTGGAACGAAGGGAGGTGGCGGAATGGAGGGTAGATGCGCGAAGGAAGATATCTCGCCGAATTGCGGCCATGCACTTACTTCCTAGGTATACTGGGTGATTTTTTTCCACCGTGCACAAACTCTAGGGATTTATCGACGAAAGGATACGGAACAAAAAAAAGATTTGATGAACTTATGTCCAGGAATGCATGATTTACATGCTAGAGGCCATTTATTCAACGATATTTTGTTACAGTGACCGCGGTCTAATACGCCCTGTACCATGCAGTCGCAGTTGTAGTATGCATGGTTTCTTCCTAGAAAGTTGTACTGTTCCTCATACGTCATTCCCTAGCGCTCTCTCCTGCCTTAGTAATTGGTAATGTTGTGACCGATTCCCATCTCTTGCTGATGCACCTTGTAGTGGATGTGATACAGAGTTGTGCACAATAGTTCCGTGTTCGAATCAAGTGCTTCCGACATGGTGTTTACTTACGGAAAGGTAAATGAGGTAAATGGCACCAGCCGACGGGCAGCAAGGTTGTTACAGGAGACCTATCCTCGGCAACAGCAAACACAGGATTTAATGTTTGCAACAGTGTTTCGCTCATTGTCTGAGACAGGGTCGTTTCAAGGAAATCCTGAAGGAAGAACCGAAATGTTCAGACACCAGACTTGGCGGAAAATGTGATTAACATTGTGGAAGGCGACCGCCGTGTCGGTACCAGACAGCTGGTCGCCACTACAGGGTAAGCCAGACGGCCGTGTGGAACATTGTTCATGACAATTGCTACTACTCTTATCACGTGAATAAGATTTATTTAAAAAAGGATATTTTAGATTTTTAGCATTGACTTCCTGTATAGAATATATCAATTTTTTGTATTTTATTATTATCTCAAGAGATAGGTGAACGAAAATACAGGCTTGCATACGGAAGGGCGCGCTCATCGTCACCTCCTGGCACTGTATGAATAATTTAGATGCTGCGTTATTTGTAAAACA
This sequence comes from Schistocerca cancellata, assembly GCF_023864275.1. Taxonomy (NCBI): domain Eukaryota; kingdom Metazoa; phylum Arthropoda; class Insecta; order Orthoptera; family Acrididae; genus Schistocerca; species Schistocerca cancellata. Next base: position 1,063,195,216 of record NC_064626.1, on the reverse strand, counting down.
AAGTTGTTAACATTTATTGTAATGTAAAACTGGTCGATTTCTATGTCATACAAATATTATCAATAAAATGACAGTGGGTGTGCAGCACCTTAGCAAACTAATGTATGCATATGTATGAGGGTGATACCTACTAACGTATATTGACCACAAAAACTATATTTGTCAGTTTGGTCGTGTCGTTCATGTGTAACAGTAAACTTTGTACATACATGTTTCTGTACGACATGTATTTCGTAATTTTTAGGTGTCGTTTGAGAAAGGCCGAGTCGGCCCGAAAACGGTTATTACTCCGGCAATAGTTTTTTTATTTATGGAACTAGACGGATAAAATAAAAAAAAATTATCAGATTTTCCTCAGTAATATAAACCGTGGTGACAAAAGTCATGGGATAGTTCCTCATATCGTGTAGGACCTCCTTCACCTCGGCGTAGTGCAGCAACTTGACGTGGCATGGAGTCAGTAAGTTGTTGAAAGTCTCCTGCAGAAATATTGAGCTATGTTTCCTCTGTAGCCGTCCATAATGGCGTTAGTGTCGCCGGTGCAGGACTTTGGGCGCGAAGTGACCTTTCGAATATGTCTCATAAATGTCGATGGCATTCCTGGCGCTCTATCTGGGTGCCAAATCATTCGCTCGAAATGTCTAGAAGTTTCTTCGAACCAACCGCGAACAGTTGCGACCCAGTGACAGATCTGGTAACATGAAATCCATGAATGGCTACAAATTGTCTCCATGTAGCCGAACATAACCATTTCCAGTCAGTGTTCGGTGCAGTTGGATTAGAGGACCCAGTCCATTCCATGTAAACAGAGCCCACACTATTAAGGAGTCACCACCAGCTTGCACAGTGCCTTGTAAACAACTTGGTTCATAGCTCCGTGGGGGCTATAACGCACTCTAATCCTATCATGAGCTCTTATCATGAGCTCTTACCAACTGAAATCGGGACTCATCTGATTAGACTAAGGTCCTCTAGTCGTTTAGGGAAAAACTGATACGTTCAAGATCCCAGGAGGGGCCTCTAGGCGATGTTGTGCTGTTAAAAAAAGCACTGGCGTCGATATTCTGTTGCCATAGCCCATGAACGCCAGATTTTGCCGGACTGACTTAACGGATATATTCGTGGTACGTTTCAGATTGATTTCTACGGCTATTTCGCGCAGTGTTGCAAGTCTGTTAGCACTGACAACGCAATCGCCGCTGTTCACGGTCGTTAAGTGAAGGCCTTCGGCAACTGCGTTATGCGTGATGAGAGATAATGCCCGAAATCTGTTATTGTTGGCACACTCTTGACACTTTGGATCTCAGAATACAGAATTCCCTAACGATTTCCTAAATGGAATGTCCTATGCGTCTAGTTTAACTAGCATTCTGCATTCAAAGACTGTTAATTCCTGTCGTACGGCAATAATCACGTCTGACACCTATTTACATGAATTGACCGAGTACAAATTATAGCTCCGTCAATGCACTGCTCTTTTATATCTTGTGTATGCGATTCTACCGCCATCTGTGTATTTGCATATCGCTATCTCACGACTTTTATCACCTCAGTGTACAGTTGTGGACGTACCATCCCTAAGCAGCATGCCTCGAACCAGCAAGATGAGGAATTTGTTAACTCTGAATATAAATTAAAATGTTAGAAAGTCTTTTCTGAAAGCATTTTCGTGATGTAGTCTTGTACGGAGGTGAAAAGTTGATACTGCAGCATTTAAAAAGAAGGAGAATAGAAACTTTTGAAATTTGGTGCTACAGAAGACAGTAGAACCTTAGATGAGCAGATCGGATAACTAATAAGGATTGTAGGGAAAAGATATTTATGACATGATTTGCCTAAAGAGGTGATCGGTTGATAGGGTACAAAAAATGGTTCAATTGGCTCTAAGCACTATCGGACTTAACATCTGAGGTCATCAGTCCCCTATCTGAGGTCATCAGTCCTCTAGACTTAGAATTACTTAAACCTATCTAACCTAAGGGCACCAGACACATCCATTCCCGAGACAGGATTCGAACCTGCGACCGTAGCGGTCGCGCGGTTCCAGACTGGCGATCGCCTGGATGGTGGCGTATCTGGACAAGGCCATTGACCTGGTGTAACAAGAAACGTGGTTCATCGGACCAGGACGCACGTTTTCACTGATCCACGGTCCAATCTCGAAGAACCAATGAAAAGCCTATGCAGTCACGGCCTGAGACTGTTGATTTTCCATTAGTAAAACTTGCAGTAGAGGGTGTGATATAAAATGAAATATATATGTAAACATTTTTGTTAACGTGTCAAGGAGAACTGCACTGGGTAGGCCAAAGACGTTATTTGTTGTTAAAAGAGTCGAGCCGTAGCAATTGTGGATGGCAGTGCGTGAGGCTGTGTGCTTCGGATACAACTGTGAATGCTTATGATGTTCCAAAAACAGAAAACCTTGAACGACTAGAGATAGAACGTTCATACTCACAGGACAAGTACATTAGTATGTTTTGCAGAAATGATTAGCATTTCAGTCACCTCGGTGCAGCACATGTCCTGTTGCAAATGGTTCAAATGGCTCTGAGCACTATGGGACTCAACATCTTAGGTCATAAGTCCCCTAGAACATAGAACTACTTAAACGTAACTAACCTAAAGACATCACACACACCCATGCCCGAGGCAGGATTCGAACCTGCGACCGTAGCAGTCCCGCGGTTCCGGACTGCAGCGCCAGAACCACTAGACCACCGCGGCCGGCTGTCCTGTTGCCTAGAAGGCATAGGGTCCTCCATGGACCCTGATAACTCGTTCCATGCGTGATGGCAATGACGCGTATAAGGCGTGAATGGCGTCCTGTGGTATAGCCCTCCATGCTGCGTTCACCTTGTTCCAAATTTCATCTGTGATGCTCGGCGTTGGGTGCACCCGTCGTTTCCTCATATCTCACACATTTTAGATAGATGACAAGTCTGGCGATCTGGCGGGCCAGAGCTAAAGGCTGACATGTGACACCAAGAAGGCACGGTTCGTGCAGCAGCATATGGTCGTGCATTGTCTTGCTGAAAAATGGCGACTGGGGTGTTGTGCAAAAAGGGTATTGCTACGGGTCGTAGAATGCCATTCAAGTATGTCACACTGTTCAAAGTGCCCTGGAAATGCACCAGTTGTGATTCGTGGTTGTAACCAATAGCATCCCCATTACTGTGATGCTGCACCTCCTGTCTGCGGCGAGCCGAAATGCGGCCATCGTTTCAAACAAACAGAACCTGGATTCCTCCGAAAACACTATCTGATGCCATTGCTGTCCCCAGTGGCGTCGTTCCACACACCATTTCCGTCTAGTCTGTTTCTGCACATTCGTCAGAGATAGGCGGAGAAGTGGACGACGCGCACGTAACCCATGCCGTAATAAGCGGCGACGGACTGTCACCTCTGATAGTGTACGATGTGTTATATTGTTCCACTGTTGCGCCAAAGGCGAGGAAGACGCAGATCTGTCCTGCAATGCAATTCGGATGAGGTGTCGACCTTCTCGGGAGGTGGTTTGGATGGTGAGACCTGACCCATTTCGCCATGTTCTACGGCCTTCGGTGAACCATTCTACACACACCCGTTATACTGCCAAAATTCTTCGTCCTCCACACGATCAGCATGCCAATTATGCGTCATCTTTCAAACTCACTGTTTGACGGTACGGTTCGCGCATACGTCTGCGAGGCATCCAGCACGTCTGCTCAAATCATACTGATCCGTTGAAACTAAACCATGTCTCCGAAATATCCGTTCTTCCGGGAGTGTTAGATCTACAAGGTTCGAAGAAGAGCTTCTGAGAAGTTTGGAAGGTAGGAGACGAGGTACTGGCAGAATTGAAGCTATGAGGACGGGACGTGAGTCGTCCTTGGGTAGCTCAGTTTATAGAGCACTTGCCCGCGAAAGGCAATGGTCCCGAGTTCGAGTCTCGGTCCGGCACACAGTTTTAATCTGCCAGGAAGTTTCATATCAGCGCACACTCCACTGCAGAGTGAAAATCTCATTCTGGAAACATCCCCCAGGCTGTGGCTGAGCCATGTCTCCACAATATCCTTTCTTCTGGGAATGCTAGTTCTGCAAGGTTCGCAGAAGAGCTTCAGAGAAATTTGGAAGGTAGGAGACGTAGTACTGGCAGAATTGAAACTGTGAGGACGGGACGTGAGTCGTGATTGGGTAGCTCAGTTGGTAGAGCACTTGCCCGCGGAAAGCAAAGGTCCCGAGTTCGAGTCTCGGTCCGGCGCACAGTTTTAATCTGCCAGGAAGTTTCATATCAGCGCACACTCCGCTGCAGAGTGAAAATCTCATTCTGGATACTGATCCATTACAGCGATAATGAAATCCGGAGGGAAATTTTACCGATAGGTGGTGTCTCGCCCCAATATCGTTGATGACTTTGAACTCGAGGGCCGGCATGGTTCAAATACTAATCATTTCTGAAGAACGCTCTAATGTACATGTCCTGCGAGTATCAACGTCTTACCTCTAGTCGTTCAAAGTGTTCTGTTTTTTTTTTTTTTTTTTTTTTTTCTGAACATGAATGCATTTAGACGTCGGAGGAACGAGTTTACCGCTATGAATTATTTGACGTAAAATCGCCACAGAGTCGCTGAAAGGGGAAGAGGGAATGATGCTAGTGTGCCACTAAATTCGTTAAGTCCACTGCGACATTCCATCTATTTAGTTAAGGTGAATAAGAGTTTTTCAAATGGTTGTGAGGTCATTAGTCCCCTAGAACTTAGAACTAGTGAAACCTAACTAACCTAAGGACATCACACACATCCATGCCCAAGGCAGGATTCGAACCTGCGACCGGAGCGGTCTCGCGGTTCCAGACTGCAGCGCCTAGAACCGCACGGCCACTTCGGCCGGCTAATATAACAGTTTTTGTAAGATGCATTTTTTCAGTGACATCTTTTGAACTTTCCTGATTTTAATAAATTGGAAAATGATTGCAGAGAAATTTTCCCTAGTAATATATTTTATACAGGACCTAGCACGATAAAACAATATTAGTCAGTGCTTTGAAGTGAAGGACAACTTTGATACAGTTCTACTATTCGATAGTTTTGCTCATTTGCATTCACGAATTCTTTCTGTCTATATTTCAAAAGGTCATAGCTGCGCAGTATAATTTTATATTAATTGCAGCGTTATTTTGTGCATAGTTAGTAATGTAGATGTGTTAGTGGGTTTATGAAGCCTTATTTATTAGTATGTCATATTCTTGTTACATAAATGAAATCATTGAGCCTACGTATGCCAACCTTCATGGAATCGAACTAGGAAACTTTTTTTCTCTATCTAATTTTAATCTAAAAATTGTGCCTACTAAAGTGAAGTATTCCCACTAGGTGCGCTTATAAATTGTTGTTGGAACATGGCTGTGGTGGGTCCGACATGCTGATGGTCGTAACTCGATTAGGGACTTTCGTAGTAAATCCCGACGGCCGGTTTACGTTTGCAGAGTACATATGCAGATGTGTATGTAGAAGCTTTTGAAGACTTCTCTCTGCAAATCCAGCACCGCGGTGCGGTTGTCACTTTTTGCACAAGAGTCCGGCTTTGTTTCTCGTATGTGGATATCTGTGGCGGCTTACCGAAGTACAAATCCTCAGCGAGCGCACTCCGTAGTTGCAGAGTTGTTCCGAGCAGAGTGCTGTCGACGGGAGAGTTGGGCGCGGGCTGTCCCCCGTGAGATAATCGCGCGCTGGCGGGTTATCTGCTGCGGTCACAGCGCCGACCTCTGCCCGCTGAGCCGTGCTTCCAGCGCCGGAAGTTTGCGCCCGCGTCCAGCTGGGGACGGCCGATCACGCCGCCAGTCGATGACGCAACTTGCCACAGTGTCTCACAATTGTTCCGCCCTGCTGCATCAAATTTGCCGACCGACCGCGTTCACAGCGAATTGGTCTCTCGAACTATCCTATTATCCGACAGTTCAATATCATTCTCGTTTCGACTGCACGCTCCATCTTAATTTCAACCGTCTACCAGAGCGACAATTACGTACACGCTCTATAGGCTGCGGCTTAGGGACGTGTATCGCAAAAAATTTAAAAAAAGTACCTTTGTTTTACACTGCAGTACGAGCCCTCTTATCCTCTGTTGTGTATATAGTTCCGCGTAGTCAGCGCGTGCACAACTTTCCCACTAGAGCGCGCCCTGCTAAGCACAACAGCGCAGGCGCAGCGCTCGTCCGTCTCCGCACTACGAGATGGCGCTGCCGTAGAGACGGACCAAATTCTGCTTCCGCCGATCCGCGTATTAATATGTAACGCAGCCAATGAGATTGCTGCTAACGTAGATCCTTTTCTCCTCGCGGATCACACTCGCGCAGTGATACATGAATGCGCGAGGTATTATAATGAGTGTACAGACATCCGATTGTCTTCAGCAAGGTCCTGGAATCTATCCTCACCCGACGCATCCACCAGCATCTCCGCATGCACCGCCTCCTACCCGTTACCCAGTGTGGCTTTCGGCCGTCCTTCTCTTCCGATGAGCTTCTCCTTCACCTCACTCATCTCCTTTCCGACCAGCTTAATTCCCTTCGCTCCGCAATCTTCCTCTCCCTGGACCTCGAACGTGCTTATGACCGCGTATGGCATTCCAGTCTCCTCTTCAAGCTCCAAACCTTCGCCCTTCCCATTAACTACGTCCGTCTGATCGGCTCCTGTCTCTCCCGCCGTCCTTCCTATGTCACCATCCATAACACAGATTCCTACACCTTTTTCCCCTCCGCCGGTGTGCCCCAAGGCTCCGTCCTCTCCCCCCTTCTGTACCTTTTGTATATGGCGGACATGCCGCCGCCGTCACCCCCCGTCCATCTTCTCCAGTTTGCCGATGACACCGCCTTCCTTGCCCTTGCCCCCACCCTGCAGCGCTCCCTACACCTTCTCCAATCCCATCTTGACCGGTTCACCGCTTGGTGCAACCAGCGGTTACTCAAGGTCAATCCCTCCAAAACCCAGGCGATCATTGTAGGCAAAACCACCCCTTCCTTCCGCCTCCTTGATTTCTATCTCACCATCTATGGCCGTCCTATCGCCCTCACTCCCACCCTTAAGTACCTTGGCGTCACCATCGACCGTCGCCTCTCCTGGACTCCCCACCTCCGGACAATCCAAGCCAAGGCATGCTCCCGACTCAGTCTCTTCAAGCTCCTCTCTGGCCGTACGTGGGATCTGGACCCCACCACCATCCTCCACACCTATAAATCCCTCATCCGCCCTATCCTTTGTTACGCCCATCCAGCTTGGATCTCCGCCCCACCAACCTTTTATAGATCCCTCCAAATCCTTGAACGCCATGCTCTCTGCCTCGCCTATCGCATCCGTCTCCCCTCCCCCTCGTGGATCCTGTACGATCTCATCCCCTTCCCCCACCTCCTCCTCTTCCTTGAAAGGATACGGATCCTGTACACCTCCCGCAAACTCGATCCTCCTCATCCGCTAGTCTCCCCGATCGTCTCCCACCCCCGCCCGCTGCCGCACCTGTATTCCCACGTCCCACCCGGTCTCCATCTCTCCACCCTCCTTACCCTCTCCCAAGGTGGCTTCCGCCAGCTCCCCCTCCCTGATGATGTCCTCCTCCCCTCCATCTACTCCTCCTCTCAACTTTGATCCTCCCCCCCCCACTTCCTGTGTCCTTTCCTTTAGGCACCCTCCCTTCCCTTCTCTTTGCTTTTCCCCCTGTCCCCTCCCTCCTCCCCTCTTCCCCCAGGCTTCCCCTCCCCCTTCACGCTCAGTGAACATTCGCGCCCCGGAGATCATCGCCATCAGTGTTTCGTGTGTGTGCCTTCGTTTGTGTTAGTGATGTTTCTCGTCCAGCGTGAACGGCTCCATGTTTTTTCGATTTTTTGCCCACCATTTTGACTGTCTTCTCTGTGCCACCTTTATGTACTAGTTGTTGTCAAACTCAAGGCTGAAGAGCGGCGTATTGTGCTGCTGACAGCCCGCCTTTGTATTAGGTGTTTAAAATCACAATAAAGAAGAAATAAAGACCTCCGATTAGTCAGTCTGCATTTGTCTGCACTAGTCTGCACCAGTCTGCATTTGCCTGTACCCGTCTACATTTGTCTGTACCAGTCTATAGTCAAGTTTCAGTCTGCACCTAATAAGATTACCATATTCTTGTACATAGTCATGAAGATAAATGTGGTGGTGGTGGTTAGTGTTTAACGTCCCGTCGACAACGAGGTCATTAGGGACGGAGCTCAAGCTCGGGTTAGGGAAGGATTGGGAAGGAAATCGGCCGTGCCCTTTCAAAGGAACCATGCCGGCATTTGCCTGAAACGATTTAGGGAAATCACGGAAAACCTAAATCAGGATGGCTGGAAACGGGATTGAACTGTCGTCCTCCCGAATGCGAGTCCAGTGTGCTAACCACTGCGCCACCTCGCTCGGTGAAGATAAGTGTATAGGCACTTTTGTCAAGTACCAGAGATATATGTGAGAATAAGATTAACGTACCAGTACCAAAGGAACTTCAGATTGTCAATTGTAAATAGCATCCAGAACAAAGTTAAGTAATTTTTATGCTTGTTATTATTTTAATAAATATGTGTGAAAATTAATCAAGTTCTGTTTAAAGTTGGTCACCGTCAATCTGCTACTCTAAGCGTGCAAATGGCATTTCTATCGTCTGACCTAACGGCAGAAGATAAACACGCCACGATAAGACCACGAGACATATTGCTGACACTCGCCTACTTCGTTAGAGCGACAAGTCAAATAATCTGATGGTGTGTGTACTGAAGGTCTTACAGTACGCACACCACAGCTACACTCCATACAAATACTTTCAAAAACGAAACGACTTCCTGACACTTAAATCTATACTCGATGTTATCAAATTTCTCTTCTACAGAAACGCTTTCCTTGCCATTGCACATCACATCCCCATTGCACATCATATTCCCATAAAAGCTGTAGACGTAATTATTGTGCATAGGCTTATTAGGTTCATACGACTCAACTCAGCATTTACCTTTTTTTTACGCACCGCATTTCATCCAAACCAGAAAATATAAAACGTCAAAGAAGTTTCCGAATACCGAGATCTCTCTAAAAAAGTACAAACAGCATTTTCAAAATTTAACTGATCTAAAATAGGCTTCAAGCCTCCGTGTTAGAAAATAGGCTATTCTACATCAACATCTACATTTATACTCTGCAAGCCACCCAACGGTGTGTGGCAGAGGGCACATTACGTGCCACTTTCATTACCTCCCTTTCTGTTCCACTCGCGTATGGTTCGCGGGAAGAACGACTGCCGGAAAGCCTCCGTGCGCGCTCGAATCTCTCTAATTTTACATTCGTGATCTCCTTGGGAGGTATAAATAGGCTAAAAAATGGCTCTGAGCACTATGGGACTTAACATCTGAGGTCATCAGTCCCCTAGAACGTAGAACTAACTAAACCTAACTAACCAAAGGACATCACACACATCCATGCCCGACGCAGGATTCGAACCTGCGACCGTAGCGGTCGGGCGGTTCCAGACTGAAGTGCCTAGAACCGCTCGGCCACTTCGGCCGACGTGTAAGTAGGAGGAAGCAATATATTCGATACCTCATCCAGAAACACACCCTCTAGAAACCTGGACAACAAGCTACACCGCGATGCAGAGCGCCTCTCTTGCAGAGTCTACCACTTGAGTTTGCTAAACATCTCCGTAACGCTATCACGCTTACCAAATAACCCTGTGACGAAACGCGCCGCTCTTCTTTGGATCTTCTCTATCTCCTCTGTCAACCCGACCTGGTGCGGATCCCACACTGATGAGCAATACTGAAGTATAGGTCGAACGAGTGTTCTGTAAGACACCTCCTTTGTTAATGGACTACATTTTCTAAGGACTCTCCCAATGGATCTCAACCTGGCACCCGCCTTATCAACAATTAATTTTATACAGGGTGTTACAAAAAGGTACGGTCAAACTTTCAGGAAACATTCCTCACACACAAAGAAAGAAAATATGTTATGTGGACATGTGTCCGGAAACGCTTACTTTCCACGTTAGAGCTCATTTTATTACTTCGCTTCCAATCACATTAATCGTGGAATGGAAACACACAGCAACAGAACGTACCAGCGTGACTTCAAACACATTGATACAGGAAATGTTCAAAATGTCCTCCGTTAGCGAGGATACATGCATCCACCCTCCGTCGCATGGAATCCCTGATGCGCTGATGCAGCCCTGGAGAATGGCGTATTGTATCACAGCCGTCCACAATACGAGCACGAAGAGTCTCTACATTTGGTAACGGGGTTGCGTAGACAAGAGCTTTCAAATGCCCCCATAAATGAAAGTCAAGAGGGTTGAGGTCAGGAGAGCGTGGAGGCCACGGAATTGCTCCGCCTCTACCAATCCATCGGTCACCGAATCTGTTGTTGAGAAGCGTACGAACACTTCGACTGAAATGTGCAGGAGCTCCATCGTGCATGAACCACATGTTGTGTCGTAGTTGTAAAGGCACATGTTGTAGCAGCACAGGTAGAGTGTCCCATATGAAATCATGGCGGTGAATCGAGGAAGTACAGTACATACTGACGAAACTAAAATGAGATCTAACATGGAAATTAAGCGTTTCCGGACACATGTCCACATAAAATCTTTTCTTTATTTGTGTGTGAGGAATGTTTCCTGAAAGTTTGGCCGTACCTTTTTGTAACACCCTGTATGATCACTCCACTTCAAATCGTTCCGTACGCATACTCCCAGATATTTTACAGAAGTAACTGCTACCAGAGTTTGTACCGCTATCATATAATCATACAATAAAGGATCCTTCTTTCTATGTATTGCCAATACATTGTATTTATCTACACTCCTGGAAATTGAAATAAGAACACCGTGAATTCATTGTCCCAGGAAGGGGAAACTTTATTGACACATTCCTGGGGTCAGGCACATCACATGATCACACTGACAGAACCACAGGCACATAGACACAAGCAACAGAGCATGCACAATGTCGCCACTAGTACAGTGTATATCCACCTTTCGCAGCAATGCAGGCTGCTATTCTCCCATGGAGACGATCGTAGAGATGCTAGATGTAGTCCTGTGGAACGGCTTGCCATGCCATTTCCACCTGGCGCCTCAGTTGGACCAGCGTTCGTGCTGGACGTGCAGACCGCGTGAGATGACGCTTCATCCAGTCCCAAACATGCTCAATGGGGGACAGATCCGGAGATCTTGCTGGCCAGGGTAGTTGACTTACACCTTCTAGAGCACGTTGGGTGGCACGGGATATATGCGGACGTGCATTGTCCTGTTGGAACAGCAAGTTCCCTTGCCGGTCTAGGAATGGTAGAACGATGGGTTCGATGACGGTTTGGATGTACCGTGCACTATTCAGTGTCCCCTCGACGATCACCAGTGGTGTACGGCCAGTGTAGGAGATCGCTCCCCACACCATGATGCCGGGTGTTGGCCCTGTGTGCCTCGGTCGTATGCAGTCCTGACTGTGGCGCTCACCTGCACGGCGCCAAACACGCATACGACCATCATTGGCACCAAGGCAGAAGCGACTCTCATCGCTGAAGACGACACGTCTCCATTCGTCCCTCCATTCACGCCTGTCGCGACACCACTGGAGGCGGGCTGCACGATGTTGGGGCGTGAGCGGAAGACGGCCTAACGGTGTGCGGGACCGTAGCCCAACTTCATGGAGACGGTTGCGAATGGTCCTCGCCGATACCCCAGGAGCAACAGTGTCCCTAATTTGCTGGGATGTGGCGGTGCGGTCCCCTACGGCACTGCGTAGGATCCTACGGTCTTGGCGTGCATCCGTGCGTCGCTGCGGTCCGGTCCCAGGTCGACGGGCACGTGCACCTTCCGCCGACCACTGGCGACAACATCGATGTACTGTGGAGACCTCACGCCCCACGTGTTGAGCAATTCGGCGGTACGTCCACCCGGCCTCCCGCATGCCCACTATACGCCCTCGCTCAAAGTCCGTCAACTGCACATACGGTTCACGTCCACGCTGTCGCGGCATGCTACCAGTGTTAAAGACTGCGATGGAGCTCCGTATGCCACGGCAAACTGGCTGACACTGACGGCGGCGGTGCACAAATGCTGCGCAGCTAGCGCCATTCGACGGCCAACACCGCGGTTCCTGGTGTGTCCGCTGTGCCGTGCGTGTGATCATTGCTTGTACAGCCCTCTCGCAGTGTCCGGAGCAAGTATGGTGGGTCTGACACACCGGTGTCAATGTGTTCTTTTTTCCATTTCCAGGAGTGTATGTTAACGGTCAGTTGCCACTCCCTGCACCAAGTGCCTATCCGCTGCAGATCTTCCTGCATTTCGCTGCAATTTTCTAAAGCTGCAACTTCTCTGTATACTACAGTATCATCGGCGAAAAGCCGCATGGAACTTCCGTCACTATCTACTAGCTCATTTATATATATTGTAAAAAGCAATGGTCCCATAACAGTCCCCTGTGGCACGCCAGAGGTTACTTTAACGTCTGTAGACGTCTCTCCATTGAGAACAACATGCTGTGTTCTGTGTGCTTCATTTTTTGCTGTTTTCATTTGTGCTTCGCCGAATTCTGAAAGCAATGTTTACAGAAAACTGCGGTGGGTGTTCAAAAGAAATGGTATGAAGCAACACTATAGACGTCTTTACACAAAAGTAATCACCAGAGGCCTGAGCAAAACCATCCCACTGTTTTACGAGCCGAAGAATTCTCTGTTTCTAGAATTCTTGTGGCTGTGACGTGAGCAACTCCTGCACTGTCTTCTTCGGTTCGTCATCACAGTTCAAGCGCATCCCTTTGACGTATTTTTTTCAACGGACCAAACACATGAAAGTCGCAGGGCGACTTGTCCGCTCTGGAGGACGGATAGTTAAGCTGCTCCCACTTGAACTTAGCCATTACACTTTATGTGACCTTGGAAACGTGTGGATCCACGTTATCGTGGGATAGAATCACTCCGTCCTTGATCAGCTCAAGCCTTTTGCTTTTCACGGATTTGGATAGGCTATGAAGTCTCTCACAGTACACATCACTTAACGGCTTTTCCGTGATCGAGAAATTCGATGAGTGACGGACCTTGGACGTCGAAAACGACGGTGAGTGTCACCTTGACTGCTGAAGACACAGGTTTGAATTTCTTAGGAGAAGGTGTCGACAGCGTCCCTAGGTACTCACTACGGTATCCTAAAACGGTATATGGAAATTTCAACCGGTCTGGTTGTCGCGGCCTTTCGTACCTTTTCTTTTGAACATTCCTTGTACATTATGAAGATACTACATGGTGAGCATAAAGTCTTTCTATGGTAACAAAATTTTATTTCTAAGAAGCTGCGCTAGATACGGCTACACGGTATGTTGCAAATGGTAGCTTAACTCGCGAACTTTTGTGCGGATACACTTCCACAGGTCTGTGCGGTTTTCTGCAAACGGTAGCATAACTCATGAAGTTTTTATGGATACTCTTGTACATGTGCACGTTCCACTACTGTTACACCAGTTTGAAACATGGGCAGTGTTTCAACAACATTGTGCACTACCACACTGGCAGTTACTTGTTTATTAGTTGTTAGATAAGTAACCAGATAGATGAACGTAGAGACGATCCGACATTATAGCCATTACTTCCACTAGATATAACCACTCTTCGCTTTTTTGTTAAGAATAACGCGTGTCCTTTTACCACTTTCTGATATGCAAGCTAGGTGGTTCAAATGGTTCAAATGGCTCTGAGCACTATGGGACTTAACTTCTGAGGTCATCAGTCCCCTAGAACTTAGAACTACTTAAACCTAACTAACCTAAGGACATCACACACACACACACACACACACCCATGCCCGAGGCAGGATTCGAACGTGCGACCGTAGCGGTCTCGCGGTTTCAGATTGTAGCGCCTAGAACCGCTCGGCCACTCCGGCCGGCCAAGCTGGGAGGAATACGATAAGTTCTAGAGGCGGTGACGCAAGAAATGTTGGCAAAGGCAAGCAGATACGATCAGTAACCCATCGACAGTCCATGGTAAAAAACAGAGTACATGAGGAAGTGTATCTATAAAAAATTCTGAGTTAAATTACCGTTTGCAACAAACCGCACAGCTGTACCGAGCATAGTTCCTTAGAAATAATTATTTTGTGATCAGGGAAGACCTTATGGGCACTTTGTACAAGTAACTTTATTAATACGAAGTGTAGAAGCAACCCAGTTCGCCAGTAACATTATTTAAAACTGTCATTTAAGACTGATTATTTGAAACAATTTTCCCAACAACATGCTTACTTTGACATTCAAGAAATCAATTCTCACCAAAATATTATCTTGGGTTTGGAGCAACAGCATGATACTGACGCCAGTTTGATGATAAGAAAAGTAAAAGGAAGTTCTTGATTATCATATATTTCAATTTTAAAATTCCTTGGTGTCAGTTTCAATTATGTACACATAAAATTTGCTTGATTCACAGTCCTTTTTTATATTGCATCCGCCTAACAAACATGCTTGCTGATAGTTACATCCTGTTATTTTGAAAACTGAAGAACTCATTTTTCCAGGAACAGGAATCTCAACTATTCGTTCTTTTTATTTTTTTTTTAAATGCACCTGTTCCTAGCTAGGTTAGTAAATAGTGTTGAATACCTTAATGGTTTAAATACTTATCGTTCTTTTTTAAATCATATAAATTCATTAAATTATCAGCTACATACAGTTAAATAATAGAATTTTAATGCTGTGTTTCATACACTGTGCGGTGTTGATGATGCATCCTACAGGTTCAAAAATGGTTCAAATGCCTCTGAGCAACATGGGACTTAACATCTGAGGTCATCAGTCACCTAGAATTAAGAACTACTGAAACCTAACTAACCTAAGGACATTACACACACCCATGCCCGAGGCAGGATTCGAACCTGCGACCGTAGCGGTCGTGCGGTTCCAGGCTGAAGTGTCTAGAACCGCTCGGCCACAGTGGCCGGCCCTCCTACAGGAGATGCAACAGAAATAGCTGTAGTTACTATTATTTTCTTTAAAATTGACGATTAACTCCATTTATTAAAAATTATCTGTATGCAAGTAGTAGTCACTCTCTGAGGGTTCAGTGCAAACTTAAGTGTGTATGTAGAGAGTTCATCCATTCCGGGAATCGAGAATCTCGACAAGTTTGACCTGTTACCGACAATGATAGTGGCATCAAATCGGTTCCGGCGACCACATAAACTTCTTTCTATCTGATACGTCTCCCTGTACCGAGAAACAGGGTTTTGAACGGTCGGACAGACAGACAGTCAGACAGAAGAACAACAAACGATTATACGCTGAAGAGGCAAAGAAACTGGAACACCTGCCTAACTAACATCGTTGGTTTTTATTATTGTTTGGCTGTATGACTTACAGTTATGGCTGGCTTAGGTGCTAATTTTGAGTTTGATTTCAAAAAGATTATTGCTCTTTCTACTTGTGTAGAGAAACCGCGAGCGCGCAGAAGTGCCGCAACACGACGTGACATGGATTCGACTAATGTCTGAATTATTGCTGGAGGGAACTGACACCATCAATCCTGCAGGGCTGTCCATAAATCCATAAGAGTACGACGGGGTGGAGATCTTTTCTGAACAGCATCCAAGATATTCTCTATAACGTTCATAACCGGGGAGTCTGGGGGCTAGCGGAATTGTTTTATCTAAGAAGACTGTCGTTGGAGCCGCTTTATAGCAATTCTGGACGTGTGGGAAGTCGCATTGTCCTGCTGGAATTGTCAAAGTACGTCGGCGGGCACAGTGAATGTGAATGGATGCAGGGGATCAGACAGGATGCTTACGTACGTGTCACCTGTCAGAGTCGCATCTAGACATATCAGGGGTCCCATATCGGCATATCAGCCCAACTGCACACCCCACACCATTACAGAGCCTCCACTAGCTTGTTCAGTACCCTGCTGACATGCAGGGTCCATGGATTCATGAGGTTCTCTCCATAACCGTACACGTCCATCCACGCGATACAATTTGAAACGAGACTCATCCGACCAGTCAACACATTTCCTGTCACCAACAGTCCAATGTCGGCTCCAAAAGCCCATATCGATGATGTTTCGTTGAATGGTTCGCACGCTAAAACTTATTGATGGTTCAGAATTGAAATCGGCAGAAATTTGCGGAAGGGTTGCACTTCTGTCATGCTGAACGTTTCTCTTCAGTCGTCGTTGGTCGCGTTCTTGCAGTATCTTTTTCCGGCCGCAGCGATGTTGGAATTTGATGTTTTACCGCACGCTTGATATTCACGGTATACTCCTGAAATGGTCGTACGGGGAAACTGCCACTTCATCGCTGCCTCGGAATGGCTGTGTCCCATTGCTCATGCTCCGACTATAACACCACGTTCAAACTCACTTAAATCTCGATAACCTGCCACTGTCGCAACAGTAACCGATCTAACAACTGCGCCAGACACTTGTTGTCTTATATAGACGTTGCTGAACCCAGCGCCGTATTCTGCCTGTTTACATATCTCTGTATACCTGTTTCTTTGGGACTTAAGTGTATAATGGTACTGTTTTTAATAGGCGTATGTGCGGAACGCTAATAAATGGCGTGTCCGGAAGGAGAAAATAGGCTGACATCTTCATTGATCACTTAGGAATAGTTGACTGTACGGCAATAGTATTGTTATTATCCATATTGTATGCTCTGTCGCTGGCATCATGTCTAAACATTTCTCAAAAAGCGTCATATTACGTATCACAGGAATATAGCTGCGACTGAAATAATTATTTTATTTGACGAAAAACTTCTGGTTTCCCAGCTGAGTAACAGTGTTCAGTACACCCACGTTTTGACTATTATCGTACACATTATCATCATCATCATCATCATCATCTAGTGAAGCGACCAGCTGACTTCACTAGATGATGTATCGTATGAGACCGGGCGAAAGGTCGCGCTATCGTAACATTGCTGGAACGAGAGAATTTTTCATTACTAATATACGCAGGAAGAGCCTATTTTCACACTTTTGTTTTTACCGTCAATACTGCATTATATGTTATAAGCTTGTTACCAGTTGAGAGTGAAACCCATTTTCAGGCCACGGTCGTTACAAATCTGAAAAACGTGGCACCTTATAGTAAGTAGGTAACTTTTAATTACGATAAACAGTTTCGTTTTACGACTCTTGTTACGACTATGGTCCGAAATACGTAATCAGGAGAAGGCGATCGTGAACAACAAAAATGTAACATTCTGTTTTCTTCATATGAGTTTATTTAGTGTCTTACCATTTTATCCGGTCGCATTTCGTTTCCTTTTACCTTGTTGTTTTTCGAAATTTTCTTCATCCATCGTCAGCGATAGTTAGTGTAGTTAACGGCGCTACGTTTTCGGAAGCAAAACGGTGTTGCGGACAGCCGTTGCAGGAGAGAGCCTGTGATATTCGCTATTCTTGGCTTCATTAAAACATCAAATAGTTAACACTTTCAGCCATAAGGCAAATACTTGTTTATAAAGAATGATTAATGTATAATAAGCAGTCGCGTAGCGACGGTGGAATTTCCTAAATAATGTAATTCGTCGTCTTCGGGCGGCAACATAAACAGAAGAATACGGATCAATATGCGATCCTTCACAATTTTGTTCGCTGGAGAACAAATGAAGCCCTGAGCGCTAAACACTTGTACTGTTTTTCTTAAGTAAGACGGACGCAGATTTGTGGCAGTCTGATCTAATTTTTTACTACATAAATAAAAACGTGTTACGTCTAAGTTTGAGTGAAGTGTAAAAAGAAGAACTGTTATAACTTATCGTGACGACGCACGGTCGACTCAAAAGGACAATGGCTATATAAAAGAGCGCTCAATGGACATGAAACGGACATAAAAATCTACCGTCATTGTAGTACTAAGCATAAGGTACGATATATGTTTTAGTTATAATAAATGTTTGTTCTCTAAATATTGAATCATTTAGCAGTGCTCATTCCTATCATCTCCTCAGTATTATTTTCATTTTAATTATCCATTTTGCTAAGATTACAGATACCAAGATCAGCAGTCCAATGTGCGTGTTACATTGACAAAAAGAAAACTGTTTTATCGTCTTCTTGCATCAGATTTAATATTGAATTTCCCTTTTGTGTGATGTTACAGTTTTTTTGCGCCCTTTAGAACTTTCTGGTCCCTTAGGAAATTGTTTTGTCACAACAATAACTTCACACACGGGTACGATCGTATCTACGATCATGGAGTAATTAGAAAGACGATAATGCAATTTCTTAATCAATAGCACGCCAGCTGTGAGTCCTTCAAGCCACGCGAAACTGCAAGTAAAGACTATTCACATTTCATAATGCAATATTTTATGAGAATGGTCAATCCATGATTCTTACGCCAATTGTGATAGATAAAGCAGTAAGCGAAATCTCAATTTCCAACTTTTCCATTGAATAACAACATCACTTTTATTTTGTTACAACACAAGCTATGGCCGCACATCACGTAAGCGAACTTGTGCCTTGTGATCTGTACTGCGTGTTCACCTATGACGCTGGAAACCACGTTCACGAACAAGTCTTGTGTGAGGAAGGCCTTAACTAGAAAGATCCGAAAGGATCTTAGCCTGTTTAGACTATCAAATATTTCCTCATATAAAAAAAAGTTCATAACAAAATCAACCGACTGAGAAATTCTGCAACGAACTGAGGCCAAAGGAAAACAAATTTCGAGAGTTCGGGCAGTATTTCTGGAGAACAAACAAGGTGGAGCTGGAGTGTAGACTTCTCTCATACGGATCTTCATTTAGGTTGAAGGTTGTTTTCTCAAATAACTTTTGCTCGATGATGCTTCCAGGAAAACCAAGGTTTATTTCCTTTAGTCATCGTTACTCAAGTGAGCTAATGGTCTGACTCTAATTAGGCCCACGTCGACGGGACGTTGAACTGTATCCTGCAGCTGTTAGTACAGCTAAGTGTTGCGAGACCGCAGCGGTGAACACGCTCACCGGGAGACTTGGTCCGATACCGCGATAACGGAACCTCAGTTTCTCTCCGAATCTCGGCAAGCAAGTTGGCAGACGCCAGCTGCAGCAATGCTTCTCAGACCTCCTTGGTGCTCAAGGAGGAAGCTAATATCACTACGAGATCGACCTGTAGGAAGGCGCGGGTTATACCTAATGAATTACTGCAAACTGTAACCGGGTGGACTGATTGCGACGCCTGGAATTTCAACTTGTTTTCGATCTATTTGCAGTATTAGTTGTGATACATTACGGAATGAGCAATCTGTGTATTCAACTTTACGACGTGATCGCGACAACACACAAAGACACAAATTTCACTGAATTTTTATCTTCTTTTTCTCCTCACTGTATAAATGAGGTGATTTCATCTGTTCCGATCAACAACTATTGTCCCTCTACGTTGTAGCCAAGAATTTATTTTGGAAGTCTACATGTTTCAACCATCTGCTTCTGTTAAGATATGTTTTCTCATGCATTGACTCAACCTGTAATTATTTTCTGGTTTTATGAATGAAAAAACACAATATCGTGTATGTTCTACAGGAATAATTTTATTGAGTTAACCAGTTTTCGGTGTACAAGGCTATCTTTAGGCTTTAAGTGACAATCGCTGTCAAAGATATTATAATATTTGTAAATGACATCGGAAAAGATGTTGCTTGTCTTGAGTGGCACATGACCGCACAGAAAATTTCGTCTTTGACTGTCGAGTGTCAATGAAGTAAAAAAAAAATAGCAACTGAACAGAAAATAAATATAGACAAAGCAAGTCAGAAAAAAACATTAACACTGAACACGGAAACTGTGGTTATATGACAATTAAAAAAAATTAGTAGTTGAGAAGAGTGCTGAAGAATACCCTGAAGAGATATTAAACATGGAAAATGACATAGAAATAGAGTAAAAGAATTGATAACTGTAACAACATAATACACGGAGAGATTAGTCATTTACAACAAAATAATTAAATAGAGGAAACGGAAGAATAGGAAGAAACAGATAGTGTGGGAAGCACTGGGAAAATGTTTGGATTAATTGAAGTTTAGCAGAAGGGAAGTATTGAGCTTTGTTGGTCATTTAATGTTAAATCAAGATTGTAGACCAGATGTTTGTTGATTTCCCAGACTTACAAATGGTTGAGTGTTTGGCCTTTGTTTGCTATGTGAAGGTCGTGGTTCTATGGCTGATAGCAGTGGCCTTCACTCAGTGCATGCTCAGCAAACGCGGAGTCATTATTCTACAAGCTCCAGCTGCGTTCATTTTCAGCGAACCTAGTTACTATGTCTCTGCCTGATTGATCAACACAAAACGTATCACAATCAGGACAAGTAATTTTGTATGCCCCACTGTTAGGTAATAAGTGGGTTTATCTTCGCTATTGAAGAAACACTGGTGTGTTGTTCCTAAGACGGTAGGAAATCCTATAGCCGCAGGGTTTCAGTGTTCTTGTAACACTCTGTGATACCTGTCATAGATAAGGGATTGTACTCCACTTCCTGCAGACATTGCAAGGAGCAGCTGAGGGAACGCAGAACTGGGATATAATCTTCAATTTTTGTTTCCTACACAAGATGTGGTTTAGCAATAAATTATAACATGTCTAACTCTGCTGTGAAATCTCCTTTGGACATGGCGACAGATATAAGACGGTGCACACTGAGCCGAAAGCTGAATGTTTGTGCGAAATGTACATGTGACATTGCCTGGTTCAAGTCTTTTTCTGATGTCACTTCGCCGACTTGTGCGTCGATGGTGAAATGGATCATAATGAGGACAACACACGCACACAGTCCTAAGCGGAGATAATTACCGGCCCCGCAGAGTACCGAACCCGAGGTTCTGCATTTGAGTGTCAGCACCGCTAAGCGCAAGAGCACGAGCTGTTGACCACATTTTTGAGTTACTGGGTGTTGTGAGGAAGAAAATATTACTGTGTCTGTAGCTGTGGCCTTGCAACAACGTGCCAATGATTGGATGTAGGAAGTTTATTGTTATGTTGCCAGTCACGTTTCCTAAATCAATATTTTTATGTTGTTTAAGTTATGAAGAAATGTTTTGAGCTGTCGTGTAGTACCTGTCCGCATACAAAGCCCATCATCTACATATCTGAACCAGTATTTAATATTTGCACTCTAAGATTCTTTATCCAAAAAAATTTTGTTAAAACTGTCCATAATGTTTAATTCAGAAGTGGACTAAGAGAGGACTGAATGGTCAAGTCATCTAACTGTTTATATCGAATCCCTTGGAACTGGAAATAGTTTTGTGCTAAGAATGTATGAGTGGCCCAGTTTAAGCCAGTCTGTTCCACATCGTTGACATAAGCCATATACGTACATCAACTCTGTCAGAGCTTCAACACATTCCCCTGCTGGTATATTGGAAAACAAACTGCAAACATCAAATATTTTCATTTATGAAGCTGTCTTCTCTGGTGCATCATGTAACATCACGGGAATATGTCATTTCTGCAGCCTGGATTCTTCTCATATCCTTCTGCGTGGGAAAATAGATTTCAGATCCATAGAGCATCGTAGATACTGCAATTGCTATTTTTTCTTTTTTGTTGCGTATTTATGACTGTTCCACAGAATGCATTAACAATTAGCAACATCTGATTTGTTTCACTATCGAAATTTTGTCCATTGTCACAGTAGAGGTACTGAAAATGAGTTACTTGCCCCCGGACTACATCGTTTATTACAGTTTTACATTTTATAGCTATTTTCCATTGAATGCCATAATATTCCTTTCATTAGTGAAGATGTTCATGTCACATTTAGAAGTCAAAATATTAAGGCGATAAACGTTTCTTTGAAGTTATATTTAGTTTCTCGAATTATTATTTTATCATCGATGTATAGCTGATCCTTATGCCGTAGGTGATATCTTGTGCCGGCCAGTGTGGCCACGCGGTTAAAGGCGCTTCAGTCTGGAACCGTGCGACCGCTACGGTCGCAGGTTCGAATCCTGCCTCGGGAATGGATGTGTGTGATCTCCTTAGGTTAGTTAGGTTTAAGTAGTTCTAAGTTCTCAGAGCCATTTGAACCATTTTTTTGATATTTTGTTCATTGTCTAGGCCATCTGTGTACAATTGATGATGCTGAATGGAGCTGGAGATAGGTCATGGCCTCGTCCAATACCTTGTGTTGTTGTTCGTTGTTTTAACAAATTATCTACATCTACGATAATTTTTGGCTATCTGTAAAGAACTAGCTTTTACAGAAGTTTGTAACTCTAGGTTGTAAAGAGCTAGCTTATGCAGAGTTAATTACATTGTTCCATAAAATTTCGGGAGAACTGCCTGATGTCTCCACCTTGCTGCCACGATATTTCCCAGAGCCTTCTGGCCATCTTCAGGTGAATACTGAGAGGGAAAAGCACTAAGCTCACGTATTTAAGAGCCCGCCGACACATTCGTGGTGTGCCCAGTTGCGGATGCGCATGCGCTGTTTGCCTGCAAGTCTGTACGCTACGCCGCGCGCCCTGCTTGGTTTAAGCTGCCTTTATCGATATCAGATATCAATTGTCTTCGTGCGGTGAACGACGCTGGCTACGCAGAGCACTAAGTTCTTCTATAACGGGATTTCACGCATAATTTATCTGGAAACTACAGTCTTGATTAATAAGGGATCCAGATTGTCGTATTTCTATTTGATTCATTGACGATGGAGCTCCGGAAGTTTGACGTACGGACTACAGTTTCCGTTTGGTTGTATGTCATAAAATAACCAATGGAAATACAATGTTCGGCGATAGCGGACTTATTGGCTCGCAGGAGGCCAGTATGCTGCTGATGTTCTACAACGCGTTCCTGCATTGTGTGCGTCGTTAGCCCTGTGTACACTACTGACTATTAAAATTGCTACACCACGAAGATGACGTGCTACAGACGTGAAATTTAAGCGACAGGAAGAAGATGCTGTGATATGCAAATGATTAGCTTTTCAGAGCATTCACACAAGGTTGGTGCCGGTGGCAACACCTACAACGTGCTGATATGAGGAACGTTTCCAACCGATTTTTCATACACAAACAGCAGTTGACCGGCGTTGCCTGGTGAAACGTTGTTGTGATGCCTCGTGTAAGAAGGAGAAATGCGTACCATCACGTTTCCGACTTTGATAGAGATCAGATTGTAGCCTATCGCGATTGCGGTTTATCGTATCGTGACATTGCTGCTCGCGTTGGTCGAGATCCAATGACTGTTAGCAGAATATGGAATCGGTGGGTTCAGGAGGGTAATACGGAACGCAGTGCTGGATCCCAACTGTCTCGTGTAACTAGCAGTCGAGATGACAGGCATCTTATCCGCATGGCTGTAACGGATCGTGCAGCCACGTCTCGATCCCTGAGTCAACAGATGGGGACGTTTCCAAGACAACAACCATCTGTACGAACAGTTCGACGACGTTTGCATCAGCAGGGACTATCAGCTCGGAAACCATGGCTGTGGTTACCCTTGACGTTGCATCACAGACAGGAGCGCCTGCGATGGTGTACTCAACGACGAACCTGGGTGCACGAATGGCAAAACGTCATTTTTTTCGGATGAATCCAGGTTCTGTTTACAGCATCACGATGGTCGCAACCGTATTTGGCGACATCGCGGTGAACGCACATTGGAAGCGTGTATTCGTCATCGCCATACTGGCGTATCACCCGGCGTGATGGTATGGGGTGCCATTGGTTACACGTCTCAGTCACCTCTTGTTCGCACTGACGGCACTTTGAACAGTGTACGTTACATTTCAGATGTTTTACGACCCGTGGCTGTACCCTTCATTCGATCCCTGCGAAACCCTACATTTGAGCAGGATAACGCACGACTGCATGTTGCAGGTCGTGTACGGGCTTTTCTGGATACGGATAATGTTCGTCTGCTTCCCTGGCCAGCACATTCTCCAGATAGTTGACCAACTGAAAACGTCTGGTCAATGGTGGCCAAGCAACTGGCTCGTCACAATACGCAAGTCACTACTCTTGATGAACTGTGGTATCGTGTTGAAGCTGCATGGGCAGCTGTACCTGTACACGTCATCCAAGCTCTGTTTGATTCAACGCCCAGGCGTATCAAGGCCGTTATTACGCCCAGAGGTGGTTGTTCTGGGTACTGATTTCTCAGGATCTATGCACCCAAATTGCGTGAAAATGTAATCACATGGCCGGCCAGTGTGGCCGTGCGGTTAAAGGCGCTTCAATCTGGAACCGCGTGACCGCTACGGTCGCAGGTTCCAATCCTGCCTCGGGCATGGATGTGTGTGATGTCCTTAGGTTAGTTAGGTTTAATTAGTTCTAAGTTCTAGGCGACTGATGACCTCAGAAGTTAAGTCGCATAGTGCTCAGAGCCATTTGAACCAACCATGTAATCACATGTCAATTCTAGTATAATATATTTGTCCAATGAATACCCGTTTATCATCTGCATTTCTTCTTGGTGTAGCAATTTTAATGGCCAGTAGTGTAATGTCTGCTGCTTTCGCACAGAATTCTTTAAGTATCTGCCTTGCACAATTCTAAGTCGTCTGTAGCAGATCCCAATAGCGACGAGACTTCAGGAGGAGGACGTATAATTGTTTCAAATTTATGTCTCCTTAATATTCTGCCTGGTTTGGCTGAAATATTTCCAATATAAGGTAGACAAGCAGTCGCTTAGAGGGGCCCATCCTCTTGTTTGTTTTGTCGTCTGTACGTCTGTAGCGCTCTCTGTACTTGCTGGGACGAATATCCGTTGTTCTGGAACATAGTTTTCAGCTGGTCCAGTTCCGTTTGCAGAGTAATGGCATCCGAGAAGTTATGAGCTCGGTGGATTATGCTCTTTAGAATGGCCATCTTTTGTGCTGGAAGGAAGTAACTACTAGCTTAGCTTGCGGATACGTGTCTGTGTGTGTGGGCTTTCAAAACACCGAATGCCCAAGTGGGCCATTACTCTTACACTGTATTTAATCGTCTAAAAACGGCAAGCCACAATCTTTCTCCATCTACATAGTAAATTTTATGTTTTCGTGTACGGAGTTCAGGTGTTCAAGGAACTCTCTGAGATTGTCCAAACCATTAGGCAAACTACAAAAGTGTCACCAACGAATCGCCAAAATTTTATGGAACAATTTGTGCGATGGGAAGATTTTAAATGTCTCAGTTAATTAGATGCTTCTGGAAGCCCATCTCTTTCATAATCTGGCACAATATGTTTTCATCGACTTTGTCAAAAGCTTTTTATGATCTACAAACATATGTGCGTCTCTAAGTTAAATTCTTTCATTTTCTCTGCCATTCGCTATAGGCTAAAACGCCATAAGCGCAGCATCGTCCTTTTCTAACACCTATTTGTTAGCCTGTGTTCAAAAAATGGCTCTGAGCACTATGGGACTTAACAATGGAGGTCATCAGTCCCCTAAAACTTAGAACTACTTAAACGTAACTAACCTAAGGACATCACATACATCCATGCCCGAGGCAGGATTCGAACCCGCGACCGTAGCGGTCGCGCGGTTCCAGACTGAAGCGCCTAGAACCGCTCGGCCACTCCGGTTGGCCTTAGCCTGTGATCACGAGGCTAATTCCGCTACAGTTGCTTGGATGGCTTCTGTTGCCTAAAAAAAAGAGGACTTTTATTTAAAGTTCAAATTATGATGCCACAAATCGTTTCTTGACAACAGGTACCAATATCTCAATGTTTGTATAATAGCCGGATATTTTTGACTAAGCCGACCGCTGTGGCCTAGCGGTTCTAGGCGCTTCAGTCCGTAACCACGCTACTGCTAGGGTCGCAGGTTCGAATCCTGCGTCGGGGATGGATTTGTGTGATGTCCTTAGGTTAGTTAGGTTTAAGTAGTTCTAAGTCTTGGGGACTGATAACTTCAGATGTTAAGCCCCATAGTGCTTAGGGCCATTTGAACAATTTTATTTTTGACTAATGCTAGGACACTGGTTGAAGCACTTGTCAGTGGCCCATCTGGCGTAATTGTAACTGTGAACTGAAATATAAAACCTTACATCAATAGCGGAAAGGTGATGCTCTTCGAAAATTCATTTTGACTGTGTACCCCAAGCACAAAAAGTTACTTTCATATGGGGCACTCCGACATGTTGCGAACCTTACTTCGTTTCTGTAAATTCATAAGATTTCTGCTATCGTGGTTAATTGATAAGGACTCCAAATACTGGGTGAATGACATTGATTGCACTAGCTTCTTGTACCCGCCTCCGTGGCCGAGGTTGCAAGAGGACACGGAAGCTCAGCGTGTTCGGTGAGAGGGCTGGCTGCCCTCTTTAATAATAATAATAATAATAATAAATTGAAAAATACATCCAACTGGCTGAGGAAGTCAAGGACATGTGGCATCAGGATAAAGTTGACATTATACCGATTATACTATCAACTACAGGAGTCATACCACACAATATCCACCAGTACATCAACGCAATACAGCTACATCCAAACGTATATATACAACTACAGAAATCCGTAATTATTGATACGTGTTCAGTAACCCGAAAGTTCCTAAATACAATGTAACATATACCGTACAGTTAAAAGGAAGTCACGCTTGATGAAGGTCCGCGTCACTTTCCATTTTTAACCAGACCTAAGGTCTGAGAAAAATAGAAATAGTAATAATAATAATAATAATAATAATTATTATTATTATTATTACTATTATTATAACAATAAAAACTAAGTGAAATATTTAACGATGAATTTGAACAGCTGCCATGTGATGTCAGCCCAGATTAATTGCAGAGAACAATAACGATCAATATGAAACGTATGAGCAAATAAAAAAAGAACGCTAACGCAAGCTTTTGCGGTAGTGCTCGACCCGGGGGTAAGGCTCAAAATGGCTCTGAGCACTATGGGACTTAACTTATGAGGTCATGAGTCCCCTAGAACCCCTATAACTTAGAACTACTTAAACCTAACTAACCTAAGGATATCACACACATCCATGCCCGAGGCAGGATTCGAACCTGCGAGCGTAGCGGTCGCGTGGTTCCAGACTGTAGAGCCTAGAACCACTCGGCCACCCCGGCCGGCGGGGGTAAGGTTGTTCGAATCTTGCTAGCCGAAAAAATTTTTACTACCAGTATTTGGCTGGCAAGTCCCATTGTCTAGTTTAAATATTAAATCTTTGTGCAGTGTCTCATGAAACGAGGGCATGTGAAATTGTTGACGATTATCCATACATCGGATGGGGACGTTAAGCTTGACGACCCCCTTGGTGCTATTCGCGAAGAGTAACCTATGTGTCGACACCGGATTTCACCCTCTCCCTTCTATCATTCTCATACAACGCAACATTACACACACAAAACACGTACGTGTAGTATTACAAGTAGTGTGTAATGGAGCATCTTGTTAATAAACAAACAAACTAGATTCTTGTGTGTGAGTTCCTTTACTGATGTACCTTCCTTTCCCACATCATGTCTTTGAGGGTCAACTTTCTCTGCTGGAAATTAATAATCCTATTTCACTTATGCTTTTTGTGCGGTTTTTGGCCTGAGGACGATTAAAAACCGATTTTTCCCATCCGATGTGACCTTACCGTGGTGGATGGGCTTACGTAACTAACGGCTTCACACCTGTACACTCATCACACTGAGTAGAACAGTTTGTTTAGCGTGAAACGCACTCCTTAGGCATTGTTGTATGGTTCATTTGTCATTTGTAGTCGACCACTATTAAATTTTACAGCGCCATTTGTTGCTACATTTTGTAATTTTTTTTCTGCCATACGTTTTCCCCTTTCTCCGATAATATTCCGTTGCAATTTGACGTCATTCTGACCAGTGATGTTATTTCTAGAGTGGTTTGAAAGTTTAATTATGATCACCCTGCGTAATACACTCCTGGAAATGGAAAAAAGAACACATTGACACCGGTGTGTCAGACCCACCATACTTGCTCCGGACACTGCGAGAGGGCTGTACAAGCAATAATCACACGCACTGCACAGCGGACACACCAGGAACCGCGGTGTTGGCCGTCGAATGGCGCTAGCTGCGCAGCATTTGTGCACCGCCGCCGTCAGTGCCAGCCAGTTTGCCGTGGCATACGGAGCTCCATCGCAGTCTTTAACACTGGTAGCATGCCGCGACAGCTTGGACGTGAACCGTATGTGCAGCTGACGGACTTTGAGCGAGGGCGTATAGTGGGCATGCGGGAGGCCGGGTGGACGTACCGCCGAATTGCTCAACACGTGGGGCGTGAGGTCTCCACAGTACATCGATGTTGTCGCCAGTGGTCGGCGGAAGGTGCACGTGCCCGTCTACCTGGGACCGGACCGCAGCGACGCACGGATGCACGCCAAGACCGTAGGATCCTACGCAGTGCCGTAGGGGACCGCACCGCCACTTCCCAGCAAATTAGGGACACTGTTGCTCCTGGAGTATCGGCGAGGACCATTCGCAACCGTCTCCATGAAGCTGGGCTACGGTCCCGCACACCGTTAGGCCGTCTTCCGCTCACGCCCCAACATCGTACAGCCCGCCTCCAGTGGAGTCGCGACAGGCGTGAATGGAGGGACGAATGGAGACGTGTCGTCTTCAGCGATGAGAGTCGCTTCTGCCTTGGTGCCAATGATGGTCGTATGCGTGTTTGGCGCCGTGCAGGTGAGCGCCACAATCAGGACTGCATACGACCGAGGCACACAGGGCCAACACCCGGCATCATGGTGTGGGGAGCGATCTCCTACACTGGCCGTACACCACTGGTGATCGTCGAGGGGACACTGAATAGTGCACGGTACATCCAAACCGTCAACGAACCCATCGTTCTACCATTCCTAGACCGGCAAGGGAACTTGCTGTTCCAACAGGACAATGCACGTCCGCATGTATCCCGTGCCACCCAACGTGCTCTAGAAGGTGTAAGTCAACTACCCTGGCCAGCAAGATCTCCGGATCTGTCCCCCATTGAGCGTGTTTGGGACTGGATGAAGCGTCGTCTCACGCGGTCTGCACGTCCAGCACGAACGCTGGTCCAACTGAGGCGCCAGGTGGAAACGGCATGGCAAGCCGTTCCACAGGACTACATCCAGCATCTCTACGATCGTCTCCATGGGAGAATAGCAGCCTGCATTGCTGCGAAAGGTGGATATACACTGTACTAGTGCCGACATTGTGCATGCTCTGTTGCCTGTGTCTATGTGCCTGTGGTTCTGTCAGTGTGATCATGTGATGTATCTGACCCCAGGAATGTGTCAATAAAGTTTCCCCTTCCTGGGACAATGAATTCACGGTGTTCTTATTTCAATTTCCAGGAGTGTATATGCAGTTGACTGTACTAGCATAGAACGACAGTCTTTCCTTACAAATATACACTAAGGTGCCAAAAGTCATGGGATACCTCCTAATATCGTGCTAAAGTGTTGCCGGTACAGGATTTTGTGCACGAACTGATATTTCGATTATGTCCTATAAATGTTAGACGGGATTCTTGTTGGGCTAACTGGGTGACCAAATCAGTCTCTCGAACTGTCCAGAATGTTCTTCAAACCAATCGCGAACAACTGTGACTCAGTGACATGGCGCATTTTCATCCATAAAAATTCCCTCGTTGTTTGGGAACATGGAGTCCATGAATGGCTGCAAATGGTCTCTAAGCAACCGAACATTATCTTTTTCAGTCAATGATCTGCTCAGTTGGACCAGAGGACGCAGTCCATTCCACGTACAAACACCCACGTCATTATGGAGACACCACCAGCTTGCACAGTGCCTTTTGACAACTTGCATCCGTGGCTTCGTGCGATCTGCACCATATTCGAACTCCACTATCAGCTCTCATCAATTGAAATCTGTAGTCATCCGACCAGAGCACGGTTTTCTAGGCGTTTGGTGACCAGTCGATGTAGTCACAAGCCGAGAAGAGACGCTGCAGGCGAAGTCGTGCTGTTAGCTAAGGCACTCGCGTCAGTCGACTGCTGCCGTAGCCCATTAACGCCAAATTTCAGTGCACTGTCCAGAAGGATAATTTCTTCGTACGTCCCACATCGATTTCTGCGGTTATTTCACGTAGCGTTGCTTGTCTGTTAGCACTGTCGAACGCCACTGCTCTCGGTCGCTAAGTGCGCGCAATCAGGTACTGTGCTGTCCATGGTGAGAGGTAATGCCAGAAATTTTGTTTTCTCGGCATACTGTTGACACTATAGATCTCGGAATATAGAATTCCGTAACGGTTTCCGAAATGGAATGCCCCATGCGTCTATCTCCAACTATCATTCCGCGTTCATAGTCTGTTGATTTCCGTCGTGAGGCCATAATCGTATCGGAAACGTTTTCACGTTAATCACCTGAGTACAAATGACAGCTTCGCCAATGCGCTGCCCTTTTATACCTTGTGTGCGCTGCACTACCGCCATCTGTGTATGTGAATATCGCTATCCTGTCACTTTTGTCACCTCAGTGTATGTACCCACAATGTCACAAAAACAAATCGTAAACCTGCATTGAGCGAACGCTTATCACGCCATTATTGCTTTGACACGTGTATGAAATTCTGAGGAAGCAATAGAATGCTAGTGCTCATTGTTCTCACGCTCTAATTTTTGATAGCGCAGCGCGAAATTTGCATTATATTCGCCAAACAGCGGTATCTCATGAGCGGATGGGGTTGGACTACGGACGATATTCTGCTCTGAGTTGCAGCTGAAGGCCGTAGCGCTTCCGACAGCACTCTTTGCAGTCGGAGCGAAGGACATTTGCGAAATAGGCCTGTCAAAACCGACGCCGCAGAGAAGTTGAATGTCGCTATATTAACTGTCACACGCGTGCTCTGTAAATGCAGAAAACTAAAGGTGATGAAGATAAACGCAGTGCAAAGGGTGGAAGATGACGTCTTGTGGAGAATAACTTTCAATCACTACATTTCCTTGCGACGAAAAAAATTCCTCCAACCGGAGGTAGAAATACACTGAAAGACCTAGAGAATTATCCAAATTGGCAGATCTGATATACGTGTGCAGACAAACAAATTATTACAATTTCACAAGAAATTGGTGATTTATTCAACAGAAAGTGCTTCACAAATCGAACAAGTCAATAATCCGTTGGTTCACTTCTGGCCCTTACGTAAGCAATTATTCGGCTTGGCATTGACTGACAGAGTTTTTGGATGTTCTCCTGAGGGACACCACGTCAAATCGTGTCTGACTGGTGCGTTACGTTAGCGAAATCCCGAACTGTTTGGAAGGCCTTGCTCATAATCCTCCAAACGTCGGGAGAGATACTGCGACCCTGCTGGCCACGATAGGGATTAGTAAGCACGATGACAGCAGTAGAAGCTCTCGCTGTTTGCGGGCGGGCATTATCTTGCTGAAATGTAAGCCCATGTTGGCTTATCATGAAGGCGGGTCTTGAAGAAATGCGGGCGCCTCCAGACACTTCTTTACTGGCCATCGGGGCTCAATTGGAAGCGAGACTCATATCACTGAAGTTCCACTCCAGTCTTATGAGACTACAGGCCGAAGACGTATCTGGAACAGCCCAAGATGGCGTGTAGCCCGCCATAAGGCGTGACAACGAGGAGTAACGGCCTGGGGTGCCACTTCCTTTCAGAGTAGGGCCCCTTTGGTAGTCGTCAACCGCACCCTTATCGAACAACGGTACGCCGACGATATATTAAGCCCGGTTTCGTTGCCCTTCATGGCATGAAATCGTGGGCTTACATTTCAGCAATATAATGCCCCCCAAACACGGTGAAAGTTTCTACTGCTTATCTTCGTACTTGCCAAACGCTACCTTGGCTACTAAGATCGTCGGATCTCTCCCATTTAAAAACGTTTGGAGCATTACGGTCACGGCCCACCAATCATCTCGGGATTTTAAGGATCTAAAGTGCCAGTTGGCCAGAATTTGGCACGATATTCCTCAAACAGAAAGACAGATTTGAGGCTATAAGAGGGGGAAACCTCCTGGCAGATTAAAACTGTGTGAAAGACTGAGACTCGAACTCGGGACCTTTGCCTTTCGCGGGCAGGTGCTACACCCGCGAAAGGAAAAGGTCCCGAGTTAGAGTCTCAGTCTTCCACACAGTTTTAATCTGCCAGGAAGTTTCATATCAGCCCACACTCCACTGCAGAGTGAAAATTTCATTCTAGAAACAACCCCCAGGCTGTGGCTAAGCCATGTCTCCGCAATATCCTTTCTTCCAGGAGTGCTAGTTCTGCAAGCTTCGCAGGAGAGTTTCTGTGAAGTTTGGAAGGTAGGAGTTGAGGTACTGGTGGAATTAAAGCTGTGGGCACGGGGCGTGAGTCATGCTTGGGTAGCTCGGTTGGTAGAGCACTTGCCCGCGAAAGGCAAAGGTCCCGAGTTCGAGTCTCGGTCCGGCACGCAGTTTTAATCTGCCAGGAAGTTTCATATCAGCGCACACTCCGCTGTAGAGTGAAAATTTCATTCTATAAGAGGGGAGTTTCCATTGCAATTGACAAAAATATTGCCTATACTGAAGTCGAAGTTGAGTGTGACAGTGAAATCGTATGATCGCGTATTAGAAGAGTAGGTGAAACTAAGTTAGTTGTTGGATTTTTCACGGGCTACCCAAGTCCGCTGTGGCAGTCGTAAAGTCATCGAAAGAAAGTCTACGGTCAATAGCGTGTATACACCAGATCATGCAATGCTAGTTGGAGGCGACTTTTAACTGCCGATTATAGACTGGGATTCATTGCGGGGCATACAGACAGTCATGCGAAATACTTTTGAACACGTTTTCTGAAAATTGTCTTGAGCAAGTATCTCGGCAGCCCATACCCAGTTGTAATATCTTAGGCCTTGTAGGTACAAATAGGCAGGACCTTAAGGACAATGTCAGTACGAAAACGGCGAATAGCGATCATAATGTCATTATAGCAACTATGACTACGAAAGTTAATAAATCAGTCAAGAAGGCTAGCAGAGTGTTTCTGGTAGATATACCAGATAAACTGTTACTAACATTTCACTTAGGCAGTGAATTGCGATCACTTAGTTCCAGTGCTATGGATGGACTAATTATGGACAAAGTTTAAGCAGATTGTAAATAGTGGTCTGGAGAGTTACGTGTCTGGTAAGTGGATAAAGAATGTAAAAGACCCACCATGGTTTAATAACGAAATTCGTTAGATGCCGAGGAAGCAGAGGCTGTTGCACTCTCAGTTCAAAAGAGAACGCACAAACGACGACAAGCGAAGGTTAGTAGACATTCGTGCGTCTGTGAAAAGATCTATGTGCGAAGCATACAACTACTACCACCGTCGTACCTTAGATAAAGATCTAGCAGAGAATCCGAGAAAACTCGCTAAGCGGGTCTAAGTCTTCCATTCAGTCCCTTGTTGACCAGTCTGCTGTGGCAGTTGAAGATGGCAAAACGAAAGCCGAAGTTTTAAATTTCACGTTCAAGAAATCACTCAAACAGGAATACGGTACACACTTACCGTCACTTGGCCATAGGAGGGACTCCTATATGGACGACATAGGAATAACCATACCTGGCGTAGAGAAGCAAATTAAATATTTGAAAACAAATAAATTACCAGGTCCGAATGGAATCCGAGTTCGATTTTACAGGTTACTCTACGGCATTGGCCCCTTACCTAGCTTGCATTTATCGTGAATCTTTCTGCCAGCACAAAGTCCCAAGCGACTGGAAAAAACGCAGATGACTCCAGTATAAGTAAGGAATAAAAAAGTGACAGAAAAAAAAATCACAATATCTCTAACTGCTGTTTGCTGCGAATCGTTGAACACAATATAATAAACTTTCTTGACGCTAAGCAGCTTATGTCCACGAATCAGCATGGTTGTAGAATGCATGGCTCATGCGAAACTCAAGTTGCCCTTTCTCACATGATATACTGGGAACTATGGATGAACCGCAACAGGCCGTCCGGAGTAGCCGAGCGGTTCTAGGCGCTACAGTCTGGAACCGCGCGACCGCTACGGCTGCAGGTTCGAATCCTGCCTAGTTCATGGATGTGTGTGTCCTTAGGTTACTTAGGTTTAAGTAGTTTTAAGTTCTAGGGGACTGACGACCTCAGAAGGTAAGTCCCTTAGTGCTCAGAGCCATTTGAACCATTTTTTTAACCGCAACAGGCAGCTTCCATGTTTCTAAACTTGCGGAAAGCATTTGACACGGTGCCCCATTGTAGGTTGGTAACGAAGGTACGAGCAAACGGAATAACTTCACAAATAGGTTGGTGTCACGAAGACTTCTCAAATAATAGAACCCAGTATGTTGTCGTCAACGGCAAGTGTTCATCAGAGACTAGAATGCCACAGAGAAATGTGATAGGACAGCTGTTGTTCTCCATATACATAAATATTACGAAAAGGAAAGTAGCTACTCACCATATAGCAAGCCGTCCGGTTAGCCGTGCAGTCTAACGCATTGCTTTCCGAGCGGGAAGACGTGCCCGGCCTATTAGTGTCGAGGTCCGGTGTGCCGGCTAGCCTCTGGATGGTTTTTAAGGCCGTTTTCCATCTGCCTCGACGAATGCTGGCTAGTTACCCCTATTCCGACTACACTATGTCGGCGATTGCTGCGCAAACACTGTCTCCACGTACGCGTACGCCATAATTACACTAAAACGCAAACGTTTCGGGTTACACTCGTCTCGTGTGAAACGTTCCTGGGCGAGGGGGAGGGGTGGTGGAGGAGGGGGGGTGGTCCACTGGGGCCCGAACAGCACACAATAACTCTGGGTTCGGTGTGGGGCGGTGGTGAGCGGTGTGGTGTATGGACTGCTGTAGCCTGTTGTGGGGTGGTGAACGACTGAGGGCTACGGCGGGGACGAAGCCTCTCCGTCGCTTCTAGGTCCCCAGATCAATACAATACAATACACCAAATAGCGGAGATGCTGAGACGCAGGTAGGCAAAGCAAAAAAGTCTGTCACAAATAAAGCTTTCGGCCATGAAGACTTTCGTCAACAGTAGACGACACACACACACACACACACACACACACACACACACACACACACACACGCACGCACACAAAAGCGCTCGCGGGCAAACGCAAATCACGCACATAACTGCAGTGTCATGCAACTGAAACTAGTTTATTTGTGACAGTCTTTTTCTTGTGCCTATCTGCGACTCAGCATCTCCGCTATATGGTGAATACCCACTTCCCTTTTCATAATACTGTTATATTCCATCCTGGATTTTCCACTGTTTGATTCTATATGCCGGCCGGTGTCGCCGAGCGGTTCTAGGCGCTTCAGTCCGGAACCGCGCGACTGCTACGGTCGCAGGTTCGAATCCTGCCTCCGGCATGGATGTGTGTGATGTCCTTAGGTTAGTTAGGTTTAAGTAGTTCTAAGTTCTAGGGGACTGATGACCTCAGAAGTTAAGCCCCATCCATAGTGCTCAGAGCCATTTGAACCATTTGATTCTATATACATAAATATTTGGCAGACAGGATGGACAGCAATCTGCGGTTGCTTGTTGGTGATGCCGTGGTGTACGGTAAGGTGTCGAAGTTGAGTGACTGTAGGAAGATACGACTTAGACAAAATTTCCAGTTGGTGTAATGATTATCAGCAAGCTCTAAAAGTGAAAAAAATGTAACTTAATGCGGATGAGTAGGGAGAACAAACCTTTAGTGTTCGGATACAGTACTACTAGTGTCCTGCTAGACTCAGTAAAGTCGTTTCAATATCTTGGCGTAAAGTTGCAAAGCTATATGAAATGGAACGAGCATATGAAACCTTTGGTAAGAAAGGCAAATGGTCGACTTCGGTTTATTGAAAGAATTTCAGGAAAGAGTGGTTCGGCTGTAAAGGAGACCGCTTATAGGACGCTGTTGTGTTCAGTACTGCTGGAGTGTTTGGGATTCGTAACAGGTTGGATTTAAAGAAGACATCCAAGCAATTCAGAGACGAGCTGCTAGATTTGTTGCCGGTAGGTTCTAACAACATGTGAGTGTTACGGAGATGCTTCGGGAGCTCAAATGGGAATCCCTGGAGGGAAGGCGGTATTCTTTTCGAGAAGTACTATTGAGAAAATTTAGAGAACCGTCGTTTGAAGCTGACTGCCGAAAGCTTCTACTGCCGCCAACATACACCGCGTGTAAGGACCACGAAGAGAATATACAAGAAATCAGAGCTCATACGGAGGCGTACAGACCGTCGTCTTTCTCTTGCTCTGTTTGCGCTTGGAACAGGAGAGGAAATGAAAAGTAGTGGTGCAGGTTCCCATTCGCGATGCACAGTGCGGTGGCATGCGGAGTATATAGTAAATGTAGATGTAGATGACATCCAACAACTCTATCAACCAACACCAAGCCGAATAACTGATTGCATACTCGGAAGAAGTGGACCAACATGTTACTGCCTTTCACAGTTTGCGAAGCTCCTTCTCTTGACTAAATCATCCAGTTTTTCTGAAACTGTAATCATCTGTCTGTATGAGTACATCACATCTACCGATTTTCGACGCTTCGGGATAATTCCTCCGTGGTGCGTCGTTTCTTTTTGTCTTGGAGGGCATAAGTTAATACCGAAATAAAGCCACTTCGGAGATGAGAAGGCCGTGTTCATCTTTAGCGATTATATTTCTTATAATCTTGTCTGCTTTTTATTTAACGTTCTGAGTCTTTGTAACTTAACTTGACAGAGACACTGTAAATGTCTTCTGTGGAAAATGAATCTGCACAGAAACCCTTTTCATTTTGCTCTTCACAATATTCAGTTCTCTTTCCACATGAGTTAGGTCGGAATTTTATAGCAGTACAGGTCAGCAGGTAACCATGAGGTTTAGCGATGCTGCGTAACTTAACGGCCGAGGGTCGTAAGGAAAAGGTTACTCGCTGCTTCAGTTTACACACCTGGATGAAAGAGTTAACGAATATCTCGCAAAATACACAAACAAAAAAACGGCAGGCAACGTGCACCGCGGTTATCGTCAAACTGTCTACGGGGCTGTTCTATAAATATGTATTCGCCCCGCAGGTGTGCCGTTAAATATTCGGCAGGGGCAGAGGCTACGCAACTGCGTAACAGGAAAGGACTAGAAACTGCAGCTAAAATTCTGTTCAACTTTTACCATCGTAAATTGAGGTAGAGGAGTTTTGCTCGAAAGCTAGAGTGTAGGCTCCTTTTTTTTTACATTGTGTAGTGCAGTTTCCACTTCAAAAAATTGTAGATGAAATTTAAAAACACATGATATTAAAGAAAACTAGCTCTTATATTGATAATAAGGTCTAAAAAAATGGCTCTGAGCACTATGGGACTTAACTTCTAAGGTCATCAGTCCCCTAGAACTTGAACTACTTAAACGTAACTAACCTACGGATATCACACACATCCATACCCGAGGCAGGATTCGAACCTGCGACCGTAGCGGTCTCGCGGGTCCAGACTGTAGCGCCTAGAACCGCTTGGCCACTCCGGCCGGCGATAATAAGGTCTGTACAGAACCATTCAACAAAAGCGTCTGTGTTTCTGACGAAAATTAAAATTGTGAGAATACCGTTGCTAGGTTCTGTAAAACAGTACAGCATTTCGTCCTTTTGGTAAACCCTCGTCACCACTTTTGTAAGCTCTCTTCGCCAGTTTTGTAAAGGCCTCGTCGCTATTGCTGTGGATTCGGAATTGCCGCTGTTGTTGCGGTAGGCAGAGTTTGTGAGTCTGTGAAATGGCTTCTGGTGCAGTACACCGCTAAGACAATTTCTCCCTGCCATTGAAACTATGTGCCGGGCCGAGACTCGAACTCGGGACCTTTGCCTTTCGTGGGCTAGTGCTCTACCTTTCTTTCTTCCAGGAGTGCTATTTCTGCAAGGTTCGCAGAAGAGCTTCTGTGAAGTTTGGAAGGTAGCAGACGAGGTACTGGCAGAATTGAAGCTGTGAGGACAGGTCGTGAGTCGTGCTCGGGTAGCTCAGATGATAGAGCACTTGCCCGCGAAAGGCAAAGGTCCTGAGTTCGAGTCTAGGCCTGGCACATAGTTCTAATTTGCCAGGAAGTTTCATAACAGAGCACACTCCGCTGCAGAGTGAAAATCTCATTCTCTCCCTGCTATTATTACACAGTTATGCCCCAGGGTAAGGTAACAGGATAAGAGAACGAAGGTTTTACACCGCTCCAACAAATCAGTAACAAGGTCACACAAATGAATTAAAAAGGTTTACTTATCTTTGTGACTGGTTGAATAATGTAGCCTGCAACGCTGCTTGTAATATAACACAAAAAAGCCCCCAAAGGCTAAGTGCAAATAATCATAGGTAAACGTCACAGTACACAGGAAATGAAATTTACAATTGTCTCTTCACTTCTAGGATTTCACTGAACTTCTAGGATTTCCCTGTTTGAGTCAGCTCTGGACGATGACCTATAATCAAGTGGGCAGAGCTGTTTTTCTAACTTCCGAGTAGGCTTTCATCCGTTGTCGTACGGTCTTTGGCGGATAGTGCTCTGCCGGCAATTGGCCGAAGCGAAGTCGATATCTTCATCCTCAGCGCCGCCTGTGGCACTGGTGAAACTCACGCAAGTGGCGAGTCTCTATAGCACTGGCACCAGCTCGCATCTTTGCGCCTGTGGTGTCTGGACACACCTGTGCAATGCGGAATTGACCACCAGATGTCACTGGAGGTAGACTTGTCAGTATAAAAGGAGCGGGGAGCAATGTGTTATAAACAGGGAAGCGCTAACAGCAGAATGGAGCGGTCAGCAGATCTCACTGACTTCGAATGTGGAATAGTCACTGGATGCACCTGAGTAACAAATCCATTAGGCTCATTTCAGTCCTTGTACAGCTGTCCGACAGTTGGTGATGTGATTATGAAGTGGAAACGCGGAAGGACAGCCACAGCGAAACCAAGCCCAGACAGACCTCACCTACTTAGGCAGACGGATGAGCATTGAAGAGGAAGGCTGTAAAAGGTCGCATGAGGTCGGGGGAAGGAATCACTCATCAGTTCCAAAGTGCTACCGGCAGTCCAGTTAGCACCATGACCGTGCGTAGGGAGTTGAAAGGAATGCGATTCAGTAGTTGAGCGGAGGTGTGAAGCGTCCACGACTACCGACAAGTTTTTGGAAGTCTACAGAAACCAGTTGGGTATAGTTACTAACCTACTTTCGTGTACAGGGGCCTGAACATGGTGCCTATGAGGCACCGAAAGTGGTAGACTAATAAAATTGTTTAATAAAATTACGGTTGTTGATATCCATTTTCTTTGGGGACACTTGAGATGGTGTAAGGAGCGAGGATCAGGACATTGGATGACTGGAAACGAGTGACTGGAGTGATGAGTTACTCTATACCCTGTGACAGTCGAATGGAACGGTTTGGGTTTGGCAAATACCTGGAGAACTTTCCCTGCCATCATGTGTAGTCCCAGCAGTGAAGTACAGGGGAGGTTGTATTACGGCATGGGGATGTATATCGTGGTTAGGTTGTCGTTCGTTCATTGAGGCGAAGGAAAAAATGCTAAATACGGGAGGGGATGATCACATTTTATGGCACTGTGTACTGTAGAGCAGTCTGGAGACGACTGCTTGTAACAGCACGACAGTGCCCCGTGTCATAAGAAGCATCTGTGACTCAATTCTGTGTGGACAACGACATTCCTGAAATGGACTAGCCTGTCCAGAGTCCCCACCTGAACAGAATGAAACACCTTTGGGATGCTTCAGAACGTCGATCACGCTCCAGGCTCCTGCATTTAACATTAATACCTACTCTGCTTTCGGTTCTTGAGGAGTGAAGGATTGCCATTCCCCCACAGGCACTCAGATACATGAGTGACAGTGTACCCAGCAGAACTGAAATCGTCATAAAGGCAAATTAACGTCAACTGAGTCCAAGTACCATACTAAGAATCAGGAACTATCTTTTTAATTAGTAATTCATTTGTCTAAGAATACAGTTCAATACAAGAAAAACATATCATACATACACACATCTGTAGTTCACAGTACTAGAACACAGAATCACCAGAACGAGGAATTTCGCGATTGCAGAGGAGTAGTTGTTTTTTCAGCAATTTGTCCTTGCTTACTTTCTTCTATTTCCTCACACAGAACTGTATCACTTATGTGAAAGAACTATGATAATTTAAGAGAGTCTTCTGTGGTTTTTGCTTTCCCATTGTTTCGATTATCTAGTGACAGGCGTGATGGAGAGTATTATTGGGGTTTCCTTGATCATCATATGCAGCACGTTGCCAAATGCTTTCCCGCGCAGTTCGGCAGTATTTCCCTTCAATATAGGACAAGCGCTCCGACAATATATCATATGTGTTGTCAATAACGTGGGTGACTGTGTATCTGACCATCCATAACTGCATTTTTTTAGTAATTAGATATCGCTTGCTGTCAGGCAGCATCAGTTCCCCAACGTTCAGGCAGCGTGCGGTCGTCCTATCGATGATGACTACTGTGTGGCTGAGAAACTTTCGTATGTCCTGCGCTCCTCCAGAAACAAATATGTGCGCGAACGAAACAATGTGGCGGGTGGTTGTTGCACTGAGGTGGATCCCGTGCACCCACTGACAATCAAATACCATCGAATCCGTGAGGGCAGGATATTTTGGTATATAGTATGCGGAAGTATTGTCCAGTTCACCTGTGGTTCCCTTTCTTCAACGGGATTTCCAGGTGCGTTCATTGTCATGATTTATTAAGATGCTTTGATATGTTCGACAAACTGGCGCGTACATGACTGAATTCAAGAATGTCTTTCCAGATGTGCTGATATTAAGGAGAATTGATAGCTGTATGCTCGCTGATCTCGTGCTGGTCAAATGACCACGAAGAAGGCTTGCGCCCTGACGCTGATTTCTCATTCGGCTGATAAGGAGCGTCGCGCTTTCGTGTCGAAGGCTGATTACCTCTCGAAGAAAAGTTAGTTGGTATTATTCACGTCACTGCGGATGAATAATTCCGAAGGACAATGTAGATTGGGGTTTAACGGTTCGTCGACGTCGAAGTCATTAGTGACGTAGCACAAGATTTTCAAGCTCTTCGAAGGAACCACGACAGCTGCTTTTGTAGATTCAAAGGAATGATGAAAACCTCAAGTCTGAATATCCTAACGGGGATTTGATTCCCAGCCCTAGCCGAATGCGAGCCCAATGTGTTAAACACTGCGCCAGTTCGATTAGGTTTGGATATGGATACGAATCGCAAATGCTCCCAGACATCCAGATTCTACTGAAATAAAGGAAATCATAAATCACAGTGGCTGCACGATGATTTATCTCCGACGCCTCCCTAACAGGAAGGAAAAAATTAATTTTTCTCTTAAAATCGCATTATTCCTGCGTATATAGTGTGTTCGGAAATTCTCGTTAAGAACTTCCAGGACTTGAGTACATAATACACACATAAAAAAAAGTTTTGCATCACCCGGTTCCCAGAACTCCTGAAGATAGACGTTGACTGTGGATATTGTATCACAGACCCTGTCCCTTTGACTGTTCAGAGGTGAGATGTCACTATGACCGCCCAAAGGTGTAAACAACTATGCATAAGCAGCGCCTATTAGACGGGAGGGGGGGGGTGGGGGGGGGGGGACAGCCGATCAGTTCCAGACATTCCACCAGGAAGGGGTACACGGCTCGAGTTGTCTGTAGTTCAACCATGCCTAGACGGTCAATACCGCGGTTCAATTGCGTCCGCATTGTTACTTTGTGCCAGGAATGCCTCTCAACAAGGGAAGTGTCCAGGCATCTCGGACATGGAGAAGATAGAGAGAGACAGGAACTGTAGATGACATGCCTCTCTCAGGCCGCTTAAGGACTACTACTGCAGTGGATGACCGCTACTACGGATTATAGCTCGGAGGAAACCTGACAGAAACGCTACCATGTTGAATAATACATTTCATGCAGCCACAGGACGTCGTTTTACGACTCAAACTGTGCTCATTAGGATGTATGATGCGCAACTTCATTCCCGACGTCCATGGTGAGGTCCATCTTTGCAATCACGATACCATGCAGCGTGGTACAGATGGGCCCGACAACATGCCGAATGGACCGCTCAGGATTGGCATCACGTTCTCTTCACCGATGAGTGTCGCATATGCCATCAACCAGACAATCGTCGGAGACGTGTTTGGAGGCAACCCGGTGAGGGTGAATGCCTGACACACTGTCCAGAGAGTGCAACAAGGTGAAGGTTCCCTGAAGTTTTGGGGTGGCATTATGTGGGGCCGACGTACGCCGCTGGTGGTCACGGAAGGCGCCGTAACGACTGTACGATACGTGAATGCCATCCTCCGACCGATAGTGCAACCATATCGTCAGCATATTGGAGAGGCATTTGTCTTCATGGACGACAATTCGCGCACCCATCGTGCACATCTTGTGAATGTCTTCCTTCAGGATAACGACATTGCTCGACTAGAGTGGCCAGCATGTTCTCCAGACATGAACCCTATCGAACATGCGTGGTATGGATTGAAAAGGACTGTTTATGGACGACGTGACCCACCAACCACTCTGAGGGATCTACGCCGAATCGCCGTTGAGGAGTGGGACAATCTGGACCTACAGTGCCTTAATGAACTTGTGGATAGTATGCCACGACGAATACAGGCACGAATCAATGCAAGAGGACGCGCTACTGGGTATCAGAGATGCCCGTGTGTCCAGCAGTCTGGACCACCACCCCTGAAGGTCTCGCTGTATGGAGGTACAACATGCAATGTGTGGTTTTCATGAGCAATAAAAAGGGCGGAAATACTGTTTATGTTGATCTCTATTCCAATTTTCTGCACAGGTTCCGGTACTCTCGGAACCGAGGTGATGCAAAACTTTTTTGATATGTGTACACTCCTGGAAATTGAAATAAGAACACCGTGAATTCATTGTCCCAGGAAGGGGAAACTTTATTGACACATTCCTGGGGTCAGATACATCACATGATCACACTGACAGAACCACAGGCACATAGACACAGGTAACAGAGCATGCACAATGTCGGCACTAGTACAGTGTATATCCACCTTTCGCAGCAATGCAGGCTGCTATTCTCCCATGGAGACGATCGTAGAGATGCTGGATGTAGTCCTGTGGAACGGCTTGCCATGCCATTTCCACCTGGCGCCTCAGTTGGACCAGCGTTCGTGCTGGACGTGCAGACCGCGTGAGACGACGCTTCATCCAGTCCCAAACATGCTCAATGGGGGACAGATCCGGAGATCTTGCTGGCCAGGGTAGTTGACTTACACCTTCTAGAGCACGTTGGGTGGCACGGGATACATGCGGACGTGCATTGTCCTGTTGGAACAGCAAGTTCCCTTGCCGGTCTAGGAATGGTAGAACGATGGGTTCGATGACGGTTTGGATGTACCGTGCACTATTCAGTGTCCCCTCGACGATCACCAGTGGTGTACGGCCAGTGTAGGAGATCGCTCCCCACACCATGATGCCGGGTGTTGGCCCTGTGTGCCTCGGTCGTATGCAGTCCT
The DNA here is from genome assembly GCF_023864275.1 of Schistocerca cancellata. Classification (NCBI taxonomy): domain Eukaryota; kingdom Metazoa; phylum Arthropoda; class Insecta; order Orthoptera; family Acrididae; genus Schistocerca; species Schistocerca cancellata. Next base: position 1,063,151,828 of record NC_064626.1, on the reverse strand, counting down.
GACTGTGGCGCTCACCTGCACGGCGCCAAACACGCATACGACCATCATTGGCACCAAGGCAGAAGCGACTCTCATCGCTGAAGACGACACGTCTCCATTCGTCCCTTCATTCACGCCTGTCGCGACACCACTGGAGGCGGCTGCACGATGTTGGGGCGTGAGCGGAAGACGGCCTAACGGTGTGCGGGACCGTAGCCCAGCTTCATGGAGACGGTTGCGAATGGTCCTCGCCGATACCCTAGGAGCAACAGTGTCCCTAATTTGCTGGGAAGTGGCGGTGCGGTCCCCTACGGCACTGCGTAGGATCCTACGGTCTTGGCGTGCATCCGTGCGTCGCTGCGGTCCGGTCCCAGGTCGACGGGCACGTGCACCTTCCGCCGACCACTGGCGACAACATCGATGTACTGTGGAGACCTCACGCCCCACGTGTTGAGCAATTCGGCGGTACGTCCACCCGGCCTCCCGCATGCCCACTATACGCCCTCGCTCAAAGTCCGTCAACTGCACATACGGTTCACGTCCACGCTGTCGCGGCATGCTACCAGTGTTAAAGACTGCGATGGAGCTCCGTATGCCACGGCAAACTGGCTGACACTGACGGCGGCGGTGCACAAATGCTGCGCAGCTAGCGCCATCCGACGGCCAACACCGCGGTTCCTGGTGTGTCCGCTGTGCCGTGCGTGTGATCATTGCTTGTACAGCCCTCTCGCAGTGTCCGGAGCAAGTATGGTGGGTCTGACACACCGGTGTCAATGTGTTCTTTTTTCCATTTCCAGGAGTGTATTTTGGAAAGGTAGGCGAGTTCTGAAGTTCAACTGTGTAATACGTCGTCTGCTGAGGAAAAGAGAAAGGTCTCTGAGTTGCTTGTCCTGGTGTGCAACAGAGCAGACGGGAAGACGTGTACAATGTCTGTAACAACGTTGGTGGTCGCCATATCGAGTCGCTGTTGTAGCCCATCAGTGGATATGCAAACACTTAATGTATAAGTGTTGATTCAAACAAATGTGCTGGAGTGGTAAGTGTTCGTTTCGGAACGTTTTCTTTTTAATTGTTACCTAATAACTGTACTGCATCACGACTAATTAAATTCCTACAGCAGACGTTAAGTTTAACATCTGAACTGATACCGTCGTAGAACGGAAACGGTACGTTTCCGGACATGAATTCCTATTCAAAATAATATGTACACACTCCCTTCTGTAAGTCGTACAAGTTTGTAACGAGAACATCTGAACACCCTGTATAACTGATTATTTTCTGTAGACATTATTAGCAGAAAACTGCGCTGTTGAGATTATAATTGAGACGAAGGAGCTGCCAAAATGTACAGCATTTCATTTCTTATTGTACGCACCATGTTTGTCATGGCGTCATAATAGCTAGTCACCCACAATTTATATGCTGTTTTTATCACAGAACTCTTCTCTTGTAGTTGTAAAAATTTTCAGATCCCTCTAGGAGACTTTCAGCTCTTTATGAGAATTCTGAAAGTCTATAGAGCTACCTAGCAGACAAGAAGAACTAGTTAGTATTTGTGGAGATTTTAATGCAAATGTATTAAAAGATTCTGAGGGAAAAAACGAGGTGGAATAATCATTCTGCTGTTTAAATTTGATTTCAGTGTTTAATGTGTCAACTCGCACGTAGCAAGATAGTAGAACCCTAGTTGATAACATTTATATAGACACTGCCCTGTTAAAACAATTAATATGTACCCAATTGTTAATCCCGTATTAGATCATGCTGAACAATTAATGAAAATAAATAATGTAACACCTTACAGCTGTGAGGCATGTTCAAAAAAGCAGTGAGGCTTATTAGTGAGGAAGCGTTGCAATGTTTTAAGAATAATAGAAAGAGGTTGTATGGAAAGAGGTATGTTGTTGTTGTGGTCTTCAGTCCTGAGACTGGTTTGATGCAGCTCTCCATCCTACTCTATCCTGTGCAAGCTTCTTCATCTCCCAGTATCTACTGCAACCTACATCCTTCTGAATCTGCTTAGTGTATTCATCTCTTGGTCTCCCTCTACGATTTTTACCCTCCACACTGCCCTCCAATGCTAAATTTGTGATCCCTTGATGCCTCAAAACATGTCCTACCAACCGATCCCTTCTTCTAGTCAAGTTGTGCCACAAACTTCTCTTCTCCCCAATCCTATTCAATACCTCTTCATTAGTTACGTGATCTACCCACCTTATCTTCAGCATTCTTCTGTAGCACCACATTTCGAAAGCTTCTATTCTCTTCTTGTCCAAACTAGTTATCGTCCATGTTTCACTTCCATACATGGCTACACTCCATACAAATACTTTCAGAAACGACTTCCTGACACTTAAATCTATACTCGATGTTAACAAATTCCTCTTCTTGAGAAACGCTTTCCTTGCCATTGCCAGTCTACATTTTATATCGTCTCTACTTCGACCATCATCGGTTATTTTACTCCCTAAATAGCAAAACTCCTTTACTACTTTAAGTGTCTCATTTCCTAATCTAATTCCCTCAGCATCACCCGACTTAATTTGACTACATTCCATTATCCTCGTTTTGCTTTTGTTGATGTTCATCTTATATCCTCCTTTCAAGACACTGTCCATTCCGTTCAACTGCTCTTCCAAGTCCTTTGCTGTCTCTGACAGAATTACAATGTCATCGGCGAACCTCAAAGTTTTTACTTCTTCTCCATGAATTTTAATACCTACTCCGAATTTTTCTTTTGTTTCCTTTACTGCTTGCTCAATATACAGATTGAATAACATCGGGGAGAGGCTACAACCCTGTCTTACTCCTTTCCCAACCACTGCTTCCCTTTCATGCCCCTCGACTCTTATAACTGCCATCTGGTTTCTGTACAAACTGTAAATAGCCTTTCGCTCCCTGTATTTTACCCCTGCCACCTTCAGAATTTGAAAGAGAGTATTCCAGTTAACATTGTCAAAAGCTTTCTCTAAGTCTACAAATGCTAGAAACGTAGGTTTGCCTTTTCTTAATCTTTCTTCTAAGATAAGTCGTAAGGTCAGTATTGCCTCACGTATTCCAACATTTCTACGGAATCCAAACTGATCTTCCCCGAGGTCGGCTTCTACCAGTTTTTCCATTCGTCTGTAAAGAATTCGCGTTAGTATTTTGCAGCTGTGACTTATTAAACTGATAGTTCGGTAATTTTCACATCTGTCAACACCTGCTTTCTTTGGGATTGGAATTATTATATTCTTCTTGAAGTCTGAGGGTATTTCGCCTGTCTCATACATCGTGCTCACCAGATGGTAGAGTTTTGTCATGACTGGCTCTCCCGAGGCCATCAGTAGTTCAAATGGAATGTTGTCTACTCCCGGGGCCTTGTTTCGACTCAGGTCTTTCAGTGTTCTGTCAAACTCTTCACGCAGTATCTTATCTCCCATTTCGTCTTCATCTACATCCTCTTCCATTTCCATAATATTGTCCTCAAGTACATCGCCCTTGTATAAACCCTCTATATACTCCTTCCACCTTTCTGCCTTCCCTTCTTTGCTTAGAACTGGGTTGCCATCTGAGCTCTTGATATTCATACATGTGGTTCTCTTCTCTCCAAAGGTCTCTTTAATTTTCCTGTAGGCAGTATCTATCTTACCCCTAGTGAGACAAGCCTCTACATCCTTACATTTGTCCTCTAGCCATCCCTGCTTAGCCATTTTGCACTTCCTGTCGATATCATTTTTGAGACGTCTGTATTCCTTTTTGCCTGCTTCATTTACTGCATTTTTATATTTTCTCCTTTCATCAATTAAATTCAATATTTCTTCTGTTACCCAAGGATTTCTATTAGCCCTCGTCTTTTTACCAACTTGATCCTCTGCTGCCTTCACTACTTCATCCCTCAGAGCTACCCATTCTTCTTCTACTGTATTTCTTTCCCCCATTCCTGTCAATTGTTTCCTTATGCTCTCCCTGAAACTCTCTACAACCTCTGGTTCTTTCAGTTTATCCAGGTCCCATCTCCTTAAATTCCCACCTTTTTGCAGTTTCTTCAGTTTCAATCTGCAGTTCATAACCAATAGATTGTGGTCAGAATCCACATCTGCCCCAGGAAATGTCTTACAATTTAAAACCTGGTTCCTAAATCTCTGTCTTACCATTATATAATCTATCTGATACCTACTAGTATCTCCAGGATTCTTCCAGGTATACAACCTTCTTTTATGATTCTTGAACCAAGTGTTGGCTATGATTAAGTTATGCTCTGTGCAAAATTCTACAAGGCGGCTTCCTCTTTCATTCCTTCCCCCCAATCCATATTCACCTACTATGTTTCCTTCTCTCCCTTTTCCTACTGACGAATTCCAGTCACCCATGACTATTAAATTTTCGTCTCCTTTCACTACCTGAATAATTTCTTTTATCTCGTCATACATTTCATCTATTTCTTCATCATCTGCAGAGGTAGTTGGCATATAAACTTGTACTACTGTAGTAGGCATGGGCTTTGTGTCTATCTTGGCCACAATAATGCGTTCACTATGCTGTTTGTAGTAGCTAACCCGCACTCCTATTTTTTTATTCATTATTAAACCTACTCCTGCATTACCCCTATTTGATTTTGTATTTATAACCCTGTAATCACCTGACCAAAAGTCTTGTTCCTCCTGCCACCGAACTTCACTAATTCCCACTATATCTAATTTTAACCTATCCATTTCCCTTTTTAAATTTTCTAACCTACCTGCCCGATTAAGGGATCTGACATTCCACGCTCCGATCCGTAGAACGCCAGTTTTCTTTCTCCTGATAACGACGTCCTCCTGAGTAGTCCCCGCCCGGAGATCCGAATGGGGGACTATTTTACCTCCGGAATATTTTACCCAAGATGACGCCATCATCATTTAATCATACAGTAGAGCTGCATGTCCTCGGGAAAAATTACGGCCGTAGTTTCCCCTTGCTTTCAGCCGTTCGCAGTACCAGCACAGCAAGGCCGTTTTGGTTAATGTTACAAGGCCAGATCAGTCAATCATCCAGACTGTTGCCCCTGCAACTACTGAAAAGGCTGCTGCCCCTCTTCAGGAACCACATGTTTGTCTGGCCTCTAAACAGATACCCCTCCGTTGTGGTTGCACCTACGGTACGGCCATCTGTATCGCTGAGGCACGCAAGCCTCCCCACCAGCGGCAAGGTCCATGGTTCATGGGGGGGGGGGGGGGGGGGGGGAAAGAGGTATACACAGAAAGAAATGCTAATGTGAAATTCAATATATTCCATCCTAAATTTGTGTCAGTATTTGGACATGTTGCAAAATGGATTCTGGAAAACACGGCAAATCTAAATCCTAGATGTCCAGAAAAATGAAATTATCATAACTTGGTTAATAAGTTTTAAAACTAGATCAAATTAAGAATGTTCTGCTGAAAGTAAAGACAAGGAAATAAATCAGATAAAATACGGAAGCACTGGGCTAGACCCCGATAAAATTTTAGATAATGGAAACTTAAGCTAATTGCAAATGGCTTTTTTATTACAATGAGGATGTAGAGGCAACTATATATTTGTGTAATTAATAATAATTTTTAACATTCAGCTACTTCATTTTTTTTAGTAATAGCCCAAGTAATTCATTTAATAAAGTAGTAATTATGCTATCAGTACACTCAAAATCTTCATAAGCTATTTTTGCTTTAACATCTTCTCAGTCACCTTACATATCTTCAACTCTTATACCACTACCTGGATAGCTAGCAGAAATACTCGTTCTCAACAAAGTCAGATCCTCTTTCTATCACTAAGCAATAATGCATTTCTTTAAATCATGTATCTCTGTGTCCAGGAAACCGACTTTGGAACAGCTTTCTTCAAAATATCAGAGGAATTAAAATCCTTTAAAACTTCAAGTGACAGCTAATGGCCTACCTTATATCACAACAGCCGTCTCTTCCATACACTTGTCTGCAGATTACTCTCATCGAGCCAATTTTCCTTCCCCTTTTATATAGAGTTCTCTATTTTAATTCTCTTCTTTCTTCACAACCATTTTTACTTTCAGAATGAGATTTTCACTCTGCAGCCGAGTGTGCGCTGATATGAAACTTCCTGGCAGATTAAAACTGTGTGCCCGACCGAGACTCGAACTCGGGACCTCTGCCTTTCGCGGGCAAGTGCTCTACCAACTGAGCCACCGAAGCACGACTCACGGCCGGTCCTCACAGCTTTACTTCTGCCAGTATCTCGTCTCCTACCTTCCAAACTTTACAGAAGCTCTCCTGCGAACCTTGCAGAACCAGCACTCCTGAAAGAAAGGATATAGCGGAGACATGGCTTAGCCACAGCCTGGGGGATGTTCCCAGAATGAGATTTTCACTCTGCAGCGGAGTGTGCGCTGATATGAAACTTCCTGGCAGATTAAAACTGTATGCCCGACCGAGACTCGAACTCGGGACCTTTGCCTTTCGCGGGCAAGTGCTCTACCAAAGTTTGGAAGGTAGGAGATGAGATACTGGCAGAAGTAAAGCTGTGAGTACCGGGCGTGAGTTGTGCTTCGGTAGCTCAGTTGGTAGAGCACTTGCCCGCGAAAGGCAAAGGTCCCGAGTTCGAGTCTCGGTCGGGCACACAGTTTTAATCTGCCAGGAAGTTTCATTTTTACTTTCATTTAAACCTTCTTCTCTTTCATTATCCCTTCTGCTTCTGGTAATACTAATAACTGATTGAAATGTACTAAACTAATCAACATCGTTCTCAATGCCCTCTATTATTATTATTGTCAGGTATTATTATTATTATTATTATTATTATTATTATTATTAATGCAAATTATTTTCATAGTGGTCGTTACGTGATTCTTTTTGTATGTGTTGTTCCTGGTCAGGTGTAAGGCCCTAATCCGGTCAGGCGAAATAAGCAATAAATAAAATAAATTATCAGGTGTGGACAAATGAGTTGAATAGTTTCATCTATCTATAATTACCCGCTGTTCTACGAAATTTTAGGATTTTAAATGGAAGATGAATTAGCACCTGTAACTAAAAACTACTACCAGTGACTATGACGTAACTGTAACAACAATGATAACCGAAGTACTAAGGGCAACTAAACAAGTAGAAAGATTTAGCCTACAGTATACGTTCAGCAAACCAAGTATCTCAGTGAGGAACTTGAATTATTTAGGTCTGAATTGGGGCATGTAGAAGAACTATAGCTCAAGTAATAGCCAAATTGAACCAGTTTACAAAGGAAATTGCTTACAACTTGAATTATTTAGGTCTGAACTGGAGCACGTAGAAGAACTATAGCTCAAGTAATAGGCAAATTCAACCAGTTTACAAAGGAAACTGCTTACAAAGCACTCGTGCAATCCACCCTCGGCTACTGGTCAAGTGTGAGGGAGCCGTAGAAAATAGCAGTAACAGGGGATATTGTACGAATTCTAAGAATGACAGCACGAATTGTCACAGGCTTGTTTCACGCATGGCAGAATCTCAGAGATACGCTGAATAAACTGACTAGCAAACTCTTAAAGACAGATGCGAACTATATCGTGAATACCTACATAGTATGGTAAGTTTCAAGAGCCATCTTCAAGAGCTGAATCTGGGAATATACTAAAAACACCTACGCATAGTTCCTGTAACGACGGGAAGACAATACTACACTAATTACTACACTCACAGAGACGTTTGAGCAATCATAGACTTTCCAGCCTTTGATAGCAGAAATTGTGGTCAAACTATCGTCCATCATTCCCACGCTCCACACATAAACGGAACGGAAAAATGTCCCTAATAACTATTGGAAAGGGAAGTTCCCTGTGCCATGCACTTCAAATTGGTTTGAAGAGTGTGGATGTAGCTGCAGTAACGGGAATAATCCAAGTCACTGGCAAATTCGAACATTTTATTACTGCTTACACCCGTTGCCACTGCCATAACCATTCCATCCACAGAGACGGACAACTGTTTGAAAAACAATGTTTCGTTTCTACTGTGGATACTGTGATTCTTTGTCGTCTAACGTTTCGTTTCCGTCTCCTAAACAGAACCATGCTTCTTTACTCTTATTTCTGCCTCTTATACTGAACTACTTTTGATGGAACTCTGCCGATATGAATAGAAAATGTCGCAATCTTGCGTATTCTATAGTAACTTTCTAGTCTGTATGTAGCAGTGATAAAAGTAGACCGTTTGAACTATAACCGTCCAACTACGGCCGTATCACTCAAGGGTACTTGCAGTTGTTAGTTTGTGTGTGCGGAAAGAAGATCCCCGCCGGACGTTTGTTGGGTCTATCTGAGCGCTAGACAAACAAATACGTGTCCAACTGTCTGAGTGTAGCCATGGCTATTGGTTTACGCAGTGCGAAAGCCCTTCGATTCTGTTACGCCGCGAAAAGCACGCTGCGTTCAGACACAGAAAAACAAGGAGAAATTTTGTGGTAAGCTGTACACTGTCCGAAAACTCGACAGCGACTTCGAATGAAGGGGACCATAGAAAATCCATGTAACTATACAGCTAGCCTTGAATGAATTCGTTACACGATAAATCAGCTTAATGAAAGTAAATTAGTCCATTTCGGGACTAGCAGCAGTATTACAAATGTGGAAGAAGATCCTCCATTTTAAACTACGACCACGTTCGAAAATATGTCAATTTCCAAGTGGCAGGTATATGTACGAATATTCGCACTGGCTCCTCCGCGCAATTGTTCGAACAGTGTCATAGTTTAAAATACACTTTAGAATCTAGCAGTGATTGTCTTTAATCCTATGTTATCTACTTCGAGATTTATTACAAGAAAAGCTATGCACATAAATATCGGTAGGAAAACAACAACACTAACAAATAATCATGCTTAATTGAAACACATTGTTCAGTGCGAGTGCTGAGGAGCGAACAATAAAGCTCATATGCTCTTGCGTTTTGTCTGCATAAAAATAGAAAGTGAGGTAATTATTGAGAAAGAGGCTGTTCCCTTGGCTTTGAAACAACGCACTCGGCTGCCAATGCCAAACCGTTTTGAATATGAAAATCATTATACGAGTTGTTAATGACTGTCCAACTTTTGTAACAAAAATCTCATAAACCTAACATACGCGTCTGTCAAGGAATTAAACACATCTCTTCTATCATAAGCAATTTGCTATTAAGAACGACGCACAGATGAGAACGTATTATTGTATTACTGTGAAACAGCAGAGCTTCTAATGTGATCTGCTTCCTATTACCGTAAGCCATCAGCATTTTCCATGTGGAATTATAGGCTTCCATTACGCTGGTAAGTGCAAAGATGATACTGCTATGTAAAAGCATTTTACAAATATATCAAGGCAAACTGGTTAAATTCTAATTAATCTATGCGCTACATTTACCCAGATCTGTGTATGCAACTGTCACAGTAACAACACTAACCTATTTACTGCATGCTGTATCCACGAACAATAATAGAGAAAAGTATCGTCATTAGTTTACTGCATTCTGTAGGGCGCTCGTAATAGCAAGGAACTTTATGTAGAAGAGATATTTTTCACAGGAGCGAGCTTCAACAAGCACTCATAGCTCTTAAGGTATGCATTTTAGGGTCCCTGTTTACTGGAAATTTTTGTCGCGTTTTGCTCCAAAGTACTTCCTCACAAATTTCGGAATACTTTTTCTTTAATACCCTGTATATCGAAGACGCAACGACGGAAATAAAACGAAGTTTTAGGAGTGGGATCTAAGTACAGAGTGAAAGGATGTCGATGATAACATTTGCTGATGACACTATTATCCTCAACGGAAGTTTGGATAAATTAAAGGACCTGTTGAATGGAATAAGCGCAGTCTGTAGATTGAGAGCAAACCGAAAAATGATGAAAGTGATGTCATTGGCGATGAACTTAACATTAAACGAATGGAACGAATTCTGAGACCTTGTGAGCAAAATAACAAATGAGAGACAAAGCGAGGAGGCTATAAAAAGCAGACTACCAGAGACAAAGAGAGCATTTCTGGCAAAGTCTACCGGTAGCTTAATTTAAGAAATTTCTGAGAACATACATTTGGAGCACAGCATTGTATTGTAATGAAACATACACGGTGGGAGAAGAGAATCGAATCATTTGAGATGTGGTGCTACAGAAGAGGGTTGAAGAAAAGGTAGACCGGTACGATAATTATAATGGATTATCTCGAAGAAAACTATTTCTTGACTAATAGTCAGCAAGGATTCAGGAAAAATAGTTCTTGTGAAACACAACTAGCTTCTATTCTAACGAAGTAATGAGTGCTATCGACAGGGGTTGTCAAATTCATCCCGTATTTTTAGATTTCTAGAAGGCTTTCGACACCGTTTCTCACAAGCGTCTTCTAATCAAATTGCGTACCAATGGAGTATCGTCTCAGTTGTGCAACTAGGTTCATGGGCTTCTGTTAGGGAGGTCATAATTCTTAATAACTGATGGAAAGTCATCGAGTAAAAAAGAAGTAATATCTGGGCTTCCTCAAGGAAGTGTTATAGACCCTCTGCTGTTCCTGATCTGCATAAACGACATAGGAGACTATCTGATGAGCCCTCTTAGATTGTCTGCAGATGACGCTGTCATTTAGCGTCTTGTAAATCAGATGATCAAAACCAACTGCAAAATGATTTAGACAAGATATTTGTATGGCGCAAAAAGTGACAGATGACTCTAAATAATGAAAAGTGTGAGGTTATTCAGATGAGCACTAAATGAAATCCGGTAAATTTCGGTTACACGAGAAATCACACAAATCTAAAGGCTCTAAAGTAAAAAAATACTTAGGGATTACAATTACGAATAACCTAAATTGGAACGATCACACAGATAATGTTGTGGGTTAAGCAAACCAAGGACAGCGATTTATTGGTAGAACACTTAGAAAACGCAACAGATCGGCTAAAGAGATTGCGTACACCTGGTTTGTCCGCCATCTACCGGACTACTGCTGTGCGGTGTGGGATCCGCATCAGATGGGACTGACGGAGGACATCGAAAAAGTTCAGAGAAGGGCAGCTTGTTTTGTATTACCGCGAAACAGGGGAGAGAGTGCAACGGATATGATGCATGAATTAGGGTGGCAGTCATTAAAACAGAGGCGTTTTTCGTTGCGGCAGAGTCTTCTCGTGAAATTTTAATCACCATCTTTCTCTTCCGAATGCGAAAATGCTCTGTTGGTTCTCAATTACACAGCAAGAAATGATTATCGTGATAAAGTAAGAGAAATCAAAGCTTGCACAGAAAAATTTAAGTGCCCGTTTTTACCGCGCGCTGTTAGAGAGAGGAACCGTAGAGAAATAGGTTAGAGGTGGTTCGATGAACCCTCTGTCATGGACTTAATTGCAAATTGCAGAGTAATCATGTAGATAAGGAGTGGGGAGATTGTCCATGGAATAGGCGAAGAAAGGAACACACATAGAAGACTTATAGAAAAAGGGTCAGGATGATAGCGCATGTGGTAAGACGTATGTGAGAAGCTTCCATGGGAGATGTTGACGGCAAAAACAGTGTGCTAAGACAGAGACTAGAATATATCCAACAAATAACTGAGGAAATGAGGTGTAAGTACTTCTCTGAGAGGTAGTAGTAAGCACAGGAAAGGAATTCGTGAATGGCCGCATCAAACACGTCAGGAGAAAAAAAATAGTAATTCATGTGACTTTCAGTCTTTTTTATACACTGTGGTTCTGCCATAGTGTTACAAACTTTTGGGGATGATGGAGGATGGTAAACGTACCAGTTTGAGCTAAAGGTTCCTAGTCTGGAAACGACCGTGTTGAAAGTTATAAGCGAAAATCGTCCTGACGCTCCGACTGTGGATACATACAAGGTGATTCAGCTGTCCATACCTACGGGTTTTATACAGCACACAAACCCTTAAAAACCTCGCACGAGATTTTCATATTCTCTCGCTCGCAGCGCTCAAACTGTTAGTCATACAGCAAAAATGAGCATGACCTTGTTGTACGAAATTTAATGTTATTACATTTTGTACTGGGATATGTTTTGCTGGAGGTTTTGAATTATTCAAGAAATAGGAACAAAAATGACGTTCAGTCTCGTTTCTCTTGAATATATCACGATGAAAAAGACCGCTACGGCTCTATGATAAATTAGTTTCAAGATGTTAGAGCCACGTTTTCAAGGGTACATATTTATCTTATGACTTACTTCGTGTGATAACCCGAAAGCCGTGGCCTCCAGCTGAAATACACATTGGTAAAAAATTTAACGACATTAAAAAAAAGTTCTGTTCATTTTTTCTGCATGCATAGCGAGAGCGAGAATATTATATCTCATGTGTGGTTTTTGAATGCGTAACAGGTTGCACATTTTAGTATTCAGCGGGAATTGTGCACGTCACGATCAGGACTCGAAAGTTGAGGTCCTTAGTTTGAGTGCTGCGCTAACTGGAGTGGATTTTCGTTTACACTTTTCGACTCGGTTGTTTCCGGACTTCGGTCCCTAACTTCAAATTGATTCGTTTACCTTCCTCCATCACACTTTAAAGTTTGTAACATCAATACAGAAGTGCCTGTGTTTCGTTTGATGTCCATCCAAATGTTATCTTCAATTGCTTTGATACCAAGTATCGTCCATTGCTTCCCTAAATCGCTGGTATTTGGTTCAAATGGCTCTGAGCACTATGGGACTTAACTTCTAAGGTCATCAGTCCGCTAGAACTTAGAACTACTTAAACCTAACTAACCAAGGACATCACACACATCCATGCCCGAGGCAGGATTCGAACCTGCGACCGTAGCGGTCGCGCGGTTCCAGACTGAAGCCTCAGAACCACTCTGCCACTCCGGCCGGCGCTGGTAGTTCTAGGTCCGACTGCTTTGATAGTATTCTCAACTTTTATTAGCCCCTGTTAATATCTTCAGCATAGCCGTAGTCAGCAACTTAATAATCTATCATCCCTAAAACTACTTCTGTTTCCTCTGTTAATTTCCCTTGGATGGTAAAGCACGTATCGTAACCAACAGTCCTGGAGTCAAAGAGACTTTCTGTTCATCATCTCATAACATTTTACTTCATCTCTTCATTTATTGTATTTTAAATGCCTCCAGTTCCATTTTTTTCAGTTTATGTCCCTAGAGCCCAAGTTTCTGTAATGCTGTGCTCGAACATACAATTTCAATAGTGTCTTCAACATGAGGGTAATGTTTGATACGAGATATATGTTATGATGGAGAAGTAAAGATCTACAACACTTTTCAGCTCTGATTTTCGTCCGTATTGTGTAACTTGTTCCCAAAGACCAGAATTCCTTCATGCATTCTCCCGAAACATTCCACTTTTCATGTTCCTCTGGCTTTTGTCGTCCTAATCATACATTTAAAGAGCAGGTGTTTCTAAACATAAATGTGGTTTTACTTGTTTTGTCGGTGGAGGTGGCCCTTGTTTTTGAAGAATCAACGGCGTAAATTGTTTGACAGCACGCGTCGTAAGGTAAACGATTAAACTATTTTTGGAGGCAATAAAACCCATTATTTATAGAGTGAGGCTCACCTGCGAGTCTGTGGTAAGCATGCCGAGCACTTTCGTTGCGGAAACAGAGGCCAAAGGCTATTGTTGCTTTGTCTCCCTGATTAAATCAAATCAGAATTTTAAGAAAGCCAATCTCTACTTTGGAATTAACAGGTCCAAGATGAGAACATTGTTATGAAACAATTTTGTCAATGATAACCTTCACATCGTGTTCTTCGCAATCTACAGTATTCTGTGCTGCCTAATATCCATTTACAGTACTCATCGGCGCATTTTTTAGCAGTTAAAAAAAAACTTCTGCTTCCACTTGCCGACACTTATATCATAGTTCTGTGGAGAACACAGCGAAATATAGGGATCATTTGATTACTGCATCGATGCACTATCTTCAGATAAAGACACTTTTTCTTTTGCCGCTCACTGAACTTTATAGCCACACCATAACTAGAATAATACCACGCTGTGAATATTACGCTCTTTGAAAAACTTTCACACTTCATTGGATACGTAACGGCGTGCCATAAAAAGCGTTGCTCTTTGTGAAGGGTAAACGTCAGTTATCTAAGATATCGACGATCGGTTTTATTCTCGTTCTAAAACGCGCCCTGTCGTAAAGAAAACCGTAACGAAGGAGCGTTATAAAGAATTTAGTACGTCATCTGGGAATATTAAGCAAAGCAGTTTCGCGGAACACGACGATAATGAGTCATTCCAAACGTTGGCTGAAAGAAGAACCACGATTCTCGGAATTAATATTGTTGTAGAAGTTCTGAGAAACTTTCTCCCGTGCGTCCTCCTTAGATTACCTTCAAAAATATGGAGATGTGAAGGTATAATGGCCGAGAGCTCTCCAACCTGTCGCATACCCAGTTATTTCTGGCTTGTTTGATTGTTTGTAATTCTACCAGAATTACAACTTTAGATAGCTATTCACTATAGAGGAAGTCTGCGTCCTGTCTGTTTCCAATCCTGTCTGTTTCGGATCATAATAAAACATAAATGCTCTGCTTTTTCTTTTTTTTTTACAGAAAACGCGGTTGTATGGGACGCACACACTGCGTACAGGTGTCTTTCGCTCCAAAAGCATAGACGTGGAATCCAAGCTTTATTGACAGGCCACAGATTATGGAAGTAGACGAAAATTGTTGACTATGTTACATTTTTCGTCTTTGCTGAACAGGAATTGCGAATAAGAAATAACAGAATTGAATGGCATTCTGTATTATCTCCGATAAAACGTGCAACAGTGCGAGAACCAAAACATAGAACACATATAAAAAGAATAAAAAGCATAACGTGCATTTCGCTACATTAAGATCCAATTGCACTGTCGTCGCACTGGTGTGATATTTTGGGAGAGTTATAACGGGAAATTAGTGTTAATCTCACCTCATAGGATTTCCTCATTGATAAATACATCATCTGCGAAAACCGAGAGAAGGTTGAGCCTCGATCTGGTGCAAAGTTTTAATTTGCCAGGGAGTTTCATATCGTCTGGATGTTTGTCGTGCGTCCTGTTGGGGGGATAATGAACATTTATGAAAGGTAAATGAAAACTTTGATCTTAAACGTGGTTGCAAAAAGTACCTCAAGGTTGTATTTGCATACGTGTAGAAGTCAGATGATTGATTATAGTCCTATGCGCATATGAAATTTCATCCCCAAGTTTCTGTCTTCATTCGTGTAGTCTTGTGGTCAGGGTGAATTTTTTTGAAACACGCTGTGTAATATGAGCAGCAGTGGTCCTACCAGTTGCGAAGTAATCGCACCAAGATTTACTTTCGATTAACTTTTGATGGTTGGGGTTCACACTCATGTAGAACTTCTTAAAAGGTGTCATATTCACCATTTACTGAATAAATTATTTTCACTATTGCAGTTTCGTTCTTAAGGCTTTTATTAAATGCTTCAGCACATATAAAACTTTAAAAATCCTGCGACACATACATGTGTCATCGTCGTATCTGAGTCTTTTAACAATGTGAACATTCAAATAAATCACTGTTCTTGTACACTGTTTACATGTGACGTGAAGTCAGTTCACATGTATACAGTGTACAACATGTACAAGAACAGTCGCTTATTGGGGCTTTTGTTGAGGATATTAACATTCTTAATACATTCAGGTGCGACGAAGATATGTTTACGAACAGATACACCACTAGATAATGGCATAAGACCGAATTTTCAATAGTGAAAATAACTGATTTCTACAGTCAATGGCGACTATGATGTATGTTAAAACATCACAGTGATCCATTAGGGATTTTTCATACTTATTCCAGTTACAGAGCACAATATTTTACACCAGGTAATTAATTTTGGGCTATCTTCAAGACCTGAATACAAACACTTTTTCAGATGTTTAGTTTATGTCACTGGAAAATACGTATGAAGTTCCCTAACATTCACAAAACAAGTCACATCTCTATCTCGCAATTTGTCCACTTCAGAGCAGGTGTGTCAGTTTGTTGTAAGCTACTTTATGATTCACCACGGCAAGAACAGTGTCACTATAGCTTTGCTACTGGTAGGTATGGATGGACCATTCAAGAAGAGCGGCACATTCTTAGTTGTGACACTTTTAATGTATGAGATAAATTGAATGTAATTTCTAATACCATTGGTTATTACAATGTCTGTGTTTATAAAGGACTGTACCTGACATTATATTTACACTGTTTGGACGATTACAGACAGCTGTTATAAACTGTGTGAAACTTCGTGGGTTGTGGCGTACAAGGAGAACAAAAAGAAAGAAAGAAGGAAATTTCTGCTATAAAGAGAGTCAGTACTGAATACCTTTTCTCGACGGAAAGTATTCATACATTATATAAGCCCATTTCTGATTATATGTCTTCGTTAATTGTGTTCCTTTAACTGTACCTAATTATTAAATTGTATTAATGTTCATAAATTATAATATCGCGTTTTGTATTTTTCTAATAACCCATTTTAACTTTTGTTTATTTTTTTAATTCTAGCTTATCTAATAATTTTCCTGATGGATGTTCGAATGTCGTATTCGACTGCAATAAGTAATATATTATTTGGGGTGGGAAAGTGGCGACAGTAATGAGGGGTCATAACAAGAACAAAGAATAGGTTTTACAAAAGCAAAAAAAATAACAAAAATCAAAGAACTAATTAAAAATTATCTGACTGCTCTTGATACTTGATGAGAACAGAAATACATGTTCTGTTTTACAGAATATAAAGGAATTTACTCCCAAAAATAGGCAACTTACTTGAAATTTAAAGAAAGCTTATACTATTTCAATATTACTTATATAAAATTGCGTAAGTCGATTTTTCTGAAGTGCCAGGTTTCTGAGGGGTGTGACTGTTTTTGCCTGGCTGCGATGAGCATATGTCGTACTTTCTTACCGTGGAAACAATTTTTCAGTTACATTATGATAACGTATGTAAACATGGTAATTTATGATGGTACCAAATTTACATATTTTGGTTCGCTGCGATCGAAAAATTGTCGACGACATTAATGATGTGGTGTAAAATATTCTGGTCCGTAACTGGAATAACTGTTGCACACCAGACAGGCAATACTACTTGATATTCACGAAATCAACAGCCGTTGTCGGTTCTCCAGAACGGATATATCAGAGACGTCAGTGTATTTCAGCGTGGGCACAGCTCGCCTGTGCCTGCCGCGGTTAGCGCCCGCGTGGTGAGCCCCCTTATCATTAATTCATTATAATCTACGGCTCTGCAGATTAAAACACATTATCAGCTGCGTGGCGATGTGTCAACACGTGACTTCCGATATGGCGTCCGCCTCTGCCGCGGAAGTCTACGTGCGTGGGGCGTGACGAGATACGAACGGCCGACGGAGGGCCACTAATTTCGTGTGCGTGCAACATGAAACCTTGTTGCGCCTCACGCACGTACGCTTTTCCGAGATTAAAGCATGTTTCTGCTCTAATTAGCGCTCTCGTGGTAATATTGGTTACACTCAGATTTCGGAAGCGAGGTTGATACTTATTTAGAAAATCATAGACAACTCATGTTACTGACCAACGAAGCAGCGTTACACTCTCTAGGCGACTGCGCAGTACGCCACTAATAGGAAACAACCTTCCTCTGACGAATGAGATATACCGAGCGAGGTGGCGCAGTGGTTAGCACACTGGACTCGCATTCGGGAGGACGACGGTTCAATCCCGTCTCCGGCCATCGTGATTTAGGTTTTCCGTGATTTCCCTAAATCGTTTCAGGCAAATGCTGGGATGGTTCCTTTGACAGGGCACGGCCGATTTCCTTCCCAATCCTTCCCTAACCCGAGCTTGCGCTCCGTCTCTAATGACCTCGTTGTCGACGGGACGTTAAACACTAACCACCACCCACCACCACGAATGAGATACCTGTCAAATATTGAACTAAATCGTGCAGTTGATTGTGGCGACTGCTAGTCTAGAGAACTCTTAAAATAGAGAATGAGTCATTAGTCTCGATAAAAGTGGTGACAGTGGAGACTAATTTGTTTTTCGTTTACAGGAAGATGAACCAATTGAAAAGAAATTTCGCTAACGAAGGAAGAACGGATTGACATTAATCTGTTGCTTGGGAGTGGTGCAACCTATCAAGTAGCGCGTGCAAGCCCAGTGGCAAAAAATGTGCGGAAATTCAAAAGGATAGGGTTCGTTACCGATTCAAGCGCATCTGGAAGACCAAAGGCCACAATGCTAGCAGAGATGGCCAGGAGTCCGAGAAAGAGGACTCGACGTGCCCAGTTTACGGAATAACAAGTGGCACCCAAAAATCTGAAGATATTGCAACATGTAATAGCGGACGTTCCTAACTGTAGGGCAGAGTTCTTTGAATGGTCACTGACCATCAACGAGGGAGAGCCAGGTTTCCTTGGTCCCTTCCTTTTTTCAGATGAGGCAAATTTTTATGCCAGTGGTGATGTGACAACCAAAATGTCAGGTACTGTGTGGACAGCGATCCACAACGGTTGTAGGACTGTAGAAGTCAAGGTACGGAGAAACTAATAGTGTGGCGCAAGATCTGAGATGACGGGATTGTTGATAGTGTTTACATTGAAGGAAATCTCAATGCGAATGTCTGTCTGGATTTGTTGAAGTGTGCCAATGGTTGGATCAGAAGTTTCCTGGTAATTGGATCAGTCGACCTGATTCGGTGGAGTGGCGACCCAGGTCTCAGGACGTCACTTCAACGACCTTTTACCTGTGAGGCCAGAAAATCCGTAATACACCGAAACGCCACAGAAATTGGCGTAGGCATTCGTATTCAAATACAGAGGTATGTAAACATTGAGAATAAGGCGCTGCGTTCGAAAAAGTCTATATAAGACAACAAGTGTCTGGCGCAGTTGTTAGATCGGTCGCTGCAGCAACAGTGGCATTTTATCAAGAACTAAATGAATCTGAACGTGTTGTTATAGTCGGCGCACGAGCGATGGGCACAACATCTACGACGTACGAGGGTACAGTGAATATCAGGAATACGGTAAAACATCAAATCCCCGACATCGCTGCGGCCGGAAATAGATCCTCCACGAACGGGACCAATGACGACTGAAGAAAATCTTTCAACATGAGAGAAGTGCAACACTTCCGCAAATTACTGAAGATTTCAATGCTGAGCCATCAATAACTATCAGCGTGCAAACCATCCAACGAAACATTATCGATATGGGATTTCGGAGCCGAGGGCCCACTCGTGTACCGTTGACGACTGCACGACACGAAGCTTTACACCTCGCCTGGGCTCATCAACACCAACACTGATGACTGGAAACATGTTGCCCGGTCGGACGAGCCTCGTTTCAAATTGTATCGAGTGGTTGGATGTGTACGGGCATGGAGACAACCTCATGGATTCGTGGACCCTGCATGTCAATAGGGGACTGTTCCAGTTGATGGAGACTCTGTAATGGGGTGGGGTATGTGTAGTTAGTGTGATATGGGAGCCCTGAGTCGTCTAGATACGACTCTGAGAGGTTTCACGTACGTAAGGATCCTGTCTGATCATCTGCATCCATTCATGTCCATTGTGCATTCCGATGGACTTGGGTAATACCAGCAGCACAGTGCGACACTTCAAATGCCCAGAATTGCTACAGTGTGGCTGCAGGAACACTCTTCTGAGTTTAAACACTTCCGCTGGCCACCAAACTCCCCAGACATGAACGTTATTGGGTATATCTGGGACGCCTTGCAACGTGCTGTTCAGAAGAGATCTCCACTCCCTCGTCCTCTTACAGATTTATGGACAGCTATGCAGGATTCATGGTGTCAATTCCCTACTACTTGAGACATTAATCGAGTCCATGCCACGTCGTGTTGCGTCACTTCTGAGTTGCCGCGGGGTCCCTACATGATATTAGGCCCGTGTGTCAGTTTCTTTGGCTCTTCAGTGTATAAACCACCTTAAATGAAGAATCAAATTACTATGTCGACAAATAATTGCCTAAATGTGTTACAGCGATTGTCACTGTGTGTCAACATGGAAGCTATGTGGAATGTATCCTGCAACAGCAGCACACTCGCAGGCACTCCCGTCTCTCCTTCTCCCACTACGCCACATGCGTGTGATGTCAGGAGGGTAGATTGCGCTAAGATATGTACGTATACTTAGCTTGCAAGATCTCGGTTGCGAGCTGTTGACGTGCTCAAAGTTTTTGGCGTGTGTAAAGTCCTGCGTCGTAGTGATTATTTCATTAAGTACTATTTGACAATTTTAGACATGTTGTAAATTTCAAAGTGCTCGTGCTAGTTTTTTCTTGGGTCCCATAAACGGCTAACATAAGGATTTTTCGTGCTAAACATAATGATTATTATAACTGACAGACATATCACTAACGGCGCGCAAGGGAAGGTTCAAATGGTTCAAGTGGCTCTGAGCACTATGGGACTTAGCTACTGAGGTCATCAGTCCCCTAGAACGTAGAACTACTTAAACCTAACTAACCTAAGGACATCACACACATCCATGCCCGAGGCAGGATTCGAACCTGCGACCGTAGCGGTGGCGCGGTTCCAGACTGTAGCGCCTAGAGCCGCTCGGCCACCCCGGCCGGCGCAAGGGAAGGCGTTAGCTAGATGTAGATGTCTTTCGTGTGGTCTCGTCTAAAAGAATAGGCTCCAAACACGACTGTAATCTTCAGTCCCTTGTTAATATGACTTGCGGATTCAGAGAGGGCCGGCCGGAGTGGTCGAGCGGTTCTAGGCGCTACAATCTGGAACCGCGCGACCGCTACGGTCGCAGGTTTGAATCCTGCCTCGGGCATGGATGTGTGTGATGTCCTCATTTTAGTGAGGTTTAATTAGTTCTAAGTTCTAGGGGTCTGATGACCTCAGAAGTTAAGTCCCATAGTGCTCAGAGTCATTTGAACCATTTGATTCAGAGAGGACAATATGCCTCTTAATTAAAATTGGTGGCTCATTATACGTTGCGGGAAAAGAGATGCAACACTTTCAAGGTCTGTGTTCAGTGGCATCTGGATATAATCCTTGCATACAGAGGGGCTATAGCGTTAGTGAATCATTTCTCAGGGTCATCGGCGATCACATGGCGCTCAGGAGGGATGTCTGTGCACCCTCTATTTTGACTCTGCAGGCTGTAATAACCGAGCTGTGTTTAGAGGTGAGCAATATTTGCAAGACCCATTCTAGGACACAGCCACATCCCACCGACGATTACGTTGTACTGTCGAACAGCTTCAGACATTTGAACGAGTTAAATTATGGATCTCTAGGAAGTTGGATGGACGTATCGACGGACTGTTGGCCATAGGTACCGATGGTGCGTCGCTGGTTTCAGCAGTGGTCTGCGGAACATTTCCACACCCGTAAACCAGATTCTGGGCGTCCGAGAACCACAGGAGCACTTTAAGACCAACACATTGTCTGAGAAGCAGTGGTCGATCGAACATCACCTAGGGACGAATTCCGGGATCTTCTTGCACCTACTGTGTAACCAGGGACCACTGGAAACCGTCTGCTTGCACCAGGACTAAGATCATGTGTGCCTCTGGTCAGGATACCACTCACACCACGACCTCACCACGCACGGCGACTCTGATGTCGCGAAAGATTCGACTGAAAGACTGGCGATGTTGTGTTGGCAGAAGAGCCAACACCGTGTTACTAGAGGAGGCCGAAATTCACGCGTTTTAGCTCACGCAGGCTGGCGTGAGGAGGGAAGAACTATACTGACGTGAGGTCTGGAACATGATGAGGAATGAGAATTCAAAAAGCGGACGTAATTAGTTGGATACTTAACTTTAATCCATTAATGATGAACGTCGCTCTTGACGGTACATGATTCACAATATTCTCTGTTCAGAATAGTAACTGAATATGGCGCCTTGCTAGGTCGTAGCAAATGACGTACCTGAAGGTTATGCTAAAATGTCGTCTCTGCAAATGAGAACGTAAGTAGTCAGTGAACCATCGCTAGCAAAGTCGGCTGTACAACTGGGGCGAGTGCTAGGGAGTCTAGACTAGACCTGCCGTGTGGCGGCACTCGGTCTGCAATCACTGATAGTGGCGACACGGACCGCGGCCGATTTAAAGGCTACCACCTGGCAAGTGTGGTGTCTGGCGGTGACACGACAGGCGACCTGTTGTCAGTGATAAGAGTAGATTCTGTCTATATGCGAGCGAAGAACACACACATGTATAGCGGAGATCTGGTGAGTTGCCTATTCCGCAGTGCATTTGCCCACAACCAGTAAGAACCACTGCCGAATTGCAACAAAAGGCACAAGATCCTTGGGACAACCTATCGCGGTTTGCCTCTCGGAAACTTTATGACCATTTGCATGTGAGATACACGCCTGCATTGCTTTCAGAATGAGGTGCATTTTGTATGATGGGACTGTTCGGAATCCTTTTGCAGTGATATGTATGTTTCATTTGGCCTGAATATGGTACCAAGTACTCCTACATTGCTGAACTATCTGTTGTATCACTTGTCAATAAAATGGTCTTGATCCTTGAGGGTATCACATGTTTTTCGGCTGTGTAGTTTAGACCGTTGTTTATGATTAACCCTTTAACTTTCCAAGCCACCTCATTTTACTAAGATTACGTGTAAAAAATTACAGCGTGTAGTAACGAGGGCGGGAGAGCAGGACCATCCTTCAGTGCCAAATTGATGAGACAGCAAAATGTCGGGGTTTGAGACTCCTGCGGTATGTTACAAACGTGAGATTGACGTTTGTACGCAAACTAACCTGACTAATTAGCAGCTTTGGATTATGCACGATTACAGCGATAATTAAGTGGAATTAGTTTTTTCCAAAATACCAAAAATTCTGCTACCATGCAACACTAATAAAGTTCTGCTTACTTTTACTGGTAAAAGCAGCTGTTCCTCGCCGGGTGTTCAGGAGGTGTTAGGCCTTCTGTTTCAATAACACGATCGGAGAAAGCAAACCAGGTGACAATCAACGTATAAATCTACATCTACATCTACATCATTACTCCGCAAGCCACCTGACGATGTGTGGCGGAGGGTATCTTGAGTACCTCAATCGGAGATATGTAGGAGGGAGCAACATACTGCTTGACTCCTCGGTGAAGCTATGTTCTCGAAACTTCAACAAAAGCCCGTACCGAGCTACTGAGCGTCTCTCTTGCAGAGTCTTCCACTGGAGTTTATCATCTCCGTAACGCTTTCCCGATTACTAAATGATTCTGTAACGAAGCGCGCTGCTCTCAGTTGGCTCTTCTCTATCTCTTCTATCGACTATCTGGTACGGATCCCACACCTGTGAGCAGTATTCAAGCAGTGGGCGAACAAGTGTACTGTAACCTACTTCCTTTGTTTTCGGACTGCATTTCCTTAGGATTCTTCCAATGAATCTCAGTCCGGCATCTGCTTTACCGACGATTAATTTTATATGGTCATTCCATTTTAAACCACTCCTAATGCCTACTCCCAGATAATTTATGGAATGAACTGCTTCCAGTTGCTGACCTGCTATATTTTAGCTAAATGATAAAGGATCTTTCTTTCTATGTATTCGCAGCACATTACACTTGTCTACATCGAGATACATGGTGGTTTATTCTTTTCAAAATGTAGGGTCAGCCCTCCAACAACTAATTTTACAAGATACGACTGTTAACCAGCCTTACTGTCTTTAAGTGCTACAACAATTTCCTGGTGCACTGTAGACGTAACGGACTGCGTTTTGGTGCCTATAGGATTCCCCACGCCGGCCGGAGTGGTCAAGCGGTTCTAGGCGCTACAGTCTGGAACCGCGTCACCGCTACGGTCGCAGGTTAGAATCCTGCCTCGGGCATGGATGTGTGTGATGTCCTTAGGTTAGTTAGGTTTAAGTAGTTCTAAGTTCTAGGGGACTGATGACTTGAGAAGTTAAGTCCTATAGTGCTCAGAGCCATTTCAACCATTTTGATTCCCCACTCCATCAAAATGATGCTCCCAACCTCACAGGGTTGAAAGTCAGGCAGTTTTAGAACAAAAATTTCATTTCATCCGTTTCACACCCGCACTGCTCTTCAAAGATGGCTTCCTGCCACCCGAAAAGTGAAACGTTTACAGGGTAGATATAAGAGGTATCTTTGGACGGTTTGTAAATGTGTTGTCATCAATGTGTGAAACGTTGCCAAAAATGCATATGGTAGTATTTGGACACTATTTTCAACGTGATTCTACAATGAAAACAGAGCCATAAGTGAACTTCCGTAACTGATTTCTTTATACCAGTGGTTGTTTACTCATACCAGAAATGAATATTCTTTACATTAGCATATGTTGTTGTCATCTTATGTCAGAAGACTGGTCTGGTGCTGCTCTCCGTGCTGCTCTATTCTTTGCAAGCCTCCTCATTTCTAAACTGATACGGCAATTAATAATTACTGCAACCTAAACATTCTTTTGAATCTGCTTGCTGTATTCCTATCTCTTGCTCTCCCTCAACGGCTTTTATTCCCCCCCCCCTCCCACACACACACTTCCCTCCAGTACTATATTGTTGATCCCTTGATGTCTGAGAATGTGTCTATCAACCGATCACTTCTTCTCGTTGGGTTGTGCCACAAATTTCATTCTCCCCAGTTTCGTTCAGTATTTCCACGTTAGTTACGTGAACTAGCCAACTAATCATCAGCATTTCTTGTTTAAACTGTTTATCTTCCATGTTTCACTTCCATACATGGCTATACTCCATATAATTACTTTTAGAAAGGACTTCCTGAAACTTAAACCTATACTCGATGTTAACAAATTTCTCTTCTCCAGAAACGCTTTCCTTGCCACTGCTAGTCTACATTTTATATCCTTCCTACTTCGACCACCATCAGTTATTTTGCTGGCAAAATAGCATAACTCATCTACTACTTCAATTGTCTCATTTCCTAATCTAATTCCCTCAGCATCACCTGACTTAATTCGACTACATTCCAATATCCTCGTTTTGCTTTTGTTGATGTTCATCTTATATACTCCTCTCAAGACACTGTCCATTCCATTCAACTGCTCTTCCAAGTCCTTTGCTGTCTCTGACAGAATTACAATGTCATCTGCGAACCTGAAAGTTTTTATTTCTTCTCCATGGATTTTAATACCTATTCGAATTTTTCTTTTGTTTCCTTTACTGCTTGCTCAATATACAGAGTGAATAACATCGGGGATAGGCTACAACCCTGTCTCACTCCCTTCCCAACCACTGCTGCCCTTTAATGCCCCTCGACTCTTATAACTGCCATCTGGTTTCTGTACAAATTGTAAATAGCCTTTCGCTCCCTGTATTTTACCCCTGCCACCTTCAGAATTTGGAAGAGTGTTCCTGTCAACATTATTAAAAGCTTTGTCTAAGTCTACAAATATTATAAACGTAGGTTTGCTTTTCCTTAACCTGTCTTCGAAGATACGTCGTAGGGTCAGTATTGTCTCATGTGTTTCTACATTTCTCCGGAAGCTAAACGGATCTTCCACGAGGTTGGGTCCTACCCATTTTTCCATTCTTTTATAAAGAATTCGTGTTAGCATTTTGCAACCTTGAGGTATTAAACTTATAGTTTGTTAATATTCACACCTGTTATTTTAATTGGAATTATTACACTCTTCGTGAAGTCTGAGGGTATTTCTCCTGTATCATACATCTTTCTCACCAGATGGAAGAGTTTTGTCGGGGTTGGCTCTCCCAAGACTATCAGTAGTTCTGACGGAATGTAGTCTGCTCCCAGCGCATGGTTTTGACTTAAGTCTTTGAGTGCTCTCTCAAGTTCTTATCGCAGTATCGTATCTCCTATCGCATCTTCATCTTCGTCATCTTCCATTTCTATAATATTGTCGGCAAATACACCTCCCTTTGCGTAGACCTCTATGTACTGCTTCCACCTTTCAACTTTCCCTTCTTTGTTTAGGACTGGTTTTCCATCTGAGCTCTTGACATTTATATAGCTTCCTCTCTCCTCTCCAAAAGCCACTTTAATTTTCCTATAGGCGGAATCAATCTTTCCCCTAGTGATATATGTTTCTAAGTCCTTACATTTGTCCTATAGCCACTGTTGCTCAGCCATTTTGCATTAGCTCTCAGTCTCATTTTTAGACCTTTGTATTCCCTTTAGTCTGCTTCATTTGCTGCAGTTTTATATTTTCTCCCTTCATCAATTAACTTCTGTATCTCCTTTGTTATCTAAAGAACTTTATAGGGCCTTGTCTTTTTGCATTTTGATCGTCACCACATACGTAAATTAATAATTCTTGTAGGTTGTCAAAGTCAATAAAAGTGAGGCTAAATATGTTATTTCAGTTTTACTGTGGCTCACAAAAAACGTAGTTCCATTTTTCATCTCATTACCAGCAACGCCATTTGAATCGGAGAGATATAAAATGTGGTAATTTAGAATGAAAATTTCGTGTGATTTTAGGATGTCTGACTAATGCTATTCACTTCCATGTAAACTGTATGTGATGTGGCAATTACTGTGGCATTGAGTTCTGACGAGACACTGGTTGTTTGCCAAAAACGCTTTGTTCTCCACGCACATTACTTTGACGGTGGCTAATTGCGGAAACTGGTCCAAGAGCATCAGGCAATGTAATTACAGACGTTAACGTCATACGCGAAATGAAATGAAATGGCCTGTCGTTATGAACTAGCAAATGCATTTACAGCGAATTTCACTATCAATGTGCTAATTTCAGAAACTTCCTCTCAAATGGTGTGGCATTTCCAATAACCGCATATGCCATTCAGGAAGATTGATATTTCAGTCTGCTATCAGATTACTATTACACGTGATATTTAGTTATATTAAAATCGAGAGAGTGAATTAAATACTGGATAAATTGCGTAGTGAATCCTGTCCTTGTAATTTCGAAGAAATAAAATTTTTTGCCATTTCAGGAGAATTATCTCATTGAAGATTACAACAGAGTTCTAAGAGATACCCAAAGTATTACGTTCTTAGTATCCTTTTATAGAATTATGAGTACGACTGAAGGGTACACCTAAGGTCAAAGAGTACCAAAACAAGGATAATGGGGCACGAGGAAGTGAAATATGGACCGCTGGAGAAACGGAGAAGAAATTGACTTCTTGGAGATGTAGTACTATCGAAGAGTGGTAAACATTAAGTTTCTTTGGCGTTTCAGTGTATATTACCAGTGTTTTCCTATAGCTTACCCCTACTTTTTTCTAGCATTTCAAACGTCTTGCACCATTTTACATTGTCGTACATTTTTCCCAGGTGGACAAAACCTATCAATTTGTCATGATTTTTCTTCAGTCGTACGTTCATTATCAAACTCAACATGAGGATTGCCTCTCTGTCGCCTTTTCCTTTCCTAAAGCTAATCTGGTCGTCATCTAACGAAATGAAGCACCCAAAAGAATAAGTAAGGAAAGAAGTCTATGGGAAGGACTTACAGAAGAAGGGAATGATTGATAGTACATCTGCTATGAGATTCAGGGTTAACTTGGCATAGAATTTATACATGGAACTGTGTTGATCCAATATATTAATATTATTTTTATGACTTATTTAGGCATCGGCCACCATCAGTATGCAAGCAAAAAGAATGGATAAGAAGGAAATAACGTAAGGTAATGCACAAGGAGGTTATCAGGAACGTTCATAATTCTTGAGATATACCAAAGGAAACAAAGGTTGGTACATTATATTTCGTCAAAAAGTGAGCTCCAAGACAGCTGACGGAGGTATTACAGAAGAGTTGCTACTAGGTGGCACCGGAATCAAGCGTGGACTGGCGTACTAATAGACCGTTAAACAGTTATGGTCACGCTAAATAACAGCACAGGAAAAAAATTATGATTTTAAAAAGGCATGAACTTACGCTCTACACATACAGACGTAAAATCAAATGTGATTACATACTGAAGTGTTAGATAGTACTATTTCCTCTGTTTTGATCATGAAACAAAAAATTGTAAACAGTAGTAATCTGAGGTCTGATGCCAAAAAGATAGGAGAAGGAAGGCATGGAGACGCATCTGATTCTTTAAAATGGTAGAAAATTAAGTAAGTAGAAGTACATAATTAGACACCATGTTCCGTGCACATATCGATGAATTCGATCATGTGGGCAGAAGTGACCTTTTTCGGTACATCCATGAAATTCTGTTTGTTGTAGACTAGACGGTGTCAAATCAATCAGCAGGGAGCAATGTTCCATACAATATTTCATGGGGCTTTACGTTTTCGTAAGTAAGCGATTCCGACACTAGTGTTCTTTGGCATCCAAATATCCTTCCAAAAAACCAAGTACATCCGCTGAAAACATTCTGTTCAGTAACTAACCACAAAATATGGACAAATGGAGAGCTCCATACTTAAAGTGTGTAGGCGAAATTCTTGTTCCTACAAGAGGAGAAAAAAAAATGCTCAGAAAATTAGGTGCAAAAACTTAGGGGAGATCACTGTAAAAACTACAACATCTACAGCAAAAAATTTATGTCCATGCACGCGAAAATCAGGTACTATAACACAGCTATCAAGCCTGAAGTCTTGCACGCTGTTGAAACGTTTACACTCCACAGAAAAGGAGATGTAGAAGATTTCCTAAAAGGAGAATGCCAAATTCTAACGAAGATACTCGGCCCCCAGAAAATATAGCATCAGATGGATAGAGACTACAATCACGAAAACAACCAAAAAACTAGTCTCGCGGCAGACATCAGAAAAATTAGACTGAAATTTTATGGGACCACTGACAAACCTGCGAAGTACATAGAACAAATGAAAACGGTGCCTTCGACCTAGCAGGTCAAAAGGCATTTAGAAAAGGCTCATATAAGTTCAATACATATTTTCAGCAGAAGTTTACACAGACAAAAAATTAGTAAATGTGAAGCACTGCCAGGGAATGAAATCATCATCAGACCAGGGACAAAGTGGAATGAAGAAAGTAAAAGAACCCTTGGAGACAATTTGAAACTCCGAAGACTGAAACATAATCGCCTTAGGTGATATGATACAGTCCGATCGCACCAAATAATAATCATAGTTATAGAGAGATCCACACACTACACAAAGCCGGTGATGAAATCTATTTGAACAACTACAGAGGCATTTCTCTGCTAATGGTTAACTACAAAATCATATCAAAAGCATTATTAGCTACGGTGGCACAACAAATTGACTTTCAAATTGGTGAATATAAATATGGTTTTAGAAAAAACAGATAATATTCAGAACAGATTCTCAACTTAAAGTCAGTAATAATGTATCTGGAAACAAGATTTAAAAATTTCATTATAACTTTTTTTGCCTTCAGGAAAGCCTGTGACTCAGTTGATAGGTACTCACTGTTTGAAATACTCAATGACCTGGGCTTAGATAATAAAGTCATAGCTCTAATTACGCAAACGCTGACAAATGCCAGCGAAATTTACAAGTGAAATCTCTAAGTTTTGAGATGAAACTGGAGTGAGACAGGGAAATGGTCTCTCCCCGCAACTCTTTAACAGTTTGCTACAAATAATCATAAGAGGCTGGAGAATGTCACTAGGAGATTGCGGCTGACCCAACTACTTTTTTTAATACAATGGAAACAGCCACTAGGCAAATTAAACTGCTTAAAGAACAAGCTGAGAAAGTAGGTTTGCAAGTTCCCTTTGAGAACACCAAATTTATGACAAGCATTAAGGCAGCCCAAAACATAATAAAAACTAAATATGGAAAAATTTTGGGTATTCACGTAACGCGGCTTACGCTTCATTTTCACCCCCAACTACACCTTTTGGTAGGAAGGTGGTTCTTACTCCAAGAGCGATTGTTATCTGACAGTAAGTTATATGTGTACCAAGTTTGGTTGAAATCGGTCCATTGGTTTAGAAGAAGAAGTGAAACAGACATACACAGACACACATATACATACATACATTTCTATAAGATATACGTTTTTTTTATATGAACTTAGTTATTCCTGGTGGACCCAATGTTAGGGAGAGTTCTGTTTCGGTACAAAGGGTGTACATCGATTTGGGAAAATCCATCGCCTCCAGAGTCAACTGATGTGGGCAACAAGGTGCTGATGAAAAAAACCACCGTCGACTATCGCAGACTGACACAAGTGGTAGTTGGGTCCTATTACAACAAATCATTCGCAAATTTAGGGTTGGACAACAACAATAATTACTGAACAGCTACACCGTCGACAGCCCGTCCCTCACTCTGGCGCACAGAGTGACTGCTCACAAATGGTACAGATATTATATTCGGTCCTGGAATATCGACATCTTTCTCACGAAGCATGGAAAATGCTTGTCAGAGTGTCGGTATACGTTCGTACAAGTTTTGGAAGGGAAGCAGTACGCTGAAAGCTACATGCTGCACTGTATCGCAAACGCCGACAGGACGTCCTCCGGTTGGGCGATGAGGGCATTAACTTGTAGAGTATTTCAACATTAGACTCTGATAGTCTGGCATCATTTATCTGTGATGGAAGGTACTAAACCCACTGTTCAATCACGTGGATCCATGTGTTTGCTTAAACACCCTGCAGGCTACTGTACCTACAACGAGACAATGCATCACTCTTCCACTATCACGGGGTCCCAGGTTCGATTCCCGGCCGGGTCGGGGATTTTCTCTGCCCGGGACTGGGTGTTTGTGTTGTCCTCATCATTTCATCACCATCATCATTCGTGACAGTGGCTGGATTGAATTGATTGGACAGTTCAAAAATTGGAACTTTTTACGGGCGCTGATGACCGCGCAGTTGAACGCCCCACAAACCAATCATCATCATCATATCAACTCTTTCACTAAAGAAACGAGTAAGCTTAGTTTGGGGGACACTTCATGGACATGTTCATCTTTATATGTCATATCGAATCACCTGACATCATCCTATCGGCACATCAGAGAACTCGAACGTCAAATACAAGTCGTAGATCCATCTACGACTAATCTGCGTGAATTATTGGTGTGAGATGGAATGTCATGGAGCCGGATGCTTAAAAAATGGTTCAAATGGTTCTAAGCACTATGAGACTTAACTCCCCTAGACTTAGATGTACGTAAACCTAACTAACCTAAAGACATTACACACATCCACGCCCGAGGCAGGATTCGAACCTGCGACCGTAGCAGCCGCGTGGTTCCGGACTGAAGCGCCTAGAACCACTCGGCCACAACGGCCATAAGATGCCTCCGCAATGCTTTTAGTGTCTCGTAGATTCATTCCTTGTCCAGCATGTGGTACACCTTACTGACGATTCCGCAACTATGGGAATGGTTTTGAAGGAAATGTCTGCACCGGTTGCACTTTTCTGTTTATTCACGATCACGAGCAGTTAGTTAATGACCTTGGGGCCGTAACCGGTCGTGGTTCTACGTAAACACATTTTCTTCAGAATCTTGTAGATTGCACGCCACGACCCGTCGCCGTTGTTATCGAGAAGAAAGTGGGTGTTATGCGCTGTTGTAGAGCTGAGGCTTGATTTGAAGTTTCCTGTTATGTCTATGCATGAGCCTGGCGGACGGAAGACGGTTCGTATTGCGGTTTACGTCATGACCTTCGCAAGTAACTACAACCCCAACGATTTTGTCTTCAAACAAAAATTCTACATCAGTTGATTTAACTTCCTGAAATAAATACGCCATCTTCATACCCACCATAGCGTCTTTTCCGAAAACGATTAGGTTCATGCGAAACACTTCCTACTTTTGTTAACTTTCTATCTGGAGCATTAAGTGAAACATGTTGCTTTCGGAAGAGATTCACATTGCTGCACTCTTTCCCGGATGCATTTATTGTTTATAAAGCCAATGACGTGCATCATATAATGAAATTACACTAATGGCCATTAAAATTGCTGTCCGCAGCTCGTGGTCGTGCGGTAGCGCTCTCGCTTCCCACGCCCCGGTTCCCGGGTTCGATTCCCGGCGGGGTCAAGGTTTTTCTCTGCCTCGTGATGACTGGGTGTTGTGTGATGTCCTTAGGTTAGTTAGGTTTAAGTAGTTCTGAGTTCTAGGGGACTGATGACCATAGATGTTAAGTCCCATAGTGCTCAGGGCCATTTGAACCATTAAAATTGCTACACCACGAAGATGACGTGCTACAGACGCGAAATTTAACCGACAGGAAGAAGATGCTGTGACAAGCAAATGATTAGCTTTTCAGAGCATTCACCCAAGTTTGGTGCCGGTGGCGACCACTACAACGTGCTGATTCAAAAATGGTTCAAATGGCTCTGAGCACTATGGGACTTAACATCTATGGTCATCAGTCCCCTAGAACTTAGAACTACTTAAACCTAACTAACCTAAGGACATCACACAACAACAAGTCATCACGAGGCAGAGAAAATCCCTGACCCCGCCGGGAATCGAACCCGGGAACCCGGGCACAACGTGCTGACATGAGGAAAGTTTCCAACCGATTTCTCATACACAAACTGCCGTTGACCGGCGTTGCCTGGTAAAACGTTGTTGTGATGCCTCGAGTAAGGAGGAGAAATGCGTACCATCACGTTTCCGACTTTGATAAAGGTCGGATTGTAGCCTATCGCGATTGCGGTTTATCGTATCGCAACACTACTGCTCGCGTTGGTCGAGATCCAATGACTATTAGCAGAATATGGAATCGGTGGGTTCAGGAGGGTAATACGGAACGCCGTGCTGGATCCCAACGGCCTCGTATCACTAGCAGTCGAGATGAGAGGCATCTTATCCGCATGGCTAAACGAATCGTGTAGCCACGTCTCGATCCCTGAGTCAACCGATGGGGACGTTTGCAACACAAAAACCATCTGCACGAACAGTTCGACGACGTTTGCAGCAGCACGGACTATCAGCTTGGAGACCATGGCTGCGCCGGCCGGGGTGACCGAGTGGTTCTAGGCGCTACAGTCTGGAACCGCGTGACCGCTAAGGTCGCAGGTTCGAGTCCTGTCTCGGGCATGGATGTGTGTGCTGTCCTTAGGTTAGAGGTTTAAGTAGTTCCAAGTTCTAGGGGACTGATGACCTCAGCAGTTAAGTCCCATAGTGCTCAGATCCATTTGAACCATTTGAACCATGGCTGCGCATACCCCTGACGCTGCATCACAGACAGGAGCGCCTGCAGTGGTGTACTCAACGACGAACCTGGGTGCACGAATGGCAAAACGTCATTTTTTCGGATGAATCCAGGTTCTGTTTACAGCATCATGATGGTCGCATCCGTGTTTGGCGACATCGCGGTGAACGCACATTGGAATCGTGTATTCGTCATCGCCATACTGGCATATCACCCAGCGTGATGGTATGAGGTGCGATTGGTTACACGTGCAGGTCACCTCTTGTTCGCATTGACGGCACTTTCAACAGTGGACGTTACATTTCAGATGTGTTATGACACGTGGCTCTACGCTTCATTCGAGCCCTGCGAAACCTCACATTTCAGCAGGATAATGCACGATCGTGTGTTGCAGGTTCTGTACGGGCCTTTCTGGATAAAGAAAAAGGTTCGACTGCTGCCCTGGCCAGCACTTTCTCCAGATCTCTCACCAATTGAAAACGTCTGGTCAATGGGGGCCGAGCAACTGGCTCGTCACAATACGCCAGTCACTACTCTTGATGAACTGTGGTATAGTGTTGCAGCTGCATGGGCAGGTGTACCTGTACTCGTCATCCAAGCTGTGTTTGACTCTATGGCCAGGCGTATCAAGGCCGTTATTACGGCCTGAGGTGGTTGTTCTGTGTACTGATTTCTCAGGATCTATGCACCCAAATTGCGTGAAAATGTAATCACGTGTCAGTTCTAGTATAATATATTTGTCCAATGAATTCCCGTTTATCATCTGCATTTCTTCTTGGTGTAGCAAATTGAATGGTCAGTAGTGAATTATTCGTATGCTAATGAGTTTTATTTGATCTTCAGTGTGTAGTTAGAAAGTTCGAATAGAGTCAAATTTCTCTTCTTTCACGGTTCCTTCTGACACTACTGATATCTGTGCATTTAAGCTGCTATTCATGTTTCCAGATTAGAATGTTACCATTCACGTTATATGGTGACAGTCTTCAAAGAGAATGCTTAAGTCCATGGTAACTCCCGGCTGTGTTACTGGCATCGACTGCAACTTTCCGTGAGCAACAGAAGTTTATTTGCGTGGTGGAGCACACCGAGAAGACTCACGCTAAATCAAACAAAGAGAAACTTCTCCCCGCGTTTCCTGATGAATTGCTCGAACGTATAATTTTCGATTAAAGCAACTTTCTTATCCTCCGAAAGCGAAGCTGTCGGCTGGTTCCCCACCAAAATCCGCTCGCGGAGCGCGAGAAAGGAATTAGGTTTCGTAGGTGGAAAACTACTCAATTTTTTATGCGAGTATTTCTGTGATTCATCTTCCGGCACCGGATGCTTTACAAAACAAATCAAAGCACGCGTAACTGTAGGCGTAAGGTAGGTTTACGAAGTGATGATGGTAATTAAAGTTCTTCTATGAGTTTGTTTACGAATGGTAGATAAATCAGCGATTAACACATTTGCAGAACAAAGCGTTGAAGTACTTCCGGTAGCATAGGAACGCATGAGTTGGGGCTGTTTCAATCATGTTCTGTTGGCCCATGAAATCCAGAGAACCATAGGTAGATGCCGTGTACTTTGTTCCTGGGGACATTCAATACAATTATGCTCCCTCGTTTAGCTGACATAGTATTGGACCAGATTTGTGACTGGATTTAGAATTCTCTAGCCAACCGATCTTAACACTTTATTCTTAACGGGACGGAACTGATAGGTGTAGAGGCAATTTCCGGAGTACCCTAAGGGACTGTTACAGTGCCGTTGCTGTTTACAATATACAGGGTAATTTTGCTAAATGGAAACAAACTGCAGGAACGTTCCCCGAGAGCATAAGGAGGAAAAAAGGCCATATGGACATTCGGATGAAAATGCATGTCGAGGGAGATACACTCGCTTGAAGATGGAGATAAAATATCTTTCACAATATAGTCTTCAATGACTGAAACTCACATGAGAACACAGCGGAGAAGTGTTAATATTCTGTCTGTATTAGAGAATTATCACGCAATCAGCTTAACAGCGCGTGCATCTACATTTATGACAAGAATAATACACAGAAAAATGGAGAAGAAAATTGAGGATGTGTTAGATGACAATCAGATTAGCTTTAGGAGAGGAAAAGGCGCCAGAGAGGCAGTTCTCACATTGAGTTTGATAATGAACGTACGAGTGAAGAAAAGTCATGACATGTTGATGGGTTTTGCCGACCTGGAAAAAGCGTTCGACAATATAAAGTGGTGCAAGATGTTTGAAATTCTAGAAAAAGGTAGGGGTAAGCTATAGGGAAACACGGGTAGTATACACTAAAGCGTCAAAGAAACTGGTATAGGCACGCGTATTCAACTACAGAGATCTGTAAACAGGCAGAATCCGGCGCTGCGCTCGGCAACGCCTGTATGAGACAACAGGTGTCTGGCGCAGTTGTTACATCGGTTACTGCTGCTACAATGGTAGGTTGTCAAGATTTACCCGAGTTTGAACGTGGTGTTATAGTCGGCGCACGAGCGATGGGACACAGCTTTCCGAACAAGCGATGAAGTGGGGATTTTCCCATATGAGCATTTAACGAGTGTACCGTGAATATTAGGAATCCGATAAAACATAAAATCTCCGATACCCATGCCGCCGGAAAAAGATCCTACAAGAACGGGACCAACGACGACTGAAAAGAATCGTTCCACGTGACAGAAATGCAACCCTTCCGCAAATTTCTGCAGATTTCAATGCTGGGCCATCAAAAAGTGTCATCGTGCGAACCATTCAACGGAACATAATCGATATGGGTTTTCGGAGCCGAAGGCCCACTCGTGTAACCTTGACTCAAAGCTTTGCGCCTCGTTTGCGCCCGTCAACACCCACACTGGACTGTTGATGACTAAAAACATGATGATTGGTCGGAGAAGTCTCGTTTCAAGTTGTATCGAGCACTGATATGTCTAGCTGCGACGCTGATAGGTGACACGTACGTGAGCTTCCTGTCTGATCGCCTGCTCCATTCATGTCTATTGTGCATACCGACGGACTCGGGCAATTTCAGCAGGACAATGCGACACCCCACACGTCCAGAATTGCAACAGAGTCACTCCAGAAACACTGCTCTGAGTTCAAATACTTCCACTGGCCACCAAACTCACAGGATATGAACATTATGGAACATATCTGGGATGCCTTGCAACCTGCTGTTCGGTGGAGATCTCCATCCCCTCGTACACTTACGGATTTATGGACACCCCGGCAGGATTCATGGTGTCAGTTCCCTCCAGCACTACTTCAGACATCAGTCGAGTTCATGCCACGTCATGTTGCGGCACTTCTGCGTGCTCGCGAGGCCCTACACGATTTTAGGAAGGTGTACCAGTTAAGCTGGTTCTTCAGTGTGTAATATGAACAAGAGTGGTTGACCGAGAACGAAGTGGTCGGATTAAATAGGATGTAAGACAGGGACGCAGTCTTTCGCTTTCGCTCAGTCCATTCATCGAAGAAGTAATGACGGAAGTAAAAGAAAGATTTAAGTGCGGGATTAAAATACGGGGTGAAAGGATATCGATGATAAGATATTCTGTTGACATTGCTCTCCTCACTGAAACTGAAGAAGAATGAAAGGATTTGTTGAACGGAATGTACAGTCTAGTTCGTGTAGGATATGGACTGAGAGTAAGAGAAAAGTAATCAGAAGTAGCAGCAATCAGAACAGCAAGAAACTTAGCATCAGAATTGTTGATCACGCAGTAGACGAAGTTAAGGAATTATTCTACCTAGGCAGCAAATTAACCCGTGAGGGAGGACATAAAAAGCAGACTAACACTGGGAATAAGGGCATTCCTGGTGAAGAGGAGTCTACTAGTATCAAATATAGGCCTTGTTTTAAGGAAGAAATTTCTGAGAATATATGTTCGGAGCACAGCACTGTAAGTTAGTGAAATCCGCGGACTGTGGGAAAACTGGAAGAGAAGTGAATAGAAGGTTTTGAGATGTGGTCCTACAGAGGAATGTTGTAGATTACGTGGATTTATAAGGTAAGGAATGAGGAGGTTTTCCTCAGAATCGACGAGGAAAGGAATATATGGAAACCACTGACAAGAAGAACGGACATGATGACAGGACATGTGTTAAGACACCAGAGGATAACTTTTACGGTACTAGAGGAAGCTGTAGAGCGTAAAAACTGCAGCGGAAGACAGAGATTTGAATACGCCCAACAAATAACTGAGGACGTAGGTCGTAAGTGCTACTCCCGAGATGAAAAGGTTTGTATAGGAGAGAAAATCGCGACGGGCCGCATTAAAGTAGTCAGAAGACGACAGAAAATTAGAATTTTAGCTCCACAGTCAGGAGAGCAGTGAGGCAGACCACCATCATGTAGTAGCCGCATTACCTTCGTGCCAGCAAAGGCACGTCTTCCAGCAGAGGACGCAGTAGGAAGTGCAGAGTGCCTAGCCTGTGCGACGTTGTGGAAAGACTGGTTCCACGAAGCGGTCGCCAATAATCACCGACCGCACACTGAAGCTGAATGGTTCGCTACTATCGTACCGTACAGATTCTCGTAGTCCACATGTGGGTGTTGTGAAGGCTGACGGGACAGCCACTCGTAAAGATAGCCTCGTCTGTGAATAGGATGGAAATCCCAGCAGGGCCAGCACCATGATGGCCTGTGCAACGATCCACCGACAAAACCGTCGCCCCGAAGGCCTGCATGCATTGCCACTGCGGATTGTGGCAGTTGTCCTGAAGAATGTGATAGCTAGTTTCACTATGTTTGCGGGCTATCTTGCTGGTGCAGATACAGGGGTTACTGTCAAAGATCTTTCATCTCCAGGTTGGTGTACACCCGTTGGAACTCTTTTACACTATCACTGAGGATAGCAATGTCATCAGCGAATCTTCTCACTGATATCCTTTCAGTCTGAATTTCAGTCCCAGGCGTAGAATCTTTCTTTCAGTTTTGTCATTGCTTCTACAATGTATAGATTAAATAGTAGGGATGCAAGATAGCATCCGTGCCTTACACGTTTTTTAATTCGAGTACTCCGTTTTGAGTCTTCCAGTCTTACTCTCACACAGTATAAAGCTGTCTACAAGATGTTGTCTTAAAGAAAGTAATCTGGAGGTACCCTCCCACTTGTACTCCAGCAGGACGGAAAATGTCAGGGGTATTTAAAAAATGGCGGTAGGAAGATGAAGGTGTTATGTTCCGCCGACGAGAGGCCGTTGGACATATAATAACAGGATCGTATCGTGGAAGGAAACTGACGGTTTAATTTTCAAAGGAAATATTCAGGCATCTATCTTGAGCGATTCCGAGAAACAACAGGCGATGTAAATCTGAATGGTCTGGCTGTTTTCGAGCCATTGCCCTCTCTCGTGGTCGTGCGGTAGCGTTCTCGCTTCCCACGCCCGGGTTCCCGGGTTCGATTCCCTGCGGGGTCAGGGATTTTCTCTGCCTCGTGATGGCTGGGTGTTGTGTGCTGTCCTTAGGTTAGTTAGGTTTAAGTAGTTCTAAGTTCTAGGGGACTGATGACCATAGATGTTAAGTCCCATAGTGCTCAGAGCCATTTGAACCATTGCCCTCCCTAATACGCGTCCACCAGCTTGCCGTTCAGTGTGGAGAGAAGCCTTCCGCTTTGGTTCCCTACACATGGAGCGCTTTCCCAGCAAGCATCTTACTCCAAAATGGTACACTTCTGTCCATTACAATTTCAGCTCTCAGAAGGATAGCACGTAATGAAATTAGCCTATTTTGATAATACATTATTATAGGAAAGTATCTGATTAAATTTGTAGGCGACTGGAGAATACACGGCAGGAAATTTAGTACACAGAACTGCCGCCAACATCGCTCGTATCCTGCTGGGCATCGAGTCGAACTGTGTTTGGATGGCAGATGCGGATACGTCATTTTATGCTGCGTCAGCTCTATGGCAGAGGTTATCATGCCCAGTGGCTGGTGAGTGGTGCCATACCACACTGTCTCGGCAACCCATGACCAGATGTTTTCAGCGACAGACCGGGAGAACCAGCTTTTCAGGGTAGCTCTCTTTCTATCGTACCATGTCAGGACAGCACAGGCAGTATGCGGTCTTTTGTTACCTTGTTGAGAGATAACGTCACTGAAACCTCGAACAAAGTTACGGCTGCTATTCAAACTACCTGCTTTTCGGAACAGAGGTGACGTTGGGATGTACGACAAACGCATCCGCTATGACAGTGCTACAAAATTTGGCGTTAATGGGCTACGGCAGCAGACTACCGGGACGAGTATCTTTGCTAACAACACGACATCACTGTAGCGCCTATCCTTGCGTCGTGACCATATCGGTTGGACCCTAGACGACTGGAAAACCGTGACCTCGTCAGGTGAGTCCCGATTTCAGTTGGTAAGAGCTGGTGATAAGGTTAGAGTGTGGCGCAGACCCCACGAAGTCATGGATCCAAGCACTGTGCAAGCTGGTGGTGGCTCCATAATGGTGTGGGCTGTGTTTAAATGTAACATACTGGATCCTCTGGTCAAACTGAACCAATCGTTGACTGTAAATGGTTATGTTCAGCTATTTGGAGACCATTTGCAGACATTCGTGGACTACATGTTCCCAAATAACAAGGTCACCGGCCCACAATTGTTTGCGATTGGTTTGAAGGACATTCTGGACAGCTCGAGCAAATGATTTGGTCACCCAGATCATCTGACAAGAAGCACGTCGAACATTTATGGGACATAATCGAGAGGTCAGTCTGTGCACAAAATCCTTCACCGGCAACACTTCTGCTATTACGGACGGTTATAGAGGTATTATGGTTCAATATTTCCACAGGGGCTTCCAATGACTTGTTGCGTCCGTGTCAAGTGGAGTTCCTGCACTACGCCGAGCAAACGGAGGCCCGACACTATACTAGGAGGTTTCCCAGGAGAGGTTGTCCATGATTTTTGTCATTTCACTGTACACTGCTGGGCACTGCACCAGTCTCACAGAGTTTAGCGGAAACAAGAGGAGGCACTCTACAATCTGGTACTTTGCAGTTAGGAAAAAGTCTGTCGTATTCTGCACAGTGTGAAGAAGCATTTTCATTACAAAAACGTATCCAAATACCATATTGGCGTACTCAGAGCTTATAAATATGGAAGGCATACTTAAACTATGCAGTAGAACTGGCTGTCAAGTTGCAGTTACTACCACACTTTAAAATTTCGCTTACGTGAACTGAAGCACTATTTGATCAATTGAACTTAAAAACAAAAATGAAAATCGATAAATAAATTCATAGTATCTGGAGTACCAACATGCGAAATGAAAACTTTTGTTGTTACCTGCTGTTCAAATGTGTGTGAAATCTTATAGGACTTAACTGCTAAGGTCATCAGTCTCTAAGCTTACACACTATTCAACTTAAATTATCCTAAGGACAAACACACACACACCCATGCCCGAGGGAGGACTCGAACCTGCGCCGGGAACAGCTGCACAGTCCATGACTGCAGCGTCCGAGACCGCTCGGCTAATCCCGCGCGTCTTACCTGCTGTGCCTCTGTAACCAACACAAATTGGAAACCCCTATTACATAGAATGTTATACAAACTAGGCTATAATACCGCTTCCTACAACATGTACTATTCCATCTGAAAGAGTCTATCTACAGCGTGTTTCAAAAATAGAGGGAATAATTTCAGCTACGTATGCTCCACATCGCACCCAGGCAAGAAAGGTGGCAAGTCAAACAACGGCAGTTTTAATTTTTTTCACTGAAAAATACGTGTGAAGTTCCCCAACGTTCAAGAAAGTCGTCACATCTCTATCTTGCAATTTGTCCACTTCTGAGGAGTTGTGTCAATTTAGTTACAGGCTACTCTATGATTCGCTACGGCAAGAACAGTTTCACTTCAGCGTTGTTACTGGCAGATGTGCGTGAGTCAGTTCTAAAAAGAGCGCCACATCATGAGTTGTGAAGCTTTTCATGTATAAGGTAAGTTTAATGTAATTTTTATATCATTTACGTTGTTGAAATATTACGAAATTTCGTGCGTTGCACAGCACAAAAAAGTAAAGAAGGGAATGTCTGCTACGAAGAAAATTCATATTGAATTCCTTTTCTCGGCGTAAAGTATTCATGCGTTAGATAACCATTTACGATTCAATGTTCTCGGAAGTTGTGTTCCTTAAAATGTTCGTAACTGATGTTTCTTATTAAATTGTATTAATTTTCACAATATATCTAAATAATAAGCAACCACTTGCATAAAAGAAATTTAGTTTCTTTAATAGTTTCGGGGACTTATTGCCCTTCTTCAGAAAGCTTGTTGGCGAAACATTGGAGATCTTCATAGTCTTCAATTTAATTTTTCGGTACAGTTAGATGGCTCTTTGCACCTGGCTTGACGTTAAGTTTAGTATTTTATCCATTTTCAGCAACTACAGTTGTTGTTGTTGTTGTGGTCTTCAGTCCTGAGACTGGTTTGATGCAGCTCTCCATGCTACTCTATCCTGTGCAAGCTTCTTCATCTCCCAGTACCTACTGCAACCTACATCCTTCTGAATCTGCTTAGTGTATTGATCTCTTGGTCTCCCTCTACGATTTTTACCCTCCACGCTACCCTCCAATGCTAAAATTGTGATCCCTCGATGCCTCAGAACATGTCCTACCAACCGATCCCTTCTTCTAGTCAAGTTGTGCCACAAACTTCTCTTCTCCCCAATCCTATTCAATACTTCCTCATTAGTTACGTCATCTACCCACCTTATCTTCAGCATTCTTCTGTAGCACCACATTTCGAAAGCTTCTATTCTCTTCTTGTCCAAACTAGTTATCGTCCATGTCTCACTTCCATACATGGCTACACTCCATACAAATACTTTCAGAAACGACTTCCTGACACCTAAATCTATATTCGATGTTAACAAATTTCTCTTCTTGAGAAACGCTTTCCTTGCCATTGCCAGTCTACATTTTATATCCTCTCTACTTCGACCATCATCGGTTATTTTACTCCCTAAATAGCAAAACTCCTTTACTACTTTAAGTGTCTCATTTCCTAATCTAATTCCCTCAGCATCACCTGACTTAATTTGACTACATTCCATTATCCTCGTTTTGCTTTTATTGATGTTCATCTTATATCCTCCTTTCAAGACACTGTCCATTCCGTTCAACTGCTCTTCCAAGTCCTTTGCTGTCTCTGACAGAATTACAATGTCATCGGCGAACCTCAAAGTTTTTACTTCTTCTCCATGAATTTTAATACCTACTCCGAATTTTTCTTTTGTTTCCTTTACTGCTTGCTCAATATACAGATTGAATAACATCGGGGAGAGGCTACAACCCTGTCTCACTCCTTTCCTAACCACTGCTTCCCTTTCATGCCCCTCGACTCTTATAACTGCCATCTGGTTTCTGTACAAATTGTAAATAGCCTTTCGCTCCCTGTATTTTACCCCTGCCACCTTCAGAATTTGGAAGAGAGTATTCCAGTCAACATTGTCAAAAGCTTTCTCTAAGTCTACAAATGCTAGAAACGTAGGTTTGCCTTTTCTTAATCTTTCTTCCAAGATAAGTCGTAAGGTCAGTATTGCCTCACGTGTTCCAACATTTCTACGGAATCCAAACTGATCTTCCCCGAGGTCGGCTTCTACCAGTTTTTCCATTCGTCTGTAAAGAATTCGCGTTAGTATTTTGCAGCTGTGACTTATTAAACTGATTGTTCGGTAATTTTCACATCTGTCAACACCTGCTTTCTTTGGGATTGGAATTATTATATTCTTCTTGAAGTCTGAGGGTATTTCGCCTGTCTCATACATCGTGCTCACCAGATGGTAGAGTTTTGTCATGACTGGCTCTCCCGAGGCCATCAGTAGTTCTAATGGAATGTTGTCTACTCCCGGGGCCTTGTTTTGACTCAGGTCTTTCAGTGCTCTGTCAAACTCTTCACGCAGTATCTTATCTCCCATTTCATCTTCATCTACATCCTCTTCCATTTCCATAATATTGTCCTCAAGTACATCGCCCTTGTATAAACCCTCTATATACTCCTTCCACCTTTCTGCTTTCCCTTCTTTGCTTAGAACTGGGTTGCCATCTGAGCTCTTGATATTCATACAAGTGGTTCTCTTCTCTCCAAAGGTCTCTTTAATTTTCCTGTAGGCAGTATCTATCTTACCCCTAGTGAGACAAGCCTCTACATCCTTACATTTGTCCTCTAGCCATCCCTGCTTAGCCATTTTGCACTTCCTGTCGATTTCATTTTTGAGACGTTTGTATTCCTTTTCGCCTGCTTCATTTACTGCATTTTTATATTTTCTCCTTTCATCAATTAAATACAATATTTCTTCTGTTACCCAAGGATTTCTATTAGCCCGCGTCTTTTTACCTACTTGATCCTCTGCTACCTTCACTACTTCA
This sequence comes from Schistocerca cancellata, assembly GCF_023864275.1. NCBI lineage: Eukaryota > Metazoa > Arthropoda > Insecta > Orthoptera > Acrididae > Schistocerca > Schistocerca cancellata. The sequence goes on along the minus strand of NC_064626.1, from coordinate 1,063,108,498 downwards.
TCCCTCAGAGTTACCCATTCTTCTTCTACTGTATTTCTTTCCCCCATTCCTGTCAATTGTTCCCTAATGCTCTCCCTGAAACTCTCTACAACCTCTGGTTCTTTCAGTTTATCCAGGTCCCATCTCCTTAAATTCCCACCTTTTTGCAGTTTCTTCAGTTTCAATCTGCAGTTCATAACCAATAGATTGTGGTCAGAATCTACATCTGCCCCAGGAAATGTCTTACAATTTAAAACCTGGTTCCTAAATCTCTGTTTTACCATTATATAATCTATCTGAAACCTGTCAGTATCTCCAGGCTTCTTCCATGTATACAGCCTCCTTTCATGATTCTTGAACCAAGTGTTAGCTATGATTAAGTTATGCTCTGTGCAAAATTCTACAAGGCGGCTTCCTCTTTCATTCCTTCCCCCCAATCCATATTCACCTACTATGTTTCCTTCTCTCCCTTTTCCTACTGACGAATTCCAGTCACCCATGACTATTAAATTTTCGTCTCCCTTCACTACCTGAATAATTTCTTTTATCTCATCATACATTTCATCTATTTCTTCATCATCTGCAGAGCTAGTTGGCATATAAACTTGTACTACTGTAGTAGGCATGGGCTTTGTGTCTATCTTGGCCACAATAATGCGTTCACTATGCTGTTTGTAGTAGCTTACCCGCACTCCTATTTTTTTATTCATTATTAAACCTACTCCTGCATTACCCCTATTTGATTTTGTATTTATAACCCTGTAATCACCTGACCAAAAGTCTTGTTCCTCCTGCCACCGAACTTCACTAATTCCCACTATATCTAACTTTAACCTATCCATCTCCCTTTTTAAATTTTCTAACCTACCTGCCCGATTAAGGGATCTGACATTCCACGCTCCGATCCGTAGAACGCCAGTTTTCTTTCTCCTGATAACGACGTCCTCCTGAGTAGTCCCCGCCCGGAGATCCGAATGGGGGACTATTTTACCTCCGGAATATTTTACCCAAGAGGACGCCATCATCATTTAATCATACAGTAGAGCTGCATGTCCTCGGGAAAAATTACGGCTGTAGTTTCCCCTTGCTTTCAGCCGTTCGCAGTACCAGCACAGCAAGGCCGTTTTGGTTAATGTTACAAGGCCAGATCAGTCAATCATCCAGACTGTTGCCCCTGCAACTACTGAAAAGGCTGCTGCCCCTCTTCAGGAACCACATGTTTGTCTGGCCTCTCAACAGATACCCATCCGTTGTGGTTGCACCTACGGTACGGCCATCTGTATCGCTGAGGCACGCAAGCCTCCCCACCAACGGCAAGGTCCATGACAGTTGTATGCAACGAAATAATAACCAACTAGCTGCATAAAAGAAATTTAATTTCCTTACTGGTTTCGGGCACTTGAGCCCTTCCTCACAAGGTTACACTTATCGCATTATTTGTGTCAACAGTAAGATGCACTCCGTCTTCAGGCCATGAGTGGCCTACCGGGACCATCCGACAGCCGTGTCATCCCTAGAGGAGGATGCGGATAGGAGGGGCGTGGGGTCAGCACACCGCTTTCCCGGTCGTTATGATGGTACTCTTGACCGAAAACGCTACCATTCGGTCGAGTAGCTCCTCAATTGGCATCACGAGGCTGAGTGCACCCCGAAAAATGGCAACAGCGCATGGCAGCTGGACGGTCACCATCCAAGTGCCGGCCACGCCCAACAGCGCTTAACTTCGGTGATCTCACGGGAACCAGTGGATCCACTGCGTCAAGGCCGTTGCCTAACAGTAAGAGGCATACAGCAAAATACCGATCAGCTGATTTTCTCCTGTTCTGCACCTATTGTTACGCTTCGTTATACTGTTTTTGTACAGACACCATGAACTATATGAAATGAAATGTCGTGTGGCGAGGGCTTCCCGGCCACTTCGGCGACTTGTGCGTCGATGAGGGTGAAATGATGACGATGAGGACGACACAAACAACCAGTTCCTGAGCTGAGAAAATCTGCAACCCGGCCGGGAATCGAACTGGGGCCCCCCGGCATGACAGGGCGGTGGTCTGTCCACTTAGCTATAGTGGCGGATTGTGAACTATACGACCACGGTATTTTGCTTTACGCTTCTTATTGTTGACACTCGCAAATAATGTGATAGGTATAACTTACTGAAGAAGGGCACTAAGTGCCCTAAACTGGTAAAGAAATTAAATTACTTTCATGCAACTGGTTGTTGATTATTTCGTTACATGATGGATCAAATAGATAAAATACCAAACTTAATCCCAAGCCAGAGGCAAAGAGCCATCTACCTGTATCAGAGAAATTAACTGAAGATCTCCATCAACATTAATGTTAATAAAGAATGTATCGCCAATAAGCCTTCTGACGAAGAGCACGAAGCCCCCGAAACCGAAAAAGAAATTACTTTTTTGTGCAATTGGTTGCTTATTATTTAGCTATATGCAACTAGAGTTGGTGAGGATAGATAAAATGCTTAAATAACTTTCACAAATTACAATTTTGCATTTTGTATTTTTCTAATACAAAAAATTCGACTTGTTTTTCATTTTTTGTTTTAACTTAAGTACTAATTTTGCCTGATGAAAGTTCGAATTCGTATTCAATTACAGGAAGTATTTTATATATATTATTTGTGGTGAGAAGTGACAAAAGTATTACATGAGTAGTCATAAAAGCAACAAAGTTATTAGAAATCTGGAAAAGTGGCATAACTCAACGAATTAATTAATAATTGCCTGATAACACCTCACACTCCACGGGAACAGAGCTACATGACTATATCACTGTTGTATAGACTATAACGAAAATCGCTGGAAAAATTACTTACATGAAATTTGAATGACACTTATACTATTTCAAAGTAAGTTTTACAGAATTTTTCTCAAGTACTGCATTTTTGAGTTGTGTCACTATTCTTGCCGGGGGGTGATATAAGACGATAAAAAAATGTTCATTACGACGAACGCTTAGTTTCCGAGTTTGGGCTTCCAAAACAGTGATATTCACCGGAACGTTTTTCTTCCCGCAGGTAGTGGTCTTTTACAGAAGATGTTCGAAATTTCCACCTCCTGATGGAATACAGTTCCCACAGCGATTTCTCATGGGTCTGCGAACACGATTCAAAATTCTGGGAGTATAGCATATTTCCTCATAAGCTGGCACAAATCGATTCAGAAGGCGTTCCGTGCCAGGCACCGGAGGCGAATCCACAATTATCTTAAATGGTCCCTCAAGTCACTAGGGTCTAGACCAAGGCTAAACAACTGGCCGGTTTTGAGCGCGAGTACTCGCGTCTGCTCAAGCACGTGCTCGCGAGCAGGTGCAAGGTCGTGGAGTAGGGAGGGAGGGGAGGGAGGGGAAATGCGCGCGCACGTTTGAATAGGGCCGCAGCGTGCCTATTGAATTCGCGCCGACTGTGTAACGTTTAAAGTACTACGATCAGTTCTAACAGTCACTTCGCTCGTTAAGAATCATGTCAAGTCACCGTTGTGTAGCCCCAACCATGCTTTCGCAGTTCAACCCCCATTGGGAGGAATTGTATCTGTTTACAGAAAAAGATGGTATTGCAAAATGTTTAGTATGTCACAAAACGCTGAATTCTTTTAGGAAATTTAATTTGCAGCGACATTATATGTCGTACCACGCGAAAGACCACGGAAGTGGAAAATGTGATGGACCAGATCGTGCACAGGAAGTTATTAAACTTAAAAGGAAGCTATCCGAAGAAGATCTGGACGACGAAGATAAATCAACCGAGGCAGCTCTCAGAGTGAGTTACAAAATTGCTTTGCTTTTAGCAAAAGCCCTGCGCCCCTTCACTGATGGCGATTTAATAAAAGAATGTTTGGTAGTTGCAGCGGAACATTTGTGTCCATCTCAAGTTGAATAGTTTCGGATTGTGCCATTATCTAACATGACCATTATGTGTCGCATACAGGACATGGCAGACGACGTCCAGAGCCAGCTTGCAAATATCTGTAAAGATTTAATGGCGTATTCTCTAGCTCTGGACGAAAGTGTTTATATCACTGGAACAGCACAGCTTGCCATATTTATTAGAGGTGTTAATAGAGATCTTCAGGTGAGGGAGGAGCTCCTCGATGTAGTAGCCATGAAGAACACTACAGCTGGAGTTGATATTTTAAGTAGTGTTGAAGAAAGTGTTGAAAATAAAGGATTGTCGTGGAATTCTTTAGTTTCAGTGTCTACAGACGGTGCACCAGCGATGACAGGGAAAAAAATCAGGTTTCGTTGCGCTGTTGAAGGAGAAAATGCAAAACCTGACAGTGCCGAATGAAATAAGGGGCGTTCACTGTGTGATCCACCAGGAAAAATTTTGTGCAAAGAGTATCGCTCTAAAAAAATGTGATGAGTGTTGTTCGTACAACCAATTATATAAGGAAGCATGGGCTACAACACAGGCAATTTAAAAGCTTTCTTGAGGATGTAGAAAGCCAGTATGGTAGCCTGCCTTAATACAGCGAGGTCCTCTGGCTTAGTCGTGGCGAATTATTAAATCGATTTTTTCGCCTATTAGATAAGATAAATATGTTCATGGAAATAAATAACATGTGTGTTCCTGAATTGAAAGAACCTTCATGGAAATGTAATCTCGCGTTCTTAGCAGATTTAACTAGCCATCTGAATGCTTTGAACATTTCACAACAAGGTAAAGATCTGCTAATTACTCATTTCATAGATCGAATACGAGCTTTTAAAATGAAATTGACACCTTGGGTGAGTCATCTGGAAACAGGAAATCTAGCTCATTTTCCTAAATTATTATCCATGCAAGATGTTCACAAAGACTGTGAACGTTATTCACATAGTTTAGTTGCCCTTAAGGAAGAATTTGATCAACGCTTTCAAGATCTGACAGCACTAGACAGTGATTTTGATCTGTTCTCCTCTCCATATTCGGCGAATATTGAAGAGATTCGTCCTGTGCTGCAACTAGAAATTATTGACCTGCAGTGTGACAGAGGATACAGAGACAAATTTCAGAACAAGAAAAACATTTTGAAATTATACAGACACTTCCCTCAGGATAGATTTCCTCGTTTTCACAAACTGGCGGCTACAATTATATCAATGTTCGGTTCCACGTATGTTTGTGAACAACTGTTCTCTGCAATGAAATGTAACAAGACGCGCCTGAGAAACGCATTGTCTGATCGAAATTTAAACTGCACGCTGCGCCCACAATGCAAAAGAACAATTACTCCGAACGTAGATGCAATTGTAAAGGGCAAAAAGTACAAGATAACCGAGAATCCCACACTTCAGTGACACCTTTTATTGTGTAACAGTTCACAAATTAATGCGAATGTAGAGGCATACACTAAGCTAATAAAATTATGTGGCACGTGTACATTCTCCTTTATTTGTTTCATTTGTCGCAGTAATAATTCGTGAGTGATATCCCTGCAGGTGGCCGCGGATTTACATTGACTGGCGGCAGCTGTTGTGTGCCCCACGTGACTCTCCCCCCCTCCCCGCTCTGGTCCGGTAGTGGGGGTAGCGTGCTCGCGCTGCTCAGTGCTCGCGCCTTGCTGCTCACAGCTTGCTCCGCGAGCACGTATGTTGTGAAGCCCTGGTCTAGACTCTAGACATAACAGAAACATTCACTTGCTTCGCTAACCTTCGTGTTCTGATAGGCGTCGCGCGCACAGAATCCGGAATCTCCTCCTTTACATCTGCAGTTGAAGAGTTTGGTTGTCCCCTCCCCAAACCATGAAAAGCAAACTTACCACGCGCGCGGAGACGGCGACGGAGACGTTCAAATGTCTTCCGACCTGAACAGATTCAGATTGAGGTTCGCCGATGACATTGTAATTCTGTCAGAGACAGCAAAGGACTTGGAAGAGCAATTTAACGGAATGGGCAGTGTCTTGAAAGGAGGATATGAGATGAACATCAACAAAAGCAAAACGAGGATAATGGAATGTAATTGAATTAAGTCGGGTGATGCTGAGGGAATTAGTTTATGAAATGAGACACTTAAAGTAGCAACTGAGTTTTCCTATTTGGGGAGCAAAATAACTGATGATGGTCGAAGTAGAGAGGATATAAAATGTAGACTGGCAATGGCAAGAAAAGCGTTTCTGAAGAAGAGAAATTTGTTAACATCGAGTATTGATTTAAGTGTCAGGAAGTCGTTTCTGAAAGTATTTGTGTGGAGTGTAGCCATGAATGGAAGTGAAATATGGACGATAAATAGTTTGGACAAGAAGAGAATAGAAGCTTTTGAAATGTGGTGCTACAGAAGAATGCTGAAGATTAGATGGGTAGATCACATAACTAATGAGGAGGTATTGAATAGCATTGGGGAGAAGAGGAGTTTGTGGCACAACTTGACTAGAAGGAGGGATCGGTTGGTAGGACATGTTCTGAGGCATCAAGGGATCACCAATTTAGTATTGGAGGGCAGCGTGGAGGTTAAAAATCGCAGAGGGAGACCAAGAGATGAATACACTAAGCAGATTCAGAAGGATGTAGGCTGCAGTAGCTACTGGGAGATGTAGCAGCTTGCATAGGATAGAGTAGCATGGAGAGCTGCATCAAGACTGAAGACCACAACAACAACAACCCCTTCTGCTGCTAATGACGAGTCAGCGTAGCATTGCCGTCCGCTTTACCGTGCATGGAGTACACTTATACCAACTCCTGATTTGAATACATGTCGGACACCAAATACAATTCGCAATGTTCCCTTCGCCTCGCAATTAACTGTCCTGTTTATACCCGTATCTTCGACAACGGCAACTGCCAGCGGGAAGGAAAACATTTCTGTGAACATTACTGTTTTGAAGGCCATAGCTCGGAAAACAAGCATTATCTACATACTAGCTGCAGTGCCTGCTGTTGCCGAGGATATTTAATATCTGCCATACAAAGTAATTAGCTTTGTGCCTTGTTGATACTCATAGCGAATGCAAATCGTTTTTGACCGAAGGGCATATTTGACGGAATGTGACGTATGAACACGTTTTCACATGTATGAACAGATGAATAGTTCCGCCTTATGTTGTTACATTTTGCGATAAGTATCTCATTGTGTTTTTGGAGAATATGTGTTCTGCTGTTTCACCTCGGTTTTCACTGTTTCAAGTAGGGATGTGTTTCAGCACGACTCGAACTGTTCGAACAGTATGCGTCACACTTTGGGAAGTCTCGGGTTCTGTTCGATTTTTTGTTACTACTATATCCACGACCTGCCTTAGTGTTAGTATGGCACTGTGGATTTTAATAATAAAAGTAGCTGTGAAACATGGGCCAAAATATCTTTTAGGGTGCAAGACATGCGTAACAACTGCAACTAATCAATAAATAAGAGTGTGCAATCATGTTTCTCTCAAATTCTTGAGGTTTCGCTCGTTCCACGATCTAATGACCTATGTTTCGTTTGTTCACTATTTAATTTTTCATTGATGTTTCAAGTGGCTCTAAACACTATGGGACTTACCATCGGAGGTCATCAGTCCCCTAGAACTTAGAACTACTTAAACCTAACTAACCTAAGGACATCACACACATCCATGCCCGAGGCAGGATTCGAACCTGCGACCGCAGCGGTCGCGCGCTTCCAGACTTAAGCGCCTAGAACCGCTCGGCCACATCGCCCGGCTTTTCATTGATTTCCTTTCTTTCATATGACTACAGAAATTTGAAGTAAATCGACTAAGAACAGCGAAGTTAATCAGTCAAGTACTTTTCTAGATGTTTGGTAACAATGTTTCTCCTTTATATATTGTATATATTAAAAAATATATAGACTATATCCTAAAAATGTTCATCAGAGGATCGTGTAGAAATTTGAAGTAAATTGCCCAGAAACTTTTAGAGACTTTTAGTAACAATCTTTCCCCTTCATATATTATATTCACATATATTTCAAGTCAGATTACGAAGTCTTACGTAGACAGTGATTCTTCTCGTCCTGAAGGTAAAGTGCGGAAAATTTCATCAAGATCGGAATAAAAATGTAGATTTGTATTAATTACAAACAAACAAACGGACACTCGATTGGGAATATATACCGGAAATGAAGCCCTCTATTTTTGAAATACTCTGTATGTATGTAATCACAGATGTGAAAACTACTGACTTGAAAACTTTTACGATGTTTTGTTTATGCTGTAGTGTGTTGTAGCCATTCTGTATACCCAGCGCACAAGTCGGATGACAAGAGTACGCCTGTTCCTGCTGCAGAAGGCGCCGTTGTGCAGCTTGGTGGAATACCGCGGAGGTGCTTGTTTCTATCAAGTGTCGTCCTGTGTGGCCGGGAACAGATGTGGTACCTGCGGCGAGCCATCTGGTAAGACACGCGCAGGCGGCGGTTGACCAGCGGCAGTATCAGAACGCGCATGCGCCGCAAGGAGCCACAAGTGGGACGCGTAAACACCGCCGCTGGGCCACTGTTTGCCGACCGCCGCCGGATTCTCTCCAGAAATACGGCGGCCACACGTCAACACGCTGCCGCCGCCGCCCCCGCGTACTCCACGCTCCATCTACTTCCTCCTCTTCTTTGAGGCGCCCCGTAATTTACTGTCGTGTAGTGTCATAAGCTTGCCGGATGAACCTAATGGCTTTTGCAACTACTCTGCTCTGTAGAAACAGGAAAGCTCAAATCTGGGACACGTAAGTTACTGATTTGTATCGCGTAAACGTCGAAGAGGACGTAAAATACATCGCTCAACGTTATGAGTAACATGTGGAGACAGATGCTTCTACAGTGCTTCAGACAGCTCAAGCTTCTTCCCCAGCTGCTATGGCAAACAATACGCTACTGCTGAGGCGCTCGACACAGTGACAGCTCATTCAAATTCTTATTATTGTGCATACGTGGGTTAGTAATTCTGCCCACTATCTTTTGCACATTACAGTAATAGAAATTCTTTGCGGAATAGAAGAACATGTCAGGGAGAAACTTTCTGTTTGTTTTTCAAATTTTACTTTGCTGTCCATCAGACATTTTATATCACTGTGTTGTGTCCAGTTTCACCGAAGAAGCCAGTTTTGTTGGTGTAGCACTAATGTCTGAAACTCCTCGCTAATATCCTGTTGGTTTCGTCGTCCTGCAACAGATAGCAGTAGCAGAGGCGCGTTCTGATCTTAAGGTCAATGCCACTGAAGGAATTAAAATCCTGATGGGGAATGGGATTCAAAAGATATTGTTTAAAAACTATATGCAACCTATATAAGTTGCAAGATGTGTAATATAAGTGGGAAATTTCGTCACACCCTTTCACAATTATAAAAGGGTTAAAACAGGGTGCTGCTTATATCCTATATTGATTAAAACCTACATCCAGAAAGCGTTAGACCTTTGGATTACGAAATATGAAGGTATGAGCATTCATAAAACAAAGGATCATCTTTGTACACCATGTTCTTCGCAGATGACCAGGTAGTGCTTGGACGTGGAGAAGGTAATATCTGCTGTATGCTAAGTAAATTATTAGAAGACTGTAAGTGGGGACTAAAAGTAAATTTTCAAAAGACTCAACATGCATGCAGGGGAGAAAATGCAGGAAACTTAATAGCAGAGTGCCAGCACATCAAGGCATGTAAAGAATTTAAATATTTGAGTAGCATCCTACTGGAAGACGAAACAGTTACCTGCGAAATACAACTCAAAGTAGCCCATGGGAAAACAGCAATCCAGAAGCTAACCCTTGTAAGTAGGCTGTTTATGTTTTCTTATTGGCAACGCCACGTAGCGCTCTCTGTATGAAAATCACTGGCTGTGCTGTGTGCAGTCTGTGGCTAGTTTGCATTGTTGTCTGTCATTGTAGTGTTGGGCAGTTGGCTGTTAACAGCGCGTAGCGTTGCGCAGTTGGAGGTGAGCCGCCAGCAGTGGTGGATGTGGGGAGAGAGATGGATGGCGGAGTTTTGAAATTTGTAAGACTGGATGGCATATATATTATGACTATTAAGGTAAATACATTGTTTGTTCTCTATTAAAATCTTTCATTTGCTAACTATGCCTACTAGTAGTTAGTGCCTTCCGTAGTTTGAATCTGTTATTTAGCTGGCAGTAGTGGCGCTCGCTGTATTGCAGTAGTTCGAGTAATGAAGATTTTTGTGAGGTAAGTGATTTGTGAAAGGTATAGTTTAATGTTAGTCAGGGCCATTCTTTTGTAGGGATTTTTGAAAGTCAGATTGCGTTGCGCTAAAAATATTGTATGTCAGTTTAAGCACAGTCTTGTATAAATGTTCAAAAGGGGACGTTTCACCCTTGTGTTCTGATTTTCTAAGATAAGTCTGAAAGTAAACAAGATCCTCTATAGCTAGTCTAATCTAATCTAATCTAATCTAATCTATAGAAGTGTTGCAGAGTCTTTAATTATCTATGGATGCCAGTGCTGGGAATTTCCTAAAAATACTTTAGGAAATTGAGAGTTGTAGAAGTGAACTATCTCAGAAGATCGTGCAGAATATCTCGGTGAAATCAAGTGAGAAATATAACGATTAGGGGAATGACCCAGACTCAAGGAAGGATCACAGATAAAATAGAAGAACGGCAGCTCGCCTAATATGGACATACAATGCGAATGATAGATGACAGATGGTCAAAGAAGCTTTCGATGCAACATCCTCAGGTAAGAAAGAAAAGAGGATGACTGAAGGCCGGCCTCGGGCATGGATGTTTGTGATGCTCTTAGGTTAGTTAGGTTTAAGCAGTTCTAAGTTTTAGGGGACTGATGACCTCAGAAGTTAAGTACCATAGTGCTCAGAGCCATTTGAACCATTTGATGACTGAAGCTTTCCTGGTTAGATGGAATAAAGAAGGCCATGGCGAGCAAAGAAATAGAAGGAAATGACGAAGCACAGGAGTATAGAAACCGCTACCGACAGACACGTGAGATGCGGGAACAGCTGTAGGAACCCCAGCGGAGGGGCCCCTAGAGGTGAGTATAAAACAAAGATGAAATCCTGATTGCTGAAGAAATTACGATAGTTGAAATCCATCGACACTTGCTGAGGGCGTATTGAGAAGATAGAGCATAGTAAGACGGTGGGACGTGCGTAGAAAGCCACATCCTTTTCAATCTTGCTCAGCCACCACCCTTTATAATGATAGCGTCTCGACAAAATCAAGAATGGTGATAAAGAATCGTCGAATGAAAATTTGTCGGGACCTGATGGTCCAGTGTGAGGCATCATCACTCACTCTGATAAGTGGTTTTACCAATACAAGCCGTCATCTAATCCATTAAGTGGCGACACGGGAATTCTCCAACAAAGAAGAAGTTTCCAGAATGAGATATTCACTCTGCAGCGGAGTGGTAGGAGACGAAATATTGGCAGAAGTAAAGCTGTGAGGACGGGGCGTGAGTCGTTTTTGGGTAGCTCAGTTGGTAGAGCACTTGCCCGCGAAAGGCAAAGGTCCCGAGTTCGAGTCTCGGTGCGGCACAGAGTTTTAATCTGCCAGGAAGTTTCAAGAAGAAGTTGAAGACACAGCGGAAGTGATGTACACAATCTTTTGGGCTGTCCTACCACATCCATCATGCAGTCCTGATGTAGCACCCTGAGACTCCCATCCCTTTTGCTCTTATCAAAGATGTGCAACGTGGTCACCATTTTCGACTCAGCTGCTGTTGACAGAGCTGTGAGACAGTGGCCAGTTCAGCTGAGTAGATAAAATATTAACGAACATTAACAGTGCATCAACATACTGGCCCCACTGCATGCCATCTCAAAAACTTCGTTTAGATGTTTTCAACGATTCTGGAAATATGTGACAAACAGATTAGGTGATTCATTAAATAGGATTGCAATACTGCTGCTAAGTTTGCAAAGCATAGCAAGTGCACTTCGAATATGTTTACATACACAGCGATGTGGAATGAGTAGCGGCCCATTTTGCTCGCCTCTGTGACCGCTGGTGCGCGATGCAACGGCTCGAATTAGCGTCATCCGCGTGTAGTGGCCGAGCTGTTTGAGGCGCCATGTCTCGGATTGCGAGTCCTCCCTCGAGCATGGGTGTGTGTGTTGTTCTTAGCATACGCTAGTTTAATTTAGTTTAAGTAGTGTGTAAGTCTATGGGCCGATGACCTCAGCAGTTTTGTCGGTTAGGAATTCACACACGTTTGAACAATTGAATTAGCGTCTTAAACTAGATCATGGGACGTTACAAATTTGATTCAGGCAGTCGAATCACCAAAGAGACGCCTCATTTAAGTCGCACATGCAACGCCACTCCGTACTTGACGGATCGCGAACAAATCACCAGTAAACTTTGAAAATGATATATAGTTAGGCGGGACTTATAGACTCCTGCAAGAAATAATGTGGAAAGAATACGTTCACCATCCTAATTAGGCAGATAGTGGAAGACAGCAGACCAACAGAGGACAGCAGCAACTTACTTTACGGAGCAGATGTAGTGCAGGACAGCACGTTTCAGAGTCAGGATTTAACTTAAAAAAAGATTCTCTGTGATAATATAAATATTGACGTCAAAATACGCAGTGAAGACTACTATCATGTAGGAGAGACAGGCTCCTAGTACCGTTGCGGGTGCAATCTGACTCCACAGATACATACTCAAGACGTAAACGACGGCTGTTTACTACGTACCACAGTGGGATAGGGTAACCGAGACGAATAGTTTAATGTAACACACTTGTGTTCTATCAAGTTGGGAAACAGCCTCAAATTGTCCTTTGCAGGACACCTAAGCTGCAGCGCCTGCGCGCACCGCTACATTTTTAATATCCTCTCGCCCATAATCCACCGTCTTAGTCGCCCATTTAAAAATTGTGAAACCGACATTTATGTCAATTGTGAATTTTAACAGCGTCACATTAATAATTGAACCATTTTATTTCTTTGGCCCTCTTAATACGGGAGAACTGTGCTTGTAACGGTTAAGTTAGTTTTTGCTTAACTTGTACAGAAGTCTTTTCCTTTCATGACCCTCACAGCAAAGGTTAACTTACTAATTTCAACGAAAATTGGTTATTAACATAAATTGAACAGCATTTAAAACGCCACAAGCGGCGAGAAAATTTATTTGCGACGAGTCAGCACTACTAGCAGATTAATCACTCTCCTACGAGAGGTGAGAGAGAGTCTTCCAACGTAGAAGTTTTTGCTGCCTGCTAGTGGCAACATTACAGTCAGTGTCCACCATAGACCACTGGACTGAGGTCGTTACATAATCCCATTTGGTGCTTCAAATCAGACATCAGTTGGAAAACTTCAATAATTGCTATTACGTTTTTATGAAAAATTGTTTTGGCGGGAAATTCCATTGCTTACATTAACCTATATGGGCCTCAGTTTGTTCATGCATATAGTGATGGTTCTCGATATCAAGAGACTTCTGCAGCAGGATGTGCATTCTTTGCCCACAAGGTGAAATATTCCAAGCAATGTCATCTGCTCCCAAATGTTCACTTTTTTACGGCCGAAGCGATAACGATTAGAAGCCACTCAAATTTGGTCATCAGCCGAGGCTCCAGAACCTGCTGAAAGATGCAAAAAGCGAACTGCAATGTACTAAAACCCGAAGTGGAGGATTATAAGAGTATTCCAGTACTAGATATCACACGACACTCACTGCTAAATGAAGGCAGAGGTGTAGAAATCAGGGTTCCGATACATATAACATTGTTTTCTGCAACGAACGTCAGTCGACCACCCTACGATTTGAAATTATGGATGCGAACAATGGTTGAAGAAGAATGGGTAGATGATTGGCTCCTTTTTGTCTACCTTAAAGGTTAATACTACGTTGCCTTCCAACAAATAATTAGAAGCACTCACTGGTTCGGAAAATTTCAGGTGAGCAAGTAGTTCATAACTACCTTGGTACGAATGCCATAACTACCTTGGTACGAATGCATACTGACCATGGTTCAACTCCTTCCCACATACAATGCTTAGGAACCAAGGGTAATTCTTTCTGCGACTATCAGAAGAAATAAGAAGGACATGTGAACTACTTGCTGTTTTCCTGCAGCATTTTCGAAATACAGCAGAACTGGTTAACGCAAAATTTTATGAAACAGAATGTGGCCCTTGCAAGAAGTGCTCCTGTTTTATTGTATCACGAAGATTCTCAAATATACAAAGCCATTTTTACGAGATTGTAACGTGTATATAAAACTGTAGAGGAAGACAGAGATTGGAATACAGCCAGCAAATAATTGAGGACTTACGTTGCAAGTGCTACTCTGAGATGAAGAGGTCAGAGGTTGGCTCAGGAGGGGAATCTGTGGCGGACCGCATCAAACCTGTCAGAAGACTGAGGACTTAAAATGTGAGTGTATATAAGACATATAGCGATCTGTTTGTGGTTATATAAACACTGTAATCTCCAGATGTATGCTTCCCACTTTATGCTGAGTCCTCTTTTTATATTCTACCTGATCTACAGCTGATACGTCAAGATGCCTTAGTTATGAGCAATGGATATTGTAAAATAATATAGTATATTTGTTCAAACTGTTTATATTGTGATTTCTCTGCCAACAGCAGTATTTAAAATCATATACAAGGTGTCCCATTTCTCTTGACCACCCTAAATAACTGTTTGCCCACATGCAAATTACAAAATGTGTGAAGCAAATGTTCTTTATCTGTCAGGGGCACATCAATCAGCATGACTGCCTTCGTTGTAGCTTTGTTTTTTACAAAGATATGAACAGCGGTATGATTTTTTTAAATGGCACCCTGTACTTCTTATTCGGTAATTCATTTCCTGTCCTAAAGAGCTATTCAAAAATGTATCACAGAGTACCATTCACTGAAAAACAACTTTATTAATTACATAATACAACATTGACGCTGACGACGCTCCCAGCGCTTAGTACAGGTACTCGAGGTAATGGAACACGTGCTGACGTTGACTGAGGGCAAATGTAAACATAAGTAGAATGCACACCCGTCATTTCGTCAACCATCGTCAGTTGAAGAGTTGAGTGAGTAGAATGTACACCAACGAAGAGAAGGTAGTACAGTACTTCTACTCATCTATGGGGAATGTAACTTAGCAGAACAGTAATAGCAATACTGATTTCTTATGTACGGGTACATTTAGTACAGTAGTTCAGTCCTTTTAAATACTGTTGTGTAGGGTAGGCATACAGTAAAGGCTGTCATTCCTACAAACTGCATCGACATAACGTTTCTTTTATTGTTGTTGTTATTGTCGAAAGTAGCCGAAATGCTACGCATGCAGCGGCACTGTACAGAGAGCGATATCCTGACAAGAACCCACCTTCGCGTCGGATGTTCTCTCGTCTTGTCGCGACGCTTCAGGAAAGGGGAAGTTTCAACCCACGACAACGCAATTGTCTTAGCAACCGCACAGACAAAGCTGCCGAAGGTACTGTTTTTTCTCGCTTCCGTTGCTATGAATCCACATGTGAGCACACGACAGCTTGAACACGAGATTGGCATTAAAACCAGTGTACATCGTATTCTTACAGGTCATCGGTTCCATCCTTACCATGTACACCTACATCAAGAATTTCATGGGAATGATTTCCAGAATCGTGCACAGTTCTGTCAGTGGGAACAGCAGCAAATCCTCGCCAACCCGAACTTCTTCTCCAATGTTCTATTTACCGATGAATGTTCCTTCTCAAACAAAGTACAGGTAAATACAAGGAACATGCAGTGATGGACCAGCGACAACCCACGATGGTTTAGACAGGTGGAACATCAGCGTCAGTGGAGAGTTAACGTCTGGTGTGGGATGCGTGGTACTACAATCATTGGCCCTTATTTCATCAACGGTAGTCTAAACGGCACAGCGTGTGCCAACTGCCTCAGACGAATTCTTCCTCCTTTTCTGGATAAAGTGCCACTAAGAACCAGAATGCTTAGGTGCTGTCAACACGATGGATGTCCAGCACATAATGCTTTGCGTGCACGTCGTGTTCTGAACCGAAGCTCTCCTGCCAGATGGATTAGTGGAGGAGGAACACTTACTTGGCCTGCTAGGTCTCTTCATTTAAATCCTCTGGACTTTTATCTTTGGGGATGCATTAAAGACGTTGCCTATCGCGACATTCCAGCAACTCCAGAGGACATACAGGAACGTAACGTGCTTGCTTGTAACTTTCTTCAGCAAAAGCAGTAAATAATTCTTTCATTCAACGAGCGCATCAGTGTATCGGTGCCCAGGGTAACCACTTTGAGCACCTTTGAATGTTTTACTCCTCGGCAATGGTACAGGAGTGTCAAAGTTAATTTTGTGTTATGTTTTTACTTGCTTCTCATTTGTTTTCTGACAACTCCAGTGTGGACGAGTTTGTGATCTCGGGCTCAGAGTCATTGTTGTGTTATGTAATTAATAACGTTGTGTTTCAGTGAATGGTACACTGTGATACATTTTGAAATGAGAGGAAATGAATTACCGAATAAAAAGGACAGGGTGCCATTTCAAAAATGTCATACCACTGTTGATATCTTTGTAAAAAACAAAGCTACAACGGAGGCAATCATGCTGATTGATGTCCTCCTGAAGGCTAAAGAACATTTGCTTGAAACATACTGTAATTTGCGTCTGGACAAACAATTATTTATGGTGGTCAAGATAAATGGGATACCCTGTATATGATTTTAAATACTGCTGTTGGCAGTACAGCTCATTAAATCCAAGCCAAATAAAAAAAAAATTAGGACGAAATAAATCTCGGATGAACAGCCTGGTGTGAGTGTTCTTTGTACTCTCACACCAGGCTGATCACCGGAGATTTATTTAGTCATGAAATACGCCTGGAGAAGTTGAAGAATCACAAAAAAAAAAAAAAAAAATGATGCCGCCACTAGTCAACCTGAGAGATGATGGTTTCAATACAACGACGTCGAGTGTGGTCTATGTCACGAGGATGGAATAACAAGATGTGATGGGTAGCTGTGATGTCACACCTAGCTGAGGCTAACCTACTGCCCTCCAAATAGACAAGAGGCACGACCACAGCGCACTTGAGGTTGACCAGACCGTTGGTAGCCTACATGTATGACGCTGCCTCCGACATTGATCAGCACTGTGTGTCTCATGTCTCTTTATCCCAAGGACATACCGGGAGAACTTATAGTAGGAGTTAACAGACGCTTCCAGAGTCAAATGCTTTGAAAAATAACGAATTGCCGTCGAACATAGCGGACTGTAAGAGCCGACAGACGGACCATAGTGCGGCATATCAGTGTCAGTTTAATACTGGACAATACAACAATTACACAGCGACATCAGCCACAGGTAAGTACACGCCCTGAAGCAAAGAAGCCAATGTCTCACCTCTCGTGACAGAACGACTCGGTAGGGTCCGAAGATTTGGATCCATTTGTTCGTCTAAAGCCCAGTAGGCGCATCAGTTTCATCAATACAGTGTAGTATTAGTCCGTTTCTAGAGCGAATCATTCGCAGCAGAGTGTGCACTGTTTTGAAACTTCCTGGAAGATTAAAATTGTCCGCTAGGCTAGGACTCGAACCTAGAACCTTGCCTTCGCGTCAATGCTCTTTCCAACAAAGCTATCTCATCACGACTCGCGCTCTTCCTTTCAGGTTTCCTTCCGTCAGCGCACCTCTCCTACTTTCCAAATTTAACAAAAGGTCTCTTTCGACCCTAGACGCTGACCCAAACTTTCCTTCTTTGTTCCAAGAGTACTAGTAGTGCAAGGTTTGGGGAAGAACTGAATTTTGTAAAACAGTAGAGAATCTGACGGATTAAAACTGTGTTCCTGTCCGAGACTAGAACCTGGTAAAGTAAAGTCTTATGGCCTGAGTGGCTGGGAGACCCCGAAGAGGGCCACCTAATTGGGAAGATTTTTCCCTGTCGTCATCTCCCTCAGGCATCTTTCCTTCATGAAGTGTGAGAGCTGTGACCATTTGTTAAGTATAGATGACTATAAAGGGTAAGTACATGTGTGTGGTGCAGTGCCATGTTCGTGTTGGTGATAGAAGGGAGAGGCTGAAACCTGGTGTCGGCACAAAGCTTATTCCTCTCGAATAGCACCAAGGGGGGCACCGAGCTTAACGTGCCCATCCGACCGACGTCTCACCATCAACACTTTCGTATGCCCTCACTTTATGATATGTTGCAGAGAGGTTTGGCATTTGATCCAAGACATTGGTGCAAAGACTGGTGAACAGGAACTTCTCACCATCACCCCTTCTACCTCCTCTATCGTAAAGCAATGGGGAAATTATCAACAGCGCGCAGCGTATCCAAGTAACTGGCCTCGCTCGGTGGTGCTTATCTTCCGTGGTCTGAAAGAACCGGTGGATCCATCTCGACACGGCCTTTGTTGCACTCGAAACTGGGACCTTTTACCTTTGGTGGGTAATTGCTCTACGGAATGAGCTAGCCCAGCACGTCTGGCGACCCACCTTCACAGTTTTATTTCGGCCAGTTCTTTCAAAACTTCACAAGAGTTCTCTGTCTAACCTCGTGGGACTATCATTCCTGGAAGAAACGCGAAGGTCCATGATCGAATTCCGGTCTGGCAAGCAGTTTTAATCTGCCAGGATGTTTTAAATCACCGCACACTCTGCAGCAGGATGAAAATTCATTTAGGAGAAATGCTGGTGGAAGGAAAGATGCGAGGGTGGTTCTTGAGTCGTATCTGGATAGCTCTGTTGGTAAGAGCATTTCGGGTTCGAGTCCCGATCTGGCGCCGGCCTTTGTGGCCGAGCGGTTCTAGGCGCTTCAGTCTGGAAGCAGGTTCGAATCCTGCCTCGGGCATGGATGTGTGTGATGTCCTTAGGTTAGTTAGGTTTAAGTAGTTCTAAGCTCTAGGGGACTGATGACTTCACATGCTAAGCCCCATAGTGCACTGAGCCATTTGAACCCCGATCTGGCACACAATTGTAATCTGCTAGGATTTCATCATCCACTGGTAGAGAATTGTGACGGAATGGTTTGAGGAACACTATTATTCTAAGTAATATGCAAACACAACAAACCTACATAAACGCACACTGTTTCAGATTAGAATAGCTCGAGTTCTACCGAGACATTTTTACCTGAAATAGGGTATTATCAACCACCAAGCTAGTTAGACTATATTACACATCTAAATATAGCATTTCATTGCATACATATTGCAACTTAATTCTACCACACTTGTTGTATTACATTTATTTCTTTTTTTAACGTTTGCATATTCTCCTCAATTAGACAGAGAGAAATTAAGAAATTACATGTTCACAACCACATATCAACCCCCCCCCCCCCGCCAACCGCCAACATGGATCATGAACCTGGCCGTCGGTAGGGTGGCTTGCGTGCCTCAGCGATATACGAGTGCCGTAGACGCAACCACATCGGAGGGGTATGTGTTGAGAGGCCAAACATACGTATGATTCCTGAAGAGGGGCAGCAGCCTTTTCAGTAGTTGCAGGGGCAACAATGTGGATGATTGACTGAACTGGCGTTGTAACATCAACCAAAACAGCCTTTCTGCGCTGGTATTGTGAACGGTTTAAAGTGAGGGGAAACTACAGCCACAGATTTTCCCGAAGGCATGCTGCTGTTCTGCATGGTTAAACGATGACGTCCTCTTGCCAAAAAATATTCCGGAGGTAAAATTTTCCTCCATTCGGATCTCCCGGCAGGCACTACTGACGACGAGATTGCCGTCAGGAGGAACAAAGCTCCCATTCTATGGATCGGAGCGTAGAATGTTAGATTATTTAATAGGGCAGGTAGGTTAGAAAATTTGAAAAGCGAAATGGATAGGTTGGAGTTAGATATAGTGGGAGTTACGGAAGTTCCGTGAGAGCAGGAACAGGATCTTTGGTCAGGTGAATACAGGGTTATAAATACAAAATCAAATAGGGGTAATGCAGGATTAATAATGAATAATAAAAATTGGAATGCCATTCAGGTGCTGTGAACATCATGGTTAACGCATTATTGCAGCCAAGACAGACACGAAGCTCACACCCACCACTGTAGTAAAGTTTATATGCCAACTAGCTCTGCAGGTGATGAAGACATTGAAGAAATGAATGATGAGATAGAAGAAATTATCCAGATATATAAATGAGATGAAAATTTAATTGTGATGGGGGACTTGAATTCGATAGAAGGAAAAGGAAGAGAAGGAAAAATTGTAGGTGAACATGGACTGAGGGATAGCAATGAAGGAAGAAGTCGCCTGGTAGAGTTTTGCACAGAGAATAATTTAATCATCGCTGACACATGGTTTAAGAATCATAAAACAAGGGTGTATACGTGGAAGAGACCTGGAGACACCGGAAGGTTTCGGACTGATTATATAATGGTAAGACAGAGATTTCGGAACCAGATTTTCATTTTTAAGACATTTAGAGGGGCAGATGTTTACTCTGACCACAACTTATTGGTTGTGAATCATAGATTAAACCTGAAATTAAATTAAATTGGAAAACGCTAGGAAATTAAGGAGATCGAACCTGCATAAGTTGAAAGAACCAGAGGTTTTTGACAGTTTCAGAGGGCGCATTAGGGAATGGTTCACTGGAACATGGGAAAGGAGTACAATAGAAGACGAATGAGTACATTTAAGAGTGAAGGCAGCGAACGATAAAATAGGTATAAGACAAGGCCTAGTAGAAATCCTTGGATAACACAAGATATATTGAATTCAATTGGTAAAAATGAGAAAATATAAAAATACACCCCAATACAAACGTCTAAAAATGAGATCGACAGGAAGTGTAAAATGTATACGCAGGAATGGCTACAGGAAAAGGTAAGAATTTAGAAGTTTATTTCACTAGGGGAAAGATGGATGCCGCTTATAGGAAAATTAAAAAGGCTTTTTGGGGTATGAGAAGATCCTGCATAAATATCAAGAGCTCAGATGGGAAACCAGTACTAACGAAAGAAGGGAAAGCTGAAAGTTGGAAGTAATACATAGAAGTATCTGACAGAGCTCTAAATAACCTAAGTTGAAACACAGCCGCGGGAGTGGACGATATTCCGTCAGGACTACTGAGAGCGTTGTGAGAGCCAGTCACAGCAAAACTCTTTAATCTGGTGTGGAAGATATATGAGACAAGCGAAATACCCTCAACCTTTAAGAAGAATGTAATAACTCCAACTCCAAAGAAAGCAGTTGCTGACAGGTACCTAAATTACCGAGCTATCAGCTTAACAAGTCTTCGTTGCAAAATATTAGCAAGAATTCTTTACATAAGAAAGGAAAAGCTGTTAGAAGCCGACCTCGAGGCTTTTGGTAATGATGGCTGAAATACTCTCTTTGGAATCATGAAAGTAACAGAGGTAAAATACAGGGTGCGAAAGCAATTTGCGACTTGTACAGAAACCAGGCGGCGTAAGAGTCGAGGAGCATGAAAGGCAAGCAATGGATGAAAATGGAGTGTGACAGGGTTGCAACCTACCCCAGATGTTATTCAGTCGGTACATTGAGCAAGCAGTAAAGCAAACCGAATAAAATCTGGAGTACGATTTAAAGTTCACGGAAAAAATAAAATCTTTTAGGTTTGCCGATGACATTGTATATCTGTCAGAGACAGCAAACACCTTGGAAGAGCAGAAGAACGAAATAGACATTGGCTTAAAAGTACGATGTAATAAAAAAGCAAAACAAGGATAATGGAATGTAGTTGAATTAAAGAAAGTGATACTAAGGGGATTAGATTAGGAAAGAAGAATTCTGAAGATTAGGTGGCTGGATCACGTAACTAATAAGGGGGTACTGAAGAGAATTTGGGAGACAAGAAATTTGTGGCACAATTTAGCCAAAAGAAGGGATCGGTTGATAGGATACATTCTGTAACAAGAAGCGATCACCAATATTGTACAGGAGGGAAGTATGGCAGATAAAAATCGTAGAGGGAGACCAAGAGATGAATACAGTAAGCAGATTGAGAAGGATGTAGGTTGAGGCAGTTTTTCGGAAATGAAGTGGCTCGCACAGGATAGAGCGGCATGAAGAGCTGCATCAAATCTGTTTTCGGACTGCAGACCACAACAGCAACAACAACCAGTTAGACTGTAACAGTAATAAGCTTCTACTATTAGATGTAGTAGCATCCGACCCACTTTACACTTTATGGCTGTGGGTTACTCCGTAATGTGAATGAAATAAATATATTCCCGAAAAGGAGAGGACATTTCAATTGAAAGTCGCTGATTGGTATCGTTGGATAAATGCAATTTGCAGTGCATGTGTTGTTAAGCCAGCCTCTGTGGCCGAGCGGTTCTAGGCGCTTCAGTCTGGATCCGCGCGACCGCTACGGTCGCAGGTTCGAATCCTGCCTCGGGCATGGATGTGTGTGATATCCTTAGGTTAGTTAGGTTTAAGTAGTTACAAGTTCTAGGGCACTGATGACCTCAGATGTTAAGTCCCATAGTGCTCAGAGCCATTTGAACCATTTTTTTGTGTTGTTAATAAGAACGACGGAATGTTCCTTCGGAAATGCATGCCCTCCGAAGGAATATTGCGTCGTAGTTCTTAGCAACACAGACACTGCAATATTGAAGTTGTACAGGGTTTTCGTGACACACTTGTGGTTGTCGTCAATAGAATGTCAAGTACTGATCTGATCCGCGTGAATTTTTGCATTTAACAAGCCGTTTTTTTTTGTTTTTTTTTTTGTCTTGTGGCCCGCGTCTTCGGATATTTCTTACATTTTCAATCAACGTTTGTCTTTTCGCATGGTACTAGCTCATGCGATTGATTGGTGTTTGGTTTTGATAGCTTGGGACGCATTTAGAAGACACACCACCAACTGATTCATGAGGCAGTTCTGACTCTAGCTACATTTCATTCCTGTGTGGATGACATTCCAACTACTAGCTCCAAGAAAATCCGATATGTACACGACCTGGCACTGATGTGTCAGAATAAATATGTCAAGCATTGTGGGAGTACACACTAAAATGGCTTCACCATTTTGAATGATTATTTTTGCTAATGGAGACTACTGTCCCGATGAAGTAAATCATAGGTTACAGCGTTCTATGTCTGTAAGAGGCTCACAGGAAGTTAAATGTGTATTTAAGAGCATTGAAGTTTATCTTAACTACTTCTCTGAATATCTAGGTCTCAATATCGATCAGACACTAACATTTAAACGAACCTGTCACAGATGCTCCGAATGTAACACCAGTTATCTGAAGAATATATCCGCAAAGATTTATAAATTTTTGAGTGGAAAAACTGGTAGAAGCCGACCTCGGGGAAGATCAGTCTGGATTCCGTAGAAATGTTGGAACACGTGTTGCAATACTGACTGTACGACTTATCTTAGGAGAAAGATTAAGGAAAAGCAAACCTACGTTTCTAGCATTTGTAGACTTAGAGAAAGGTTTTGAAATGTTGACTGGAATACTATCTTTCAAATTCTCAAGGTGGCAGGGGTAAAATACAGGGAGCGAAAGGCTACATACAATTTGTACAGAAACCAGATGGCAGTTATAAGAGTCGCCGGGCATGAAAGGGAAGCAGTGGTTGGGAAGGGAGTGAGACAGGGTTGTAGACTCTCCCCGATGTTATTCAATGTGTATATTGAGCAAGCAGTAAAGGAAACAAAAGAAAAGTTCGGAGTAGGTAATAAAACCCATGGAGAAGAAATAAAAACTTTGAGGTTCGCCGATGACATTGTAATTCTGCCAAAGACAGCAAAGGACTTGGAAGAGCAGTTGAACGGAATGGACAGTATCTAGAAAGGAGGATATAAGATGAACATCAACAAAAGCAAAACGAGTATAATGGAATGTAGTCTAATTAAGTCTGTTGATGCTGAGGGAATTAGATTAGGAAATGAGACACTTAAAGTAGTAAAGGAGTTTTGCTATTTGGGGAGCAAAATATCTGATGATGGTCGAAGTAGAGAGGATATAAAAGGTAGACTGGCAGTGGCAAGAAAAGCGTTTCTGAAGATGAGAAATTTGTTAACATCGAGTATTGATTTAAGTGTCAGGAAGTCGTTTCTGAAAGTATTTGTATGGAGTGTAGCCATGAATGGAAGTGAAATATGGACGATAAATAGTTTGGACAAGAAGAGAATAGAAGCTTTTGGAATGTGGCGCTACAGAAGAATGCTGAAGATTAGATGGGTAGATCACATAACTAATGAGGAGGTACTGAATAGAATTGGGGAGAAGAGGAGTTTGTGGCACAACTTGACAAGAAGAAGGGACCGGTTGGTAGGACATATTCTGAGGCATCAAGGGATCACGAATGTAGCATTGGAGGGCAGCGCGGAGGGTAAAAATTGTAGAGGGAGACCAAGAGATGAATACACTAAGCAGATTCAGAAGGATGTAGGGTGCAGTAAGTACTGGCAGATGAAGAAGCTTGCACAGGATAGAGTAGCATGGAGAGCTGCATCAAACGAGTCTGAGGACTGAAGACCACAACAACAACAACAATTACCCTCAGTGTCTATACGTTGACTGGACTGTCTGCAGTGCAGGAAGAGCGCCGCTGTTGTATTTATGAACTTTTCTTACCGACAGATGAGGAGTGACCTCTGTTAAGGCAACTTCTAAGGGCAAGTTGCATTTTGTCGCATTTCCGCTGTCTCAAGTTTGCGGTGGCGCCTTAGAGGTAAACTGCGGTGAGGAGGAAGAGCAGCGTGCAACGGCAGACCGGGTCGGGATAAACGGATCACGGGAGATGTGGCGGTGCTGTGTAGATAGAGCCGTGTTTGCTCCCGTAGGGGCACCACTTTTGCAAGTGGGCGAGTAAACAAACGCGGCCAGCGCTAAGGGAGCTCTCCAGCAGGACTGCCCGCGCCCACACACCACTCACCTGGGAACATTTTTGCAGTTGGTTGGCGACCTAGAAACTTACCATCTGCAGCACTACTCGTCTCGGTGAGCGATAGTCAACGTAGTGAGTTACTGCAACTTTCCCTAAGTATTCATATTGCAAGAAAACTGAAAAAAGTATATGTGATAGAATAATTAGAGCGAGAAGGAACAAATTAAGGAAGGAAACAATGCTGAAATTCTACATTACTGTGGCGGTGACAGCAGGTTTGGAAGTGTGTGAAGCGGCGATCTTCGCTAGTAAGGAGAAAGGTAGAGGCCACGTCCCTGCAATGCAATTCTTCGACCAGCTATTGAGTTGACGAAGAGAGAACTGAAGAGAAATGAAGACATACGCTAGCCTCTCAACACTTACAGCTTAAACGGCAACGTTTTATATTGCTTGTTGATTGGCGACTCCATGGCGTGCTGTGTGCACCACGACCAAACAGTGGATAGAATTGGAAGGAAAATCAGCACTGGCCGTATTTTGTTGTTTTACTGTCAACAAAATC
The DNA here is from genome assembly GCF_023864275.1 of Schistocerca cancellata. Classification (NCBI taxonomy): domain Eukaryota; kingdom Metazoa; phylum Arthropoda; class Insecta; order Orthoptera; family Acrididae; genus Schistocerca; species Schistocerca cancellata. The sequence continues at coordinate 1,063,083,261 of NC_064626.1, read as the reverse complement.
GATTTTCGGTCACTTAGTGACCATCCCCAGTGCTAGAAGTTAAAATTTTCACATAACGATCAGAGAGTATAAAACCGAATATCACAACTACAGCTGCGTATGAGCATAACCGTTTGTAGGAACATACCTGTAATATACAATTAAAATTGGTAGGCACTGGTATCAAGCTATAACCACAAGCGTAGAGCGATCACATAAACTGAGGCCGCTGTTTACATGCACATGTACAGCAGACCTCGGTGTGACAGGGCTTGGCACGTCCTCTATGTGACATGTGTCACGTGAAGACTTAATATTACTGGTTTTGCAAGATATTAACACAAAATACCTCTTGCGCATTTGTGACTCATGAAGTAATTCAAATGTAAAATGTACGTAAAAAACATAGCAGACGAAGGGGGAAGGAACATCTAAAATACACTGGCGTATTGTTTTCTTTAAAAAAAAACAACTTGAATTACTTCACGAGTTACAATCGCGCAAGAGGTATTTTGTGTTAATATCTTGCAAAACCAGTAATATTAAGTCTTCACGTGACACATGTCACATAAAGGGCGTTCCAAGCCCTGTCACACCGAGGTCTGCTGTACAGGTGCATGTAACAGCGGCCTCAGTTTATGTGATCGCTCTACGCTTGTGGTTATAGCTTGATACCAGTGCCTACCAATTTTAATTGTATATTACAGGTATGTTCCTACCAACTGTTATGTTCATACGCAGCTGTAGTTGTGATATTCAGTTTTATACTCTCTGATCGTTATGTGAAAATTTTTAACTTCTAGCACTGAGGATGGTCAGTTGTTGTTGTGGTCTTCAGTCCTGAGACTGGTTTGATGCAGCTCTTCATGCTAATCTATCCTGTGCAAGCTCTTTAATCTCCCAGTACCTACTGCAAACCTACATCCTTCTGAATCTGCTTAGTGTATTCATCTCTTGGTCTCCCTCTACGATTTTTACCCTCCACCCTGCCCTCCAATACTAAATTGGTGATCCCTTGATGCCTCAGAACATGTCCTACCAACCGATCCCTACCAACCGGTTAGTAAGTGACCGAAAATCGATTCTGCTGATAATAAAATAACAAAATACGGCCAATGCTGATTTACCTTCCAATTCTATTTTACATTGCTGTCAAGCCGGAGATTTCATACGGAACAAACGAGCGGTGATCCCTTTCCCAAATCGATACACAGTTATAAGCCTAGAGGGTTTCACAGAATGGACAGACCAAAGAGAATTTCGCTGATATTTTCAAAGCAATACAGACATAGAGATAAATATTGCAGGAAATCAAGCCAAAGACATTCCTTTGCGACGAACCACCGGAGACTGTGTCCCTCACACCAAAATACAGAAAAAAAGCATAGAATGGGTACACGTGGCAGTTTCCAGTAGTATTGCGAAGGCAAATCACTGTCTCGCTAACCAAAAACTATAAGCCTGCCAGTATAACGCGTCCCGATAGCTTAGCTGGTATATTCTCATTAAGAAGAGGCCAAGCTTTGGTTTATAGTTGTATCTGTCATGATCTCTCTGACTCAAGGTAATGAATTTCGTTATAATCTTTTGCGGTCTGGTAGGCTAGCACATTTAATTATCACACCATTCTTTTCACGGGAGAGACATGATTATATATTATTTTAATTCACTCTTAGCGTCTGCTTAGGTGCAAACTCAGGAATAATGCAGCTGCAGACAGAGATAATGCTAGACAACTGAATGCCGGATTGTAAGGTACGCTATAGGATGCGCAAAAAGACGAAAATTTTGGATCAACTTCCGGTCCCGCTTAATTTTTTCAGTATAGCAAGTTTCTTTAGCGCTCAATCTCTGCTACAGAATGGAAAGATCCTATTGCTCAGAGAGTATGACAGTTCTTGCTCGGTAGCATGTTCAATTTATTTAATTAATTTATTGTTTTATTTATCTCCAACTGATTAGGGGTTTCAGGTACTTCTCACACTGGACCAGCAACTTACACACATGAAAAAGTATTACGAAGCTTTCTCAGTTTCGACGAGTACTTGTAGCTATATGATGTACATCTCCGATACGGGTTGCTACATCGGCCAGTCTAAGTGTGATTTTTAGGAGGTTCTCCACGGTCGTTTTGGCAACTGCTGGATTGGTCTCCAAATTACGCCTCAGAAAATACGATACACAAACAATTAGAATACAATAACACATAGAACAATGGTCATACGATTCACAGACAGATAAAGCACAAGACTTCCTCCCCTTACGTTACCTTTACGACTGTGGCGCTTGGAAGGTTGTGCTTCCGGATGTTCTGCCGAGTTGTTGTTCCCACTGTCTGCACAATGTTTCGACGACCATCCGAGCCCTCTTCTTTAGGTGGTGCTAGCTGTGCTGTTACCTGTACTCGCTGCCTGGAGTCCAGACAGCGAGTACATATAAAAGCAAACCTTGTAAAACCTGAAAAAGACGGCTTGGTCGGTCGCCGAAATATTGTGCAGAAAATGGGAACAACAACTCGGCAGAACATTTGGAAGTACAGTATTAACCGATTGCGCCAAGAAAATATGAGCGACCACGAAAGCGAAATAAAATAAATTTCGCCAAATTCTGAAAAAGCGGACACCGTTCAATAATGATTAACTGCTACCGAAAAGGAGAATCTGTGCTGAATGTCTTCGGAAACAGAAGGAAAACCAACGGTGGAGAAGAATGAAATGACACTGACGGTACCTGTTAAGAGAATGTCTGTTTCCTTAGAGGTCGGAAAAATGAGACAGCGAAAGCTGCGGGATGGAAAAGTGAAGGGGTGTTGGCTAGGCAGACAAGTACATGGAAAAACAGCTATTGTGATAGAAGGCTGACCATTACCTGTTTTTTGAAGTTGTAAAGGAGTGTAATTTTCATGAGATTTTGAGGAAGACTGTTCTAAAAACGGGTTACTGATACAGAAATTGATTTTGAGAAGATGGCTGTATTATGGGGTGGTACAGAAAGGATTTTGTTATTGTGACAGAAACTATTTCTGCAATGCAGTTCGGATGGTAGAGTTAGAGAAAAGATAAATAACAGGGACTGATTGGGCAGGCGGTAGAGCACACAAAGGCTCTGATTGTCTCTACTCCTATCTGCACTTGTTGGTCTTCAGTTCGAAGACTGGTTTGATGGAAGTCTCCATGCTACTCTGTCCTGCGCAAAACTCTTCATCTCCGAATAATTACTGCAACTTACATCCTTCTGAACTTACTTACTGTGTTCATCTGTTGGTCTCCCTCTATTCTCCACTTTTCCCTCCAACACCAAACTGCGTTGATGTCTCAGAATATGGCCTATCAACCGACCCTTCTTCTAGTTAGGTTGTTCCATAAATTTCTTTTCTAATCAACTCCATTCAGTACCTTCTCATCAGTTACGTGATCTACCAATCTAATTTCCATCATTGTTCTGTAGCACCACATTTCAAAAAGTTGTATTGTCCTCTCTTCTGAATTGTTTCTTGTCTATATTTCACTTCCATACATGGCTACACTTCACACAAATACTTTCAGTAAAGACTTCCTAACACTTAAATCAATATTCAAAGTTGACAAATTTCTCTTCTTCAGAAACGCTTTCCTTTCCTTTTCCAGTCTACATTTTATGTCCTCTCTGCTTTAGCCATCAGTTATTTTGCTGCGGAATTAGCAAAACTCATCAAACTCGTCTACTACTTTCAGAATCTCGTTTCCGCATCTAATTGCCTCAGCACCACCTGATTTAATTCGACTACATTCCGTTATCCTTGTTTTGCTTTTGTCGATGTTCGAATTATGCCCTCCTTTCAAAACACTGTCCATTCAGTTCAACTGCTCTTCCAAGTCCTTTGCTGTCGCTGACAGATTAACGGTGTCATCGGCAAACGTCAAAGTTTTTGTTTCTTTTCTCCGTACTTTAATACCTTCTCCAAATTTTTCTTCTGTTTCCTTTACGGCTATCTCTGATTGAATAATATAGGGAAAAGGCTACAACCTTGTCTCACCCGCTTCTCAACGAGTGCCTCCCTTTCACACTCCTTCGACTGTCTGGTTTCTGTACAAGCTGGACATAAACTTTCGCTTCCTATATTGTACCCCTGCTACCTGTGGAATTTCAAAGAGAATATTCCAGTCGTCATTGTCAAAAGCTTTCTGTAAGCCTTCAAATGCTATAAAGGAAGGTTTTTCTTTCCTTAACCTATCTTGTAAGATAAGATGTAGTGTCAGTATTGCCTCAAGTGTTCCTACATGTCTGCGGAATCCAAACTGATCTTCCCCGAGGTTGGCTTCTGCCCGTTTTTCCAATCTTTTATCAACAATTTTTTGTTAGTACTTTGCAGCCATTGCTTATTGAACTGATAATTCGGTAATAATCAGGCTTCTCAGCACCTACTGTCTTTGGAATTGGAATTATTTTATTTTTCTTGAAGTATGAGGCTATTTCGCCTGTCTCTTACATCTTTCTCACCAGATGGAAGAGTTTTGTCGGGGTTGGTCCTACCAAGGCTATCAGTAATTCTAACGTAATGTTTTCTGCGGCTTGTTTCGACTAGGTCTTTCAGTGCTTTGTCAAATTATTCTCGCAGTATCGTATCTCCTATGCTATGTTTATCAACGTCCTCTTTCATTTCTATAATATTGCATTCAAGTTCATCTATAAACTTCTTCCTTTTAGCTTTTCCTTCTTTTGTTAGTACTGGTTTTCCATCTGAGCACTTGATACTCATACAGCTTCTCTTTTCCAGACAGGCCAATTTAATTTTCCTGTAGGCGGTATCTACCTTTCCTCTAGCGATATATGCTTCTAAATCCTTACATTTGTCCTCTAGCCACTCCTGCTTAGCCATTTTGCACTTCCTGTCAATCTCATTTTCGAGACGTATGTATTCCACTTCGCGTGCTTCGTTGGCTGCATTTTTATGTTTTCTCCTTTCATCAATTAAATTCAATATCTCCTGGGTTATTTAAGAATTTCTGCTGTGCCTTGTGGTTCAAAATGATTCAAATGGCTCTGAGCACTACGGGACAACATCTGAGGTCATCAGTCCCCTAGAACTTACAACTACTTAAACTTAACTAACCTAAGGACATCACACACATCCATGCCTGAGGCAGGATTGGAACCTGCGACCGTAGCGGTCGCGCGGTTCCAGACTGAAGCGCCTAGAACCACTCGGCCACAGCGGCCGGCTGTGCCTTGTGTTTTTACCTATTTGATTATCTGCTGCCTTCGCTGATTTCTCTCTCAAAGTTACCCATTGATCTACTTTATTTCTTTCCTCTGTTGTAGTCAGTCGTTGCATAATGTTCCTTTTGAAACTCTCAATAACCTCTGGTTCTTTCAACTTATCTGGGCTCCATCTACATTTCATAAACAATAAATTGTGGCCAGAGTCCATATATGCCCATAGAAATTAAAATCTTGTTCCGAAAACTCTATCTTAGCATTGTATAATCAACCTGAAATCTTGCCATGTCTCCAGGCCTCTTCCACGTATACAACCTTCTTTCATGATTCTTAAACCAAGCGTTAGCGATGATTTAATTACGCTCTGTGCAAAACTCAACCAGGATGTTTCCTCATTCATTCCTTTCTCCCACTATATTCACCAACTATTTTTCCTTCCCTTCCTTATTCGACTATCGAATTCCAGTCCCCCATCACAATTAAATTTTCGTCTCCCATAACTATCTGAATAATTCCTTTTATATTTCTTCTGCCTCTTCATCATCGGTGGACCTAGTTGGCTATAAACTAGTACTGCTGTTGTGGGTGAGCTTTATGTTTGTCTTGGCTACGATTATGTGTTCACTACGCTGTTCAAGTAGCTTACTCGCATCCCTGTTTCCATATTCATTATTAAACCTACTCCTGCATCATTCCGTTTGGTTTTGTTATTATAATCGTATATTGACCTGACCAGAAGTCCTGTAGCTCCTGTTACCAAACTTCAGTAATTCCCACTATATCTAACTTCAACCCATCTATTTCCACTCTTTAAATTTTCTAACCTACCAACCAGATTAAGGGAGCTAACATTCCACGCTCTGATCCACAGAATGCCAGTTTCGTTTCTCCTGGTGATGACATCCTTAAAAGCAGTCCCCACTCGGAGATCCGAATGGGGGATTATTTTATCTCCAGAATATTTTACCCAAGTGGATGCCATCGTCGTTTAACCATACACTAAAGCTGTATGCCCTCGGGAAAACTACGGTTATAGCTTCCCCTTGCTGTCAGCCATTCCCAGTACCGACACAGCAAAGCCCTATTGATTAGTTAAAAGGTCAGACCAGTCAATCATCCAGACTGTTGCCCTGCAACAAGTTCCACACGTTTGTCTGGCGTCCCTACAGATATTCCTTCATTGTGGTTGCACCTGCGGTACGGTTATCAAGCCACCCAACCAATGGTAAAGTCCATGGCTAATGGTTCATGCACGCCGTCTTTCTTACTGTGTCCAAGGACGGACGATACGATCGAAAAAACGAACTTTATAAATGTGAATAAAATCTTATCGGTTTTCAAGCTGTATCAATTCGAATAAAATTCTCGAGCTTTCGATGGCTGTCTCCGTCAACGTCGTGAGGAGTAAAACTACTGACTGCCGGTGCAGATTTCTTTCTTTATTGTAATTTTAAAACGTTTACAGAAAGGTAGGCCGGCAGCGGCCTATCTATGCCGCTCTTCGGTCACAGAAAAAAAAACAACGTAGAACAGGAAGACATATAAACAAACATACATGGAGGATAAAAACAGGAGACATACATATTAAAAGAAATGAAGGCGTTACGGACGCACTGTTTGTATAAAAACGTTCAGCACTGTACACAACGGAGACACAGAGTTTCACACGTGAACGAAAGAGTACTGAAGTAGACACTGAGGAACTGACGGGAACACAAACACTAGAACAGTGGCGACGATCTGCGGCCCACTACAACTATACTGTGCATACGAAAAAGCCGGGGGCCTGCCAGAGGGAAACCGGTGCTGACACGATTTTCCGTTTATGTACCCACGATTACGGCCGCTGCCACCAAGCAGAGAGGGTCGAAACGCCGCATGCGCGGAAGGTGAGTTGGGCAGCTCATACATAGCAGCTCCGGCCCGCCGAACACCACCTAGACTACAGGCCTGCGCACACACTTGTGACGTCACATACTGATGGCCGGGTCTGTATCGGAACGCTCCTGTTAAGCACTCTGCAACTATACGAAATTTACGAGTTTTAGAGCTGAGACCGCATAGAGATTCTCGTGCTTTCCTCTCCTACATGTCCTCGTAATGAAAGTATGGAAATTTATATCATTGCGTAAAGTAACTGAACAAAACTGCCCTATATTATTTCAAGATGTAAAATTATTTTGACGCTTTGCCTTAAATACGCGTTTCTAGGCTTGAATACGAACTGTAATTTAAAGTTCTGTCTTTTACCTAAGGAGCTACGCTTTCTTGCACTAAAAAATCGGCAATAAGCATCAACAAGCAGACGTTTTCGGTTTTAAATAAAGCAGCTGGAGCTCCTACAGAATTTGTTTCCCTGGTTATTTTCGTAACTTTTTCTCTCCACTTCAAAATTTGCTGATCTCGTACGAAACTCAAATCATTCGACGAAATTCAGGAGCACCTCCTGACATAATGTTTATTAAATCAAAAAACCCGAAAAACTTTAGAACCTTAAACATGAAAAGATTGTTTCTCCTATATCCTTGATTGAAATTCGTGTCACA